>NC_134355.1:365590105-365899480 GCF_048569485.1 Anomaloglossus baeobatrachus
CCTACTGCAGCAGCTGGCCACCACGGCGGCGGGGAGCCGACAGAGGGCTGTGCAGCGAGAGATCCGAGCCTTGATGTACCGCCAGCATGTAAACTCAACAGGAGGAGAGATTGGTGGAGTGAGAGTGATGGATGTGGCCCCGTTGCTTGTGCCCCCTAGGAGTGAGATGATGATTTGGTGTAGAGCAGCGGTAGGGCCTCAGGGGTGTGACTACCCTGCCATGATGGAGCCCATACCCTCTGAGCACTGGCCCACGGTAATGGCCGCCCGAGGGGTGGTAGACGTGAAGAAGGGGAGAGTGCCCGTGAGGGTGCTGAACTGTGGGGAGGAAGAAGTCAGGCTTCCCCGGTATGCCACCATTGCCAAGCTACTCACCCTAGATCCCCCCACCATCCACGAGGCCAGTCCCTCAGTCTCCCCACCTACTACCAGCACTTCCCCGTTGCAAGGGGAGGTAAATGGGTGGCACCAACAGTTACACGTGGGCACTGATGATACCCCTACACATCACAAAGCAGGGGTATACAGGGTGGTGAGGGAGTACGAACAGGTTTTCAGCAAACACCCACTAGACTTTGGGCAGATCAAGGGGGTTCAACACCATATCCCCACCGGAGAACACCCTCCTATCAAAGAGAGGTACAGGCCTATTCCCCCTGCACATTATCAGTGTGCCAAGGATATGTTGAGGAATATGAAGGAGGCAGGGGTTATTCGGGACAGCTGTAGTCCCTGGGCCGCTCCGTTGGTACTGGTCAAGAAGAAGGATGGTACCATGCGGATGTGTGTGGACTACCGGAAGATTAATCAGATAACCCATAAAGATGCCTATCCACTGCCCCGGATTGAAGAGTCTTTGGCCGCGCTGAGAACTGCAAATTACTTCTCTACCCTTGACCTCACCAGTGGGTACTGGCAAGTGGCCGTGGCCCCGGAAGATCGGGAGAAAACCGCCTTCACCACCCCGATGGGGCTCTGTGAATTTAATAGTATGCCGTTCGGGCTGTGCAATGCCCCAGGAACCTTTCAACGGCTGATGGAGTGCTGTCTGGGACACCTAAACTTCGAGACCGTCCTATTGTACTTGGATGATGTGATTGTTTACTCCCAGACGTATGAAGCCCATCTGGAGCACCTGGCCGAAGTGTTTGCGTCCCTTGCCAAATACGGGATGAAGTTGAAGCCCTCTAAGTGCCACCTGCTGAAACCCAGAGTGCAGTACCTGGGGTACGTGGTGAGTGCAGAAGGTGTTGCCCCTGACCCTGAGAAGATCACTGCCATCCAGGGCTGGCCAAGACCAACCACCGTGAGGGAAGTAAGGCAGTTTCTGGGTCTGGTGGGGTACTACCGGCGCTTTATCAAAGGGTACACGAAGATGGCTGCCCCCATGCAAGATCTCCTCGTGGGACAGACCAAAGGTGGTAGACCCATCGGAGCCCCACTGGTGTGGGAAGAAAAGCATGAGGAATCCTTCTGCCAGCTGAAAGCGGCCTTGACCGGAGAAGAGATCCTGGCGTATCCCGACTATGGCTGCCCCTTCATCCTCTACACAGACGCCAGCAATGTGGGGCTAGGAGCAGTCTTGTCCCAGGTCCAGGATGGGAAAGAGAAAGTGATTGCATATGCTAGCCGGAAGCTTCGGCCAACTGAAAGGAATCCGGAGAACTACAGCTCCTTCAAGCTTGAGCTTCTGGCATTGGTATGGGCTATCACAGAGAGATTCCGTCACTACTTGGCCGCAGCAAAATTCACCGCTTTTACGGACAACAATCCGTTGACTCACCTGGATACGACCAAGTTGGGCGCGTTGGAGCAGCGGTGGGTGGCCCGGCTAGCCAACTATGACTTCACCATCAAGTACCTTGCTGGTCGTGTCAACATTAATGCTGATGCACTCTCCCGAATGCCCCATTTGTCAGAAGAAGGGTGCGAGGATGATGACCTCGAGGAGATCGAGTTGCCTGCATTTCACCAGCCCTCAACCGAGAGGATACAGGTACACCAACAACGGGTGGACTTGGACCCACGGCCCAGTCAAGAGTGGCAGGAAGCTCAAAACCAGGCGCCGGCTGTCCGCCTCGTCAAGACCCTGGTGGATCAAGGTGCTGTTGGGATAGACCCTGCCGCCCCGGCTGAAGCCCAGCGCTTGTGGAAAGAACGGAAGCGGCTATATATACACCAAGGGAAGCTGTACCGTGAGCTGATCAACCCAAAGACTCATGAGAAAATCTGCCAGTTGGTTATTCCCCAAGCTGATGTGGCTACCGTTTTGCGGGCATACCACGATGGTGCTGGACACTTCGGGTGGAAAAAGCTGGAGATGCTGTTGAGAGAGCAGTTCTACTGGAGTGGAATGCGGGAGTCGGTAGAAGCCTGGTGCCGGGAGTGTGGCCCTTGCACGCTGAGGAGGAAGGACGAGACCAGCCAGAGGGCACCCCTGCACCCAATCATCACACATCAGCCGCTGGAACTGGTCACCCTAGACCATGTCAAGATCACCCCCAGCCGAAGTGGGTACGCCTACGCATTGACCATCGTAGACCACTATTCAAGATTCATGGTGGTTGTCCCTGTCAAGGACCTAACTGGTCGAACTGCTGCTCGAGCGTTCCAAGCTTATTTCTGCCGCCCACATGGATATCCAGAAAAAGTGCTTACTGACCAAGGCCCGGCTTTTGAAGCGGAGGTGTTCCACGAGTTTTGCCAGTTGTACGGCTGTAAAAAGATCCGAACCACCCCTTACCATGCCCAGACCAACGGCATGTGTGAGAAGATGAACCACTTGGTCCTGGGACTCCTCAAGACGTTACCGCTGGAAGAGCGGAACCTGTGGCCGGAGAAGCTACCCAACTTGGTCGATATGTACAACAATATCCCGTCCAGCTCTACAAAGTGCACCCCAGCATACCTAATGAGGGCTCGTCCCGGCCGCCTGCCGGTGGACCTGGAAATAGGGTTGGAGTCCCCGGAAGCACTCCCTTCGACAGCTGAATGGGAAACTCGGCGGAGAACACAATACCGGCAGATTCAGGAGTATGTGGAGAAGAACCTAAGTCGAAGCCGAGAACAACAAGAGCAGCGATTCAACCAGAAAGCGTCTGCGGGCCCTTTCCAGCAAGGAGATGTGGTGTTAAAGCGGAAGAGGAAGACCCACAAGCTGGATGATCAATGGGAACCAACCCCATACGTCATACAACCCACAGGGTGGGAAGATGGGAAGGCCTACCGGATCAGTCGTGACCAAGGGGGCACTTTGGCCACGGTTTCCCGGGACCATCTGAAAAGGTGCCCACCAGCATTGAGGGCGACGGCTGACGTACCAATTCCTCCATCAGCAGAAAAGGCAAAAGAGGTGATCCACACTGTGATGGGTGACTTCCCAGCAGACTGGCCTACACAGAACGGCGCGGTGATTCTTCCAGTGATACTGTTCCCACAACCTGTGGATGAAGAAGTGGTGGAAGCGGTCGACCGTGAGCCAGAACCAGTGCCAGTGCCCAGGGATGAACCTGTACCCAGCTCCCCTATGCCTCCGCCTGCCCCACACAACAGAAGGGAGGAGGAACCGGTTGTTCCCTCTGCCCCACTCCATAGCCCCATTGACACCGGACCCCGAAGGTCCACCCGTCCCAACCTAGGTAGACCCCCACTTAGGTACAGGGAGACTGTCCTTTAAAGGGGGGGGGGTCAGGAAGTCTGTGTGCGTTCATGTTTAAAAGTGTTTGAAAGTTTTGAAAATGATAAGCAAAATAATAACCGAAGTTTAACCTGATTAACAGTGATTGAACCGGCCGGAGCCGGCACCGTTGTCCCCGTGGGGACCGTTTAAAAAGTTAGCATGGGAACTATCCATGGACAAGCCCGTGAACTTGCAGGGCAACCACAAACGTTAAGTGGCTTGTAAATATGTTGTTTTACCGTACCGTTTTCCGCAGTTGCCGCCTCCGGAGAGGCAGGTTGGAGGGAGGGCCCTCAGCAGAGCAGGCTGGGGCCCAGCCACCACAGGAACCGGTGGCTACCCTCTGGAGGGGAAGGACAGATCCCGCTCGGGTGACTTGTGCTGGACTGTGGGTCAAGGGATGCTGCCTGGGCTTTAGGGGCAGCATCAGGGCCAGGTTGCTTGGGTGGCAGAGAGCGGAAACCGTACCCGTAAAACCGTTTAGTAACGTTTAAGAAATGTGCCTCCCGTTGTGGGATGATGTTATGATTTATATGTTTACTTTTTATACTTTACAGAAAATAAAACCGGTGTTGGACGGGCAGCCCGCGGACGGTCTGCATTTTGCTAAGGGGGAATGTGACGCCCTGGGCAAGCCAGGGGTCACAGGTCATCACACCACCACACCCTACATCCCAGTTAGGAACACCAAAGCTACTCAAATCCTTGTTGCCTTCCTCCAGGGGCTGATGTTCACACCAGGGGGTGGGCCAGGCGGTTGGCTCCGCCCACCGAGGAGTACACAGCCCTGGAGGCGGGAGGAACCAGGCAGATAATGTTTGGAGGAGGAAGTGGAAGGAGTGGAAGTTTAGCCCAGGCAGGGCTTGAGTGTGGAGTAAACCAAGAGTCAAGTGAGGGAAGTGAAAGTAGAAGGAAGTGGTAGAGGAGCTAAGTGAAAGTGAAGTGGTAGTGGAGCAAAGAAGAAAAGGAGTAAAAGTGAGCGTAGAAAGACCTGAAGTTAGTCCAGCTAAGTGCAGGACAGTGTCAGCAAGGTCAGCAACAGCGGTGATCGTCTGGAGTTGGACTGCTCGGAGGTTGCTGGAAGGACCGCGGACGGGTAGTGGCCCGGCGGTCTGGAGCAGTATACAAAGGACAGTCAGCACCAGGGCAGGGGCCTCTCGGACCCCGGCAAGGCTAGGAGTCGCCATAATTTGCCGAATCCGTCAGTGAAGGGGACGTCGATCCCCCAACAACCAAGTCCCGACTGAAGGCAAAAGTCCAACCATTAAGGAGGAACACCGCCACCGCCAGGGCACCAGTTCCCCAGGGCCAGCGTCTGCGGGCAAAGTAGGGCTCCTCCGGCCCATATCCAAGCCGGGGAGCGGGTTACCGGTGGGAACCCATCGCTACCAACACAGAAACACTAGGTGCAGGTCAAGGGGACATCACCATTACCTACTGGGAGAGCAAGTGCAGCCGTCCGTGGGAACCGTCTTTCCAGCCATGTGGTTTACCGTAAAACTGTGTCAACGTCTCAGGATGAGTGAGTACCACAGTGCCGCAAGGCACAGCGCTGCCCCCGCGTCCCTGCGAACACCAAGCCCTGCATCTCCCAACTCATCACTGGGCCCCGGGATCACCAACCCCTACCCACGGAGGGGCAACACAACATCTAGCTGCTCCATACCATCCTTCCCGGGATCCCCCATACAGAGCAGCGGTGGTGCCAACAAATCACCACAACCGTGGGTGGCGTCACAGACAATAAACAATCCCCACACCCAACAACCCCCTTTTACTCACGGGCGAGGAGCGCCGCTACAGTCCCCGGGATCCGGCTCATCGCTCGAGCCACCGAGAAGCAGCAGGCCGCAGCAGCCGCGGCAGCCGGACCCAAGCAGTGGTGGGAGAGCGCGGCGTCCCCTCCTCCGCCCGTGACAGATGGCCTCCTAGAGGTGGAGCCAATCCAGTCCACTAGACCAGAGGTTCCCAACTCCAGTCCTCAAGGCACACCAACAGTGCATGTTTTCAGGATTTCTTTAGCATTGCATGGGTGTTGGATTCAGCACCTTTGCAGGTGATTAAATTATCACCTGTGCAATACTAAGGAAATCCTGAAAACATGTACTGTTGGTGTGCCTTGAGGACTGGAGTTGGGAACCTCTGCACTAGACGACTAGGTGGGAGCGGCAGACAGTGGACAGTCAGAAAACAGTTTGACAGTGAAGGTGAGCAGATGGACTGACAGGAGTGAAGAGTGACCTGAGGGACCAGGCAGTTAGTTGCTGGTGGAGTACGGTGGAGTACTCCCGGAACTACGCACCAATGGGGTACATAATCCTAAGTCAGGCAAAAGCTTAAGGCAGACCTGTTAATATCTGCACAGTGAGGGGACCATCAGGGACCTCACTGACCTTGAAGTTTGGGACTCAGTAGCAAAGGGAGAACCGGGGACAAGACCAGAGACTAAAACCCCACAGGGTTCACGCTACCGTCATACGGACTGCTGAAGAAGACAACCAGGAGGGGACCCCAGCTGCTTCAAGCCACAGGGACCCACCAACCAAACACAGGTGCAGGGGAAAGAAGCCACCAGGTAACTAAACCAGCACTGGGACTATGGGGACCTGCGGTTAAGACCAGCTAGTCTTGGGTGACCAGTTACCACCAGAAAGTGAGTAAAGAACCAGTTACACTGAAACTCCTGTTGTGGCCTACCTTCTTTCCGCATCCGTTTACCTCACCTATCCTCTGGGGCCTGGCCCTGCTTGCGGAGGGTCTAACATCCAGGCTGCCACTAACACCATCCCCAGTCATGAACATTGTGCAGCGGCGGCTCCATCCCTATAGCCGCAAATTCAGATCTAAAGTGGGCATTGGACATGAGCCACATCTAGAGTCCAAAAAAAGCAACAGAAAGAGGAGTTAAAACTCCCCCACAAATTTAATATACTTACAGCAACAAGTGGCAGTAGTTCAAGCCTGCCCAGGCCAAAAAATCTAATGCACTGACAGAATGCAGCCAAACCCCTCAATGAAGATGGAGGCTTCACAGGTACCAATCATGGAGGAGGTGATGCTAGATGATAAAATTGTACACTAGTGGCGTGCATAGAGCGTTGTACACACAAGTACGTGCACGGTGTCCGGCTAGCAGCCTATTAGTTATGCCCATACTATTAGATCAGGCGGGCTGCCCAGATACTACCTTAGTGCACAGTACAGGGACAAAAAATTCCAATATACACAGCCTAACATTAAGGGGCCTTAAGGGGCTTTTACACCATGTTCCTGCACCCAATCTACACCTCCTGTCAAAAAATCATATCACTATGGTATCAAAAGCACATGATGTTTTGATGCATTTTTTTGCCAGTAGCTGTAGATTGGGTGCAGGAATATGGTGTAGAAATTTCAGCACCAAATTTGCATCTCTTGGCAAAAAAATGTGGTTTTCTGCCAGGAAAGGTAGGTCTGTGAACTCAGTGAGGTCACTCAGTCCAATGAGGTCAGCTGAGGTCAGGTGGCCTGTAGTCACAGGTGGAGGACTGTGGGAACCTCCAGCTATGGCAGCAAATAACCTGAGTGACGTCATTGATCATCACTGGCATACGGCCAGATATCTGGGATCAATTCCGGGCTCAAAACGTTTGGTTTTAAACCTGGTTGGACCCGCCTATCCCAGGTATATGCGAGTCACCCATCACTACTTGTGGGTAAAGTTGAAGAAAAAACTGTATACTTACCCAAGTGAGTCGACCAGTATGCACCAACATTGAGAACCTCTAAAAGAGGCCTGGGATCAAATTTCAAGTCATGCTTGAATCTGATCAAGAACATGACCAGAAGGATTCAGGTATTGTTGAATGCCCAAAGGTGGATTTACAAAATGCTAACAAAGTAATAAAAATTTAGATTTTTTTTTAGGAGCAAAACAGTAATAATGCAATAACATGATAAGAATCTGCATAACTAATCATATGCTAAATAGTTGCAAGTCAAATTTATGTATGATATAGCCAAGATGATTGTCTATAAAATTATGGTAGTCTCCCATTTGAAGCTGTAGTGGATGGTGAGATATGAAATTCAAAAGTTCAAAACATTTTTTACACTTTTGCTCACCAGTGTATTTTACTAAGAAAACCCAAACATCTTTTACTTTCCTAAATATTCAGGTTTATTAACCTGTTGTATTGACTGACAGTACTGTAGTTGTTCAATATTAAAATTACTCATCCAAAATACATGTTGTCTAAGAATTGTGCATGTGGTGTATATGAACCATGAAATACAGCCATGGAACCGAAACTTAGGGGGTACTTGGTTTAAGGATAATGAAAAATGATAGAAATTTGTGAAGAGCTAAATCACAACTTATGTCATTATAAATTGTTTAAAAGGGTTGGCCATATTGTAAAAATATTTGCTACTAGCTCCTAAAACTTTATTAAAATATAAACTGAAAAGCTCCATAGCTTTTCAGTACAAGGCTACACATCTTGGGTTTGGTAATCAGTGTGGCATTACCATCTATCCACAGGAAACAAGATGGCAGTAGTCAATTAATTCATTCATGCTCTCATTGCTCATTCAACACAAAAAATGAGATAATTCAAAACATAACAAGATACAGATAGCAAAATCTTCTGCATCTATGCATGTGTGGCGCCCCTGAGACCTCAGTTGCCACAGGGTACTGCATTTGATTTAGGATGCTGTACTTATCCAGGTAAGAGGGAGCTAACCGCTGGTGTTTGCAGCTTTAAGGTGGTGTCACACATAGCAGCGACGTCGTTGTCGTCGTCGCTAAGTCACCATTTTCTGTGACGTAGCAGCGATGTCCCGTCGCTGTCGCTGTGTGTGACATCCAGCAATGACCTGGCCCCTGCTGGGAGGTCGCCGGTGGTTGCTGAATGTCCTGCTTCATTTTTTGCTAATCGCTCTCCCGCTGTGAAGCACACATCGCTGTGTGTGACAGCGAGAGAGCGACGAGCTGAAGAGAGCAGGGAGCTAGCATCTGGCAGCCTGCTGTAAGCTGTAACCACGGTAAACATCGGGTAACCAAGAATCCCTTTCCTTGGTTACCCGATATTTACCTTAGTTATTAGCGTCTGCCACTCTTGCGCTGCCAGTGCCGGCTCCCTGCTCCCTGCATACGTAGCTGGAATACACATCGGGTAATTAACCCGATGTGTACTCTGGCTAGGAGTGCAAGGAACAGGGAGCCGGCACTGGCAGCATGGGAGCGGCGGACGCTAGTAACTAAGGTAAATATCGGGTAACCAAGAGAAATGCTTTCCTTGGTTACCCGATATTTACCTTAGTTACGCTTCCATGCGTCGCTGCTGGCTGGGGGCTGGTCACTGGTCGCTGGTGAGATCTGCCTGTTTGACAGCTCACCAGCGACCATGTAACGACGCAGCAGGGATCCTGATAGAGTCAGATCGCTGGTCGTGATCACTGCCGTGTCGCTATGTGTGACACCACCTTTATACTTGCATAACATCCTGTGTTCATATCAAGTTACACAATCAGGAAACCAGGTGTTTTCACACTGAAATTAGTGCAGATGTGGTTATCATAGCAGTGGGGAATTCTCGGTCAGGGTGAGTCACCAGAGGGTGGGGGCACTAGGAGTGAGGAGAAAGAGCAGACAGCAAATCACTTCAGAACAGTCGGGGAGAAAGATCAGTCTGGGATGTGCAGACACGGGGCTCAGTGGGTGCTCTCGTCCGCTAAAATCCGCCGCCTTTAGAAAGACAGCGTGGCTCAGGGCTCATCCCAACTGAACGCCGGCCTCCTTAACCGTGGGCGTAACACTACTCAGACAACACAGGGTGAGGGAATCACAATAATTAGACTTTATTGGATCCCCAAACAATTAACGGCACATAACACATAACCATCAAAACACAAATGTAACAGGCAACAGAGTCTCACCCTTCTGCTGGCTCACCAGGGATTAGAATGTCCTTGCCTCAGAGCTTCCAGGGCCGCTTACTCCAATCCAGCAGCATCCCGCTTTCGGCGGGCACCCACCGAGAAAGGAATAGCGCCAGATTTAGGAAGCTGTGTGAGGTCTGCAAAGTCTGTAGCAGGTGACTGAATTGTCCCAACCTGAGTGTCCTCCTTACGTAGTCCTGGTATGATGCTACAATCCTGGCAGCCGGAGTCGAAATCCCTAGACTGTGGATATGGTCTCCAACCAGAACCGGAGTCCCTAGATTGAAGCTATAAGGTATCCTGATCCTCTAGTCAGCTCCTAAGAGCTTAGACTGGATCCATCAGCATCCATCAACAACAACCTGTTGGCTTAAAGAAATCCCTTTTATAGCCACAGCCTTCCACTTGGATACACTGCGTCCTCATCAATTGGTTGGACAAGATCGCCTCTCCCATTGGATGAATTTCAAGCTGCATGGACAATGTTCATCCAAATGATGTCCACAGAAAGACTGAGGGTATACATGTAGTCTGGAATGCACAGACTAGACAATGACTACTAAGGTAATTACATTAGCAATACACAACTACAATACAATGATTACTGGAAGGCTCTGGAGAAATAATACGTCTGGCTTTCAGTGGCCAAAACAATTACATGAGTCAGCAAGAGTCTTGTAAAAACAATGAGGGACTTATCCCTCGTCTATAAACAATCTATCATCCTATCTGGCTCAATGTTAAGAAACTTTAACCCATGAGAGTCCATGTCATCACATGGGACACAGAAGGAGACAGGCCACTGAGGGGCGCACTGGATGGCTCCCCTCAGGGGGACCAACTGGAATAAGTGCTTAAAAGCTTTTCCAGGGGGAGAGGAGAGAGAGTACCAGAACACCATGGACTCATAGAAACGGGCAGGCTGGAGGGAACCGGAACCAGGTGGACTGGGAGTAACTGTGACCACCGGGTGAGCCTGTGAGATTGAGGAGGACACAGCAACTGAGGGGAAGCTGAACCGCTCCCTTGGGGCATTCGCAGACAGGTTGCAGAGCTCTAGGATGGACCATCATCAGATTCTGCAGGGTTGCGGGTAGACTAGGTAGTCCCCTGGCTAACCCCATTTGGAATTGAACACAACGTGGAACTGGAGTCCCCAAGTCACTTCATGCCACGGGAATCCACACTGCACTATGAGCGCAGAGGAGAAAGGTCTTACATGTTCACAGACACCGGTGGTTGCTCCTTGCTTATCTGGGATTGGCTGAGGCCCAGCACGGCGGTGACCGGTACCCCCAGGGCAGCCTTCTAACGAACTGTGAGTAAAAGACATGGACCCACTGCCTCGGCCTGTTATTACTGGTGCTGTCACCCCACGCTTTGGCGCCAGCAGCCCCTTTCCTCGGTCGCCACCGTTCTCCTCGGGGCTTGCTCCGCCTGTTTGGAGCTGGACTACCTGAGCTGCGTCAACACCAGCCACGAAGGAGAGCAACATCTTGCAGCGGCGTCTGATTCCTGGCCGCACATCACAGGTGGCGCTGCAAAGCATCCCCCATTCCCATCCAACACCACTCCTGGGAGAGGAAGTCACAGGGAGGGTCGGCGGCGGAGGAGGCCGGGACCCCTGTCACCGCTGCAACTGGTGACACGCTTCCCAGGGATCTTCACCCTCCTTCCCTCCACCGTACACCGGCCACCTTGCACCCTCAACCTGTTTGTCTTTACATGTAGCCGACTCGGCCATGGAGCCAGGTCAGGCCAGTCACAGCAACCACACAAAACCACTGGCCCGGTGACGAGTAAACACCCTAGGTTCTGTGGGGTGCTACATATGCCCTGAATATGTTCAGTTACAAGGATAGCCAACAGAAATCGTAAACGGGAACCTTTCATATAAGAAAAACTATTCACCTGCAGATATGGCATAATCTACAGGTTAAGAGTGTTCTGACGCCATATGGTTGCGTCACTGAGAGCCCCACTGCCAGGAGGAAATTAACTATACTACTCTCAGCAGCTTTAGGCTTTCAGTTAGAGAAGCACAGCTGGCGCATTTTTAATTACAACTCTACGCAGAGTGAGCGGTAGCTGTAACCTCACCTTGAGCACTGACTGACAGCCGGTTCAAAATTGCATTAGTTCAGTGTCAGTCAGTGCTGGGGGCATGGTTACACCATATGGTTTCAGTGGTGACTAAAACCATGCTGGCAGCACCCCTATGACTGAAAGCCTGAGGCTTGAAAAAGACCAAACCGATCGAAACGTTGCTGTTTGTCCATCCAATGGAATAAATATGGAATAAATTTCACCCAGTAGGACGCTGTCATCCTTTTTTTTCTTATGAAAGCCTGAGTCTGTCTGGACTAATAAAGTTCATTTCCTTCCAGCAGCAGGGCTGCATGGCATCAGAAGGCTATTAACCCCATGTCTTCAGGTTAATAGTTTTTGTTTACATGACAGGTTCCCTTTAAGTTGTCAGAGCACTATCCACCCATCTCTCAAGGTAATATTCTCTTTTTTCTTTTGAATGATTGATGGAAAGGCAGTAGTAATATTCACAGGAAGCGGTTGATTTTTATATTTACACTTTCAGAAGCTGAAAAAATGCGTGATACCAACATTTTACTGCTCTCTACTGCAATTTCTCTTGTTGAGTGCAAGAGTCTGTAGTTATGAAGCGCAGCGCTTGATTATACACTTGGGAGCCAATTTATAGTTCTTCAGCTCAGTTCCACCTGATAATATTGAAAATCCTTGATCAAAATGGATGCAATAAACAAATATGCTCCCATTGAAATCTAATCTGCTTTCAAAGCTATTTTAAATTGAAGACTGGATCTAAGAAATCTTTAGTAAAATACTGTTAAAATAAGCCATGTGTACTTTCTGCTTATTATGAGGCTGAAAAGAAAAGCAAAGCCTGACCCACATCTATTTCATTTAGAAAGTAACTAACATGGAAATTAATTAAGGTTCACGAGTTTTGAACATCGTGTACTGCACTTATGCACCATAATTTGTTTCACTGACCTTCTTGAAGGAGAACATTGTGGCTAGACATGTTTCCAATTATGAGATTTTTTATTATTAAAATTTATACTTGTTTAGAAATAGTGTTTTCTGTATTACATATTACATTCTGCCAGTAGAGAAGTCATTTTCCGAGCAATTTAGGTTGTACATGTGCCTAGGAATATACAGTGAAAACAAAAAGTCTACACACCCCTGTTGTATGTTCTCCCCATGTTTGCATTGGCTTCCTCCAGGATCTCCATTTTCTTCCCACATTCCAAAGACATACAGGGAATTTAGATTGTGAGTCTCAGTGGGGACAGTGATGATAATCTCTGTAAATATGTTGGCGCTATATAAGCAATGCATAATGAATAATTAATAAACAAAATGCCAGATTTTGGAATCATATTAGAACTATTTCCACCTTTAATGAAACCTATAGGCTATATGTGCACTAGGCGTTTTTCGTGGCATTTTTGCGCGTTTTTACGGGTGCATTTTTGGGCTCAAAACTGCCTCACTTTACTTCCCCAGAAAAGTCTATGACTTTTCATTTTTGCTGTCCGCACACAACTTTTTTTATTTTAGCTGCGATTTTGAGTTTAAAAAAAATGGATATGTCAATTCTTTCCTGCGTTTTACTGCATTTTTCACCCATGCAATGCTTTGGAAAAACGCAGAAAAATGCAGTGATCAAAAACGCATCAAAATGCAGCAAAAAGCGAAATGCGGTAAAAACGTATGCGTTTTTTCCAGTTTTTTTTGCCGCAGGTACGTTTTTTGCGTTTTTGCGGCCCAAAGCGCACAAAAACAAGCATTAAAAAAAACACTGTATGCGCACATAGCCATAATCTGTACAAATCCACTGCAAAACAAACTGAAATAATTTTATGGGGGGGAAATAAAAATAAATCTAAAATAATGCTGTTGCATAAGTGTGAACATCCGCTTATAAATGAGCACTTGTTTTCAGAATTAGCCAATCACTTTTTAACTCATGTTAAATAGCATTCAGAATACAGCTACCATCATTTAGAGTGATTCTGATTAATGTTGTATAAAGTTTATCTGTTCTAGTAGGATTATCTTGACATTTTTTTAGCTGCACATTTTGGCAAAAAGCAAAAGCCATGGTTCATAAACAGCTTACAACACAGCAAAGAGATCTCATTGTTAAACATTATCAGTCAGAAGAAGGGTAAAAATAATTCAAGCCATTAGATGTAGCATACAACACTGTGATCAAGCAGGGACTTAAATTTAGTACAACAGTGACATTTCCTATAACTCTACATCCCTTAAAATTGATTTAAAGAAAAAAAAAATCGGTTTGGGAGATTGCCAAAATGCCAACAGCGACATTAAATGAGTTGCAGGAACTTCTGGCAATTACAAGTTGTGTGCTTCATCTATCAACAATTTCCTATGTTATTCAAATGTCTGGCCTGTAGGATATGGTGGTCTTTTCTGACAAAGAGAAACATTCAATCCCAGCTGTGTTCCCAAAATTAACCTAATTCCACAACACACATTTTGTGCAATGCCAACACTACACATCAATATAAGAATACCATACCCATAGTGCAGCATTGTGGAGGCAGTATTATGATTTGGGGTTACTTTTCAGCAGATGCAATTAGGTGGATGGAATTATAAACATTGCCAAATATCAGTCAATTTTGCATCAAAACCTTCAGGTCTCTGCTAAAAAGTTGAAGCTGAAGAGGAATTCCACCTTTCAGGACAACAATGACCCTAGGCATACCACCAAATTATAAACAACAACAACAAAAAGTATAAGGCCTAAAATAATATTGAAATATTGAAAATAATAGTTAAAAGTTATTACAAAGATATATTAGGTGCCACCAGATATACTGTGATCTATATTCTATAACTAGTTTCTGTCCTCCCCCATATCTGGTGGCACCTAATATATCTTTGTAATAACTTTTAACTATTATTTTCAATAAAATAATCTTTTAGGCCTTATACTTTTTGTTGTTGTTGTTGTTTATAATATTAACTAGTTCATGGCCTCATTTACACAGTTTAATGTGCTGTGTTAATACCACCAAATTAGCAGAGAAATGGCTTTGCCAGAAGAAGATAGAGGTTAATGAATGGCTCAGCCAGAGCCCAGATCTAAATATATTTTAAATTCCGTAAGTTGAGCTGAAGAAGGCTATACATACATCTTAGGCCTGTTTCACACGTCAGTGATTCTGGTACGTTTGTGCTTTTTTTTAAACGTACCAGAATCACTGACATACGCAGACCCATTATAATGAATGGGTCTGCTCACACGTCAGTGATTTTTCACTGCACGTGTCTCTGTGCGGCGTACCCGCGTGTGCGTGATTGCTGCACGGAGACATGTCCATTTTTTTCTGGCATCACTGATGTCCCACGGACCACGCAGTGGTGTGGTCCGTGAAACATGTGCCAGAAAAAAACGTGCTTTTAAAATAGAAAAACATTTTAACTCACCCGGCGTCCAGCGATGTCCTCTGCAGCCCGTGCAGCCTGCTGCTTCTGAGCCGGCTCATTATTGTCGCACATATTCATGATGCGCGACACAGCCGACCTGGAAGCAGCTGCTGCGGGGGTCAGCGCCAGCCAGATGCTGCACCGTGGGAGCGATCAGCACCATGGAGAGCGGGAGCGGGCGCAGGTGAGTTGATTACTAAGTGCAATCACGGGCCACGGAGATTGGAGCCCGGATTGCACTTAGACAACCCACGTGTGCCGTGATTCACGGCACACGCAGGGACATGTGCGTGTTTTACACGCCAGTGAAAAACGTCAGTGTTTTTCACTGACATGTGAAACGGGCCTAAAGCCGATTTTACACGTCAGTGAAAAACACTGACGTTCTTCACTGATGTGTAAAACACGCACATGTCCCTCCGTGTTCCGTGATTCCCGTCACACGTGGGTTGTCCATGTACAATCCGTGATCCGTGATTGCATATGGACATTACTCACCTGCCTTCACTACTGCTGTGCATGGGGCTGAACTCCTCGGCTCTCCAGCATCCGCCCACCGCTCTCAGCAGCTACTTCCTGGTCGGCTGTTCCTGCTTTCATGAATATTCATGAGCCAGGCAGGAGCTGCCGAGAGCGGAGGCTGCAGAGCGAATCACAGGCAAGGTAAGTTGAAAATATTTAATATGTCCGTGATTTTCAGGTACGTGTTTCACGGATGACACACGGATCACACCATAGTGTGGTCCGTGGGTCATCAGTGATGCCAGAAAAAAACTGACTTGTCTCCGTGCACAAACACGGCCACGGGTGTACGCTGCACGGAGTCACGTTCAGTTAAAAGTAACTGATGTGTGAGCAGACCCATTGATTATAATGGGTCTGTGTATGTTAGTGATTCTGGTACGTTTAAGAAAAAGCACATATGTACCAGAATCACTGACGTGTGAAGGGGGCCTTACAGATTTGGAGCACTATTTCAAGAAAGAGAGGGCAAAGATTAGCATATCTAGATGTGCGATGTGCGTGTATACTGATAGATTCGTTTCCAAAAAAAGTTCAAATGGTATTTGTACAAATGTAAACAACAACATTATTTTCGTTCTTTTGTTTCTTTAACCCCCCAAACTATATCAGTTTGCTCTTCAATTGAATAGTACACCTTGTAGGAGACATTAAAGATGGAAATTGTGCTGAAATGATTCTCCTTGAATTGATTTTTTACATAACAGGCAATTTAACATGGAACTGAAGACTTTTATATCATGTAATTGTATGTATTGGAGCTGAGGTAGGAGTTGTGCGCCTGACTTGGTGCTTCAGAGCCTTGGGTTATGCTAAGAATTTTAGTCCTATTTAATGTGAGATAAACAAAAAGGTTCTCAAAAAGGTCCTGTTCTCAACTGTGCATGGTAGGTATGATGCACTGAATTAAGCATTTGCATTATAAATATCATTCAATACAGAATACATATGTGTCACCCAGGGAATGGGATACTCGGTCCCGGGCAGTATTTATAATTGGGAATGTCACTTTGGTGGCCGTTGCCCGGTTCCGTGCCCTGGGCCCCTTTTGTAAGGGAAATATTTACAGGGGTGATAAGAGTTATTGTCATGTGACGCCACCTGAGGGTTGCGGTTAAGGATGGAGAACCGCCGCTGCTGAAGGTGGGTACTCCCAGAGCTGGTGGTGGTTGCAGCAATGATGTTAGGCCCTCCACAGGTATGGCTGTGCCTGGGAGATGTAACGGGGTAATAACGGAGACCACACCAGGTTGTCTTTAACAGTCTCTACTCACTCAGACCCTTGGATTACTGGTTCAGGTCTCAGGAGTATCAGTGCCAATGTAGTGACCCATGTTGCTCTGTCCCCGGCACTCTCTGTTGGTTGGGTCCCCATAGCGTGGAGCGTTTGGGGCCCGACTGTCCCTTTTGAGGTACAGTCTTCTTCTCTGTAATGCGGACAGTGCGGACCCTGTGGGGAGGTAAGTGTCCGAACCCCGATCCTAGTTTACTGCTGATGCCCCCGTATTATTTGCTTCGGTGAAGTCTGTGAAGGTGTCCTCACCGGGCAGGTATTTATCAAGCCGTGTAGAAATGGCACCAGATCTAGGGCCCTGTGCCCCGTTCATGCTCCAGTTCCAGCGGTATCTCCAGTACCCAACCTGGCGACCTCTCTTCCGTGCCCCCGGGGTCCCCGTTACACGGACCCAGCTCAGGCACGTCTGCACACCTCTCCTGTGTGCCACACTTCTCTAGACTCTCTACTGATTGCTGACCCCTCCCACCAGGCTGGCTAATCCCAGGGACTTGTTACCATGGCGACCATCCCCTTACAAGACAAGAAGCAAGCATCTGGATAACAAGGCTGCGGGAATGGTAAGTGCACACACGTGGGATCTCTAGGAGCTGACAGTAACGTATAGTAAATCTATGGTATCACGCTCACAGGCACGTGATACCATGGAAAACATGCAAATGCCCACAGGGTGACGCGACGCCCATGGGGCTAGAGCCGCTGCTCATTTACATAGGGTACACATAAGTAATAAAATATATTTTTATACATTCATATTACACAATATTACAACACAGGGATGAGTAGGAAGGTGTTACTAGGCCACATATCACACTGCTACTAGGTTCGAACACATAAATTACCTGACAGGTTCCCTTTAAGACATTGGTGCAATGGCTGGACAGAAGTAAGGGAATGGCTGCTGCATTCATGATGGATCATAGAGTTTAGTAAGACGAAGAATAATTAGCATTGTGCTGCACTTATTAAAATGAAAATTAATCATAACCACAGCAACAGTTTTCCCAGTTTCAATGATAACAAGGGCCATATTCTGGAGACAGTTTTGTGATGGAAGTCACATGAGCATGCACACATTGATAGATAATTTCCAGATGCACTAATTTCTTTGGCCACAAGCAAAGGCAAGGGATATATTTTGCTCATGTGTCATAGTTGTGACAGTAGTATTAATAGTGTAGTAATAAACTACTAACAGTCTTAGTAGCATATGCATTCATTTATTAAGACTAAAATTGACATTGCAAAGCTGAATTGGGTACTTTTTTTTTCTTTTAAATGAAGGGTTATATATTTACATAGTTACATAGGATGAAAAAAGACCTAGGTCCATCTAGTTCAACCTTCCTCCACCAATTATACGTTTATCATTAAGTCATTTATAACCAACAATGTTGTGTGTACTGAGGAAATCATCCAGCCCTTTTTTAAAAGCTGTTATTGTATCTGCCATTACTACCTCTTGTGGTAGGGTATTCCACAGTCTGACCGCTCTAACTGTAAAGAACCCTTTCCTATTTAGCTGCTGGAATTGCTTTTCTTCCACTCGCAGTGAGTGCCCCCTGGTCCTTAGTATTGTCTTTGGAGGAAATAAGTCATGTGCCAGTCCATTATATTGACCACACATGTATTTATATATATATAAATGAGATCTCCTATGAGATGTTTTATCTCTAAGCTAAACAAATCCAACTTTTCCAACATCTCATCATATGGGAGGCCTTCCATTCCTTGTAATAATCTAGTTGCCCGCTTTTGAATTGACTCTAATTTCTGAATATTATATTTTAAAATGTGGAGCCCAAAATTGGATCCCATATTCTAGATGTGGCCTTATAAGTAATTTATAGAGGGGTAACAATACATTGGGAATGGTGGGTTTACACATTGCACCAAAAGCATGTGCTTTTTTCAGCTCTCTGAAATTGTATAAAAAGAACTGTGAATTTGACACAATTAGTGATGAGTGAGCACTACCATGCTTGGGTGCTTGGTACTCATAACGAGCAGTTGGATGCTCAGATGGGCTTGACTCATGTACCGAGTATAATGAAAATCAATATGAGTCTCAAGCATTTTTCTGAAAGCTCTTCTAGCAGTAAATTAAAGGGAGCCTGTATCCTCCAAAATGCATTTTAAATGAACTATAGTGTGTTGTAGTGGATTTAGCGTCTATAACAACTATGCTAACACTGAACCTGCTCCTCATACAATGCTTGAGAAAATAACGTTTCATTTGTATGTGTAGCACCCATGGAGCAGGGGGTTAAAAACTCGTCGCCGGGCCGGTGATGTCAGGTCTGGGATGTCATGGGTGGCCCTGTCCGGCTTCGTGGCCCCGAGGTGTACAATAAAAGGGAGGAGGATGGAGGATGGGATGATCGTGGGATGATGGAGGTGGAGGAAATTGGGAGTTGTAGTTGTCTCCTGACGCCACCTGTAGTACGCAGCCAGGGATCAGCTGCCGCTGCGGTCGCTGTCCTCTGGGGCGGATGGTGTCGCAGCTAGGATAGTTCAGTTTTCCGCAGGTGAAGCTAGGCCCCAGGGAGGATGATGGAGGTAGTAGTGGCCATTGGCGCCGAAGCGCGGGGCGACGGTAATGGCACTGAAGACTGACATGGTAGTTGCGGTTCCAGGTGTTTACTCACTGTCTGTAAGGTCGGCACAGAGGCATCGTTCTCCAGCTTCGTGTCCCACCTTAACACCAACAATGCAATGTATATGTCGTTCACTCCCTCTTTTGGTGGTGATGTCCTGAATTTTTTGGATGTGGAGGTATACATTTGTAGTGGAGAGATCCACACTAAGGTATTTAGAAAACCTACGGCTTGTAACTCACTCCTTCACTTCCAGAGCGCCCACCCTTATCATACCAAAGCAGAGTTACCGTACGCCCAGTTTTTGAGGTTACGGAGAGTAAATAATAATGAGGATACATTTCTTCAGCAGGCCTCGGAACTCAAAATAAGGTTACAACAAAGGGATTACCCTACTGATTTAGTAAATAGTGCATGCAAGAGGGCAAGATCTGGTGATCCGCAATCTGCACATACAGACCCCTTAAAAAAAGAGGAGTGACAATACAAAAAGATTTGTGTTTAGTTTCAAGTTTGGACCCCTAGAGAATGTGATAAGAAAAACACTTTGTAAGCATTGGCACATCCTAGAAAGGGATTCTGATTTAATAGAGATGACCAAGGATAACCCTTTGGTTACGTTCAGACGATTCAACAATCTGCGGGATATGCTAGTGAGAAACAGACTTTCCAGCCCTTCTACGTGGTTGGATAAGTGCTGCCCCCCAGGCAACCACGGGTGTGGTAGTTGCAGGTTTTGTACCTTGCACCTCACTGGCAGATCACTGCAGGTTGGTTCACATCTACATAGAGTTCAGCAGTTTATTTCATGCAAGAATAAATTCGTAGTCTATGTGGTTTTCTGCCCTTGCGGCAGATTCTACATAGGCAAGACAATAAGGTGCCTTTATGTAAGGTTCAGGGAACACTACAATTCGATTTTATTTGGTAAAGGTTCCCCTAGATTGATTACCCATGTGCGAGATCAACATGAGGGTTCCCCGGACGTTTTGCGCTTTGCCGGTCTAAAGAGGGTCACCCTCCCTCCTAGGGGCGGCGATTTACACAAATTATTGTTACAAGCAGAGGCTAGATTAATAATAAATTATGGAGCGCAGGGAGAATTGGGTTTGAATGACCGTATTGACCTCACAGTATTTTTGTAACTCCTTGTGTACATGTTCCTCTGGACCTGTTACATTAACTGTATTCATGTGATGTCTGTAATTGTGTTTTGATACAATGTGTAAGGGCACCTGTATTTATTTTTATGCATTCTATGATTGTTTTTATGCGGTTTGTGATGCAACTGGTAAGCACTCCTTTAAAAGGGGCGCTGTTGTGTCACCACATGTGGACCCGTGGAAGCCTAATTGATAGGCGAAACGGTCGTCGTCCCCTGCTAGGAGCCGGCATACTGGTTGCCTCCAGCCTTTTATCCTCCACTTGATTTAATAAACCAACATCCAGCACAGAGGCAGAGTGCGGTCTTCCTTATTACCGTGTTACCTCATGGACTTTGTATCTTGACGGGCACCCCGCTGTAGATCTATTCATGGAGCACAGATAGACTCCAAGGCGTTCTCAGGACACCACAGGTAACGCACAGTGGTGCAGGACCTTATCTTTGTACAGCTTTATCACTGTCTGTAAGGTGCCCGGATGTGCCGGTTGTCGCCGTGATAGGCTCCAGCCAATCCCGGATAATTCAAAGGTCCCCGCTGGTGTTCCCACAGTGTTTCCTTTCTGATCGGGGTCCCTCCAGTCCTTTGGATGGAATGTGGAACGGGCTGCTGGTGTTTCCAGCACTCTCTGCAGACCCTGGAATCCCCGGTAGCTGGAGAGAGCCCAGACTGGCAGGCTGCTCCAAGCCACTGGTCTTGTAGTGCTCCCAGAAGTGTAAAAGATGATGCCTGGACCGAAGTCCCGACTGTCCTCCTCACTCCAAGCTATGCCCGGGGTAAACTGACTATGTGTGAATATGCTCCTTCCTTTTCACCAAGTGGTACCCGCCTCCCAGGTGGTTGTCCTAGTGACCGGGAAAGTCCCATGCCTCGTGATCGCCACCCCCCTGTCTACACTAGATCAACCCCAGTGTGAAAGCACCTAATTGTGTGTGGTTTGTGAATGTAAGAAACACCAGCAATTAACCTCTTCCTTACCCGAGATGAGTATTGCACCTTAAGTGAGGTGCAGTACCCTGTAGCGCCTGAAGCCTCGGGGCACCACATATGGAACTGAGAAGTCTTTGGTGCACCCTTGGTGTGAACAAGAGTTTGGTGGGCCATTATGCCCCTTCATTTGCCAATTGGGGGCCTTCCCCTGGTTCTGATTGACAGTGCTTTCTTCTCAGAGAGAGCACTGTCTGAAGGCTGCTAGCATGTGTGTGCATGTGCAGTAGCTCTGCCTGGCCTCGAACACACGCAGTGGCAGGGCAGATTCTCCTCTGTCTCCTTTCTTTTGATGCCACTTTGTACACTTGCGGGTGTATTAGAGTATTATATTTATATTTCATACTTTTGGGTGTATGGCACAGAAACCCAGTCTAATAGCAGTGCCGGTCTTCTCTTTTTTCCCTATACTTGGATAGGCCATCAATATCAGATAGGTGGCATCGGATCGGTGGCGTATCGGTTTGATGGCGCCACCGATCAAGTGTAAGCATTGCAGACTCTTCAATGTTTGTATTATATCGGCTACCTGAACGCTTTGTACCTAGTAGTGCCGGAGTATGGTACTCTATAGCCCTTATAAAGATGATATTTGGTGAAAAAATTTGATCTATAGGTAAATAAAAGAATTATTTTCTTTTTGTACTTCATGTTAGTGGTAAATTTTGGCCTATAAGATTGTGTTTATTTATGAAAATATTGAAAATTTTACAAAATATTTGGAAATTTTTCAACTTTTGAACTTTTAATTTTTATGCACTTAAAGTTGAGCATTATATCACACAAAATTATTAATAAATAACATGTCTACTCTACATCAGCACCATTTTTTAAACTTTTCTTGTTAGGAGGTTAGAAGAATTAAAAGTTCATCAACAATTTCTCATTCTTTCAACAAAATGTACAAATCCTATTTTTTTTAGGGAGCACATCACATTTGAAGTGACATTGTGGGTCCTATCAGACAGATACAGAAATAGCAAAAATGCCCTGGGGATCCACAGTAGCAAAGTAATAAATAGCTGAATCCAAGAGGAGCAATGAACAATAGGATAAACAAGACCTAAAATATAACGTTTATTAGATATACATAAAATGAGCGAAAGCTCACAAGGTGAGTAAAAACAATAACCAGCACACAGCCAGTAATGGTGCTATAACAGGGCATATATAAAAGCCCAAGTCAGATCACCCTTGGTAGAGAGTTACACTAGGTGACAACCTTCAGAACAACTAAGGAGCCTCCTATGAATTACCCAGAGGATGATAAGACAAAAATAGAGACACATACCTCCTTATTGCCAAAAACTAAGGGCCACAGTGGAGAGCAATTGTGTCCCAAAACTGCTTCTTATGGATCAAGAAAACTTAATTATCATTCAATCCCCTATAGGGAACGTTCTTGAGAGGTGGCAGGGCGACTATACGAGATTATTCAGGTCTCCTAGGGGAGCTGTCAATCAGCTCTTCAAATCCCACAGGAATGCCACGAAGGAAAACTCCATGTATATGTCAGAAACACTCACTCCCACCGCGTTTCTTGGGGATCAATCATCAGGGGAGTATGGGTGAAAGGCCTTGGGTACTGCTTCAAATCTTTCCAATAGTGCAGTAATATCATGCCCAAGACACTAAAAGGTAAGACAAAATGTATGATATAAGCCCAAAGCAGCATATTAGAAAGGCCTATCTAAATGCCCCATAGACAAGAAACTCACCGCACACAGCGTGTGTCATAGTGAACCGTTTTGAAAGTGCCGCGCTGGCGTCCCGGAAGCATGCTCAATTTATATCCCGGCGCATGCGCAATGGCACAACAACACTCAGTGACGTGCATACCAGGATGCATCAGAGCCGGAAGTGCACGTCACCGGGCGCCGTGTCTCACAAGGAGAACGTAGCCCAGTCCAGTGACATCATATCCTGGAAAACCGCTCGCGCTGAAAGAATAGAGCGCGTTGCCATCGCAATCAAAATGCGCTCTCACAGATACAGAACGGCGGTTCAAAATTTTACACATGCTGGCGGCAAATCGCCGCATGGTAGGCATAAAGGCTACACATGGCAGTGTATCAATATTAACCCTGACACAGACATCCACATAAAAGGTAGAAGAGATATATTTATGATAATAATGAGAGGTTGAGGGGTAATCCTGGGAACAGAGTGTCAAACCGGAGGGTGTCCCAGAGGGTCACACAAAAAGCCATATAACTTAAAGCAGTAAAAACCACTGTAAGTCAGATAGAGGCAAGTACCTCTTATATGACAGCATAGATTAAAGTAAAAAATATCAATTGAAATCCAAGATACTTGGCCCAAGGGTTACAACCATCGCTATACCCAATCCACCCAGACCAGAGGGTACATTCAACACCTAACATGTGTAAACTGAGGGTCGGCCAACGAAAACGCAGGGAACAAGAGGGGCGATACAGACACAGCAAGGGTAGAAACAGAGAAACTAAGGTGCCCGCTAAAAACACCCTTACAAACCATTCTCTCCCTGCCTATCATGTGGGGGTCGGCACCCTAGAAGAGCCCACGTAGATGGTGCCCCCACTCGGCCGTCGTCTCACCCTCCTATACTTACCCTATATGCTAAGGTGCTCCTACAGGAAGGGTGTGAAAGACAGTGACTCATTTAGACCTGCTGGTGCCATCGTGTTAAGATTGTAGATCCAATAGCACTCTTTCTGGAGTACTTTCTTGTCCCAGTTCCCACCTCTGGCCGGGGGATGAATGAGGTTGATCCCCATAATTCTCAAGCTTCTCAGGTCACCATTGTGAAAGTTGTTGATATGTCGGGCGACCGGGGTATCATTTTTCTTGAGGATGTCTTTCTTGTGTTCCCCCACTCTTCGTCGCAGCTCCCTGATAGTCTTCCCAATATAGAGTTTTCCGCATACACATTTCATCCTATAGATGACCCCCTTTGACTTACAGGTGATCATTGATCTTATGGGAAAACTCCTATTGTCATGGTGGTCCGTGAACTCCTTGCCCTCTTCAATAAACCTACAGTTCACACAATCGTGGCATTTGAAACAGCCCCTAATTGCACTTCCCGTTGTCGCTGGCCTAACCCAGTCTAATAGCAGTGCCGGTCTTCTCTTTTTTCCCTATACTTGGATAGGCCATCAATATCAGATAGGTGGCGTCGGATCGGTGGCGTATCGGTTTGATGGCGCCACCGATCAAGTGTAAGCATTGCAGACTCTTCAATGTTTATATTATATCGGCTACCTGAACGCTTTGTACCTAGTAGTGCCGGAGTATGGTACTGTATAGCCCTTATAAAGATGATATTTGGTGAAAAAATTTGATCTATAGGTAAATAAAAGAATTATTTTCTTTTTGTACTTCATGTTAGTGGTAAATTTTGGCCTATAAGATTGTGTTTATTTATGAAAATATTGAAAATTTTACAAAATATTTGGAAATTTTTCAACTTTTGAACTTTTAATTTTTATGCACTTAAAGGTGAGCGTTATATCACACAAAATTATTAATAAATAACATGTCTACTCTACATCAGCACCATTTTTTAAACTTTTCTTGTTAGGAGGTTACAAGATAAGGCAGAAAAGGGGTTAATGCTGCGCATCAGCCAAATGAAGACGTATAATGTTGATGAAGATGAGTATTCTTTTATTTCATAGGTCTACGCGTTTTAAGGTGACAACCTCTTCCTCAGGACCAATGCATCAACAACAAGTACCATTTGGAGGCACACATTTTATTTGGCCTGTTAGATGGATTAGTAGTAAAACCCGGGTGCTTTTCTCTGGCGTCCATAGCGTCCAGCAGAAGAAAGCACAGTCCGTGATTTATTAACACTTTCCCCCAGTTTGTACTCCACATATGCTAAAGAGGCTGCTTTGTGCAGTACAAATAGTAGATGTGTGACGCCCTGACAAAATCAGGGTATCACAGAAAATAGCATCCATCTTCCAGATGCAGGATTCCCTCCTCCTTGGCCTTCCAACACAACCACACACAGGTACAAACACCAGCCACAAAAGCCTAGTCACCCCCAAGACAATAGGGACACACCAGTGGGGGGGCCCAGGCAGATGGTGACGCCCACCTAGGGGCCCTGAGGTGTTAAGGGGAGGCAACACACAGTGGAGTCTAGGAGTGGAAGTGAGAGGAGTGAAGTGGTAGTCGGGGGTTGTAGCTCCTGGACTACTGGACTACCTAAGCTGACTAGGTGACAGACAGCAGAGCAGGGCCACAGGCGACACAGATCCGGACTTTAAGTGGACCGGGGCACTAAATACTAACAAAATATTTAGATTTTTAGGAGTAAAACAGTAACAATGCAGTAAAATGACAAGAATCTGCATAACTAATGATACGCTAAATAGTTGCAAGTCAAATTTAGGTATGAGATAGCCAAGATGATTGCGTATAAATTGAAGGTAGTCTCTACTGCTCAAAGCTGAAGTGGATTGTGAGATATGGAGCCTGAAAGTCAAAAGCTTAAAACATTGTTACCCTTTTGCTTGTCACTGTAGTCTAACATGTTGATACAGAGGGAGACAAAAACCCCATAGGGCAGATATTAAGCTCTATATTAGGGGAACAATTCCTTCCTGACTCCACATACGGCAATCAGACTAGCCCCCTGGATGAATGCCCAATTACGGAATCTAGAGCATATAACCAGTAATATATTTTTCAAGAAAGGCATTCAGGCCTCTCTTAAATTTTAGCAATGAATCAAGCATTGCAACTTTGTGGCAGAGAGTTTTTATTTGTTACACAATTTTTCCTGAGTTCTCCACTGCCCCATATGTCATCAAAAACTACTTTTGAGGCACAGGGCAAAGCTCAGAAGGGAAAAAGCATCATATCGGAGTACAGATTTAGTTGGAATGGTTTGAGATTGCAATTTCATATTGGGAGTAGCCTTGACATACCAGAAATGCAGAAACCCCCCACAAGTGATCCCATTTTACAAATTACACCCCTCAATGAATGAATTCATCTAGATGTGTAGTGAGCGTATTAGCACCATCATTTTATAAGTGCAAAGAAACAAATATACAGCTCACCTCAAGACGTCCGCACTCCTGGCGGTTTTGAAGTGCGAGATCCCGCTGCTGTTCAGCGTTTGAGGCACAGGTGAACAAACACCGATCGAAGCGAATTCAAGAGGGAGATCGAGTCTCTTTATTCCATCACAACCTAAATTGGAAAAACCATCTACCCGCTTTATCACAACCTACTCCAATAGCTCACCAGCGATAAGATCAATACTTACCAAACATTGGCCGGTGCTGCAGATGGATGATGACATCAGTAATACAATCGTCCCTCGTCCCCTGTGTACTTTCAGGAAAGGGAGATCGATTGGAGATTGTTTGGTGCACAGCCACTTTGTTACTCCCCCTCTCTCCACTTGGATCCCCTCTAGCCCTAAGGGCTGCTTAAGATGCTCAGGGTGTATCGCTTGCCCCGCATCCTGACTGGTAAAACATTTTACAGTTCTGTCACGGGACGACGCTATGACATACGTTCTTTCATAAATTGTCGTTCCAAAGACGTTATTTACCAAGCAAGATGCTAATGCAATTTGGAATATATTGGAAAAATCGTCAGAGAGATGACGAGAAGGGTAGGTGAACATCTCAGAGATATAGCCAACAAGAGGGATACACCTTTGGCAACACACATGAACACCATACATAATGGCAACGTCTCCGGTCTCAGCTTCATGGGGATAGACCTCGTGAAGCGCCCTGTATGTGGAGGCAACTGGGACCAGAGGGTGTTGCAAAAGGAAAGTAGGTGGATCTTCATACTTAAGACACAGGCCCCATTAGGTCTCAATGAGACCTTAACCTATGGCTGCTTCCTTTGATTTAGAGACAGTGTCAGCTACTTTAGGGAGAGCCGCCGAGGAATGGGGGCATCGTTAACTTTAGGATGTGTCAACTCCGTTGTCAGGTAGGGTAGTCCTAGGGCCCAGTGTAAGTTTGTTCATTAGGGCATCGCCCCCTCCCTCTCCTTAATGTTTAGATCCATCTGCTTTAGATCTCTTTTGATGTGATCATGCATATCAACACTAATTCCTATTACATTCACATCAATCATGTCCCTTTTCAGGAATGTCCCACCCCCTCTTGCCCTTGTCAGTCCCCATACTTCTTGCCAAATACCCATGAGCTTTGATCTTGTTCCAATTTTGATTTGGGTTAATAAAGGCTATAAGAAACTGTCTGTCAGCGGGTGTGAATTTCACCTGTTTTTGACACAATTTTTGTTTTTTGAGCCTATCTATCAGGGGTGACCCTCTATGCCTTTCATGTGACCCCCATGCCCTTATAGCACCCCATCAGGCACACTACTATACTCAGCTGTCACCATGCAACTGTACCATCATCTTAGGATGTCTGGGCTATTATTATTTCTCTGCTCCATGGACGGCGTTAGACGAGCGGGGCACGCATGCTCTGTACACTGAGTTTACCGCTCGCCAGCCATTGTTGCAGCACCGCCCAGTAGGATTTACTGTTTACCCAGGTGATCGCTCCACGTGCGGCTGCTGTCCCGGCCCCCGTTGCTATGTATACAATTGGGCGCGCATGCATTGTCATGACCGGTCCGTCTGGCCGGGTGCGCACGCGCGTTCAGGCTTCTTAATCTGTTTGATAAACTGTGTGTCTTTTTTCAAAACGCAGCGTGCGATCTTTACTTCCACGCTGTATCATGATCATGTCATCATCCTGTCATTAATTTTATCGGTGCTTTACACTTTTATAACTGGCGCATGCGCAGTACTTCGTACCCCATGCGGTTGTACCCTCTGACAACCAATGAGAGCACTTTTGTGTTCCCCGCCTCTATTTAAACCTCTGATTCACCTCAATCTGGTTAGGTATCTACCTCTGCACAAGAGGTCTTTCACTCTTGGCTCCACAGTCCAGATAGGCTCCCCTGATGAGTTAGAAATGACGAAACACGTAGGGAGAACTGGAGCACGCCTGTAGCGGATCTACATCTGAGGGGTTTGTGGTAGCTAAGCTCTCAATAGCTCTCCCTCTGCTATCCCATTTTCACCAGGGTGTTGAATGAAAAAGAGATACCGGTGAGACCAATCCTTTATTATTTGCCTTATTGTTGAAGGTTTATTATTCAGCCTTTGCAATTATATATTTATTAACAGGCTTATAGTGATTTTCTGGTTTAGGTTTGACGATCATTGCTGTTCATTACAGCTCTCCTTTACCGGATTATCACCGTTATGTGTTTGTTGTCTGTGTTCACCCCCTGTTTTTAATAGGATTATTAAAAGTTATTATTTTATCTGTACCCTGCTAATCACATTCAATTACTTTGGGTATCTGCTCCTGCTATTATTCACAGGTGAACAAAGGAATGATCCAGCTTCACATTTGCATAAAAACAAAACTTTAATGAAAAACCTTTTTAAAATACAAAGAATATTTTTCTTGTAATAAAGATAAGCCACAAACGTATACCATCTCTGGGTCAGGAAAAATCCAAAGGTTCTTTAAACCGCACACCAGATGTGTTTCTAGCGCATGGCTCTTAGACCTTGGATAATTTTATATTGTTCGGCGGTGAAGAAACAGTATTTAAAAATGTTTTCACTAAAATGAGGTTTTAACTCTAGTTTTTTAATTTTTACAAGGATAATAAGAAAATAAAGGACCATGCAGTTTGTTGTTTGTTTGCTGAGTACTCCAATACCCTACATGTAATTGGGAACTACTTTGAGGTACAGTGCAAAGCTAGGAAGGGAAGGAGTGCCATATTGAATTTCAGAATTTAGTGGAATGGTTTGCAGGTGCCATGTAAGGCTATGTGTCCACGTTGCTTTTTACCTGCTTTTTTGCTGCTTTTTCAACTGCAGCGTTTAATGCCAAAATGGATGTGTTCTGCTTTTCAAGCATAGTCTATGGGACTTTGGGTTTCTTGTGCACACTATGCTGTTCAAAAAGGTGCCTTTTTGTGGCAGAAATTTAAGCAAAAACTCTGCTTTTCAAAGAACCAATATGTCAATTGTTTTTGCCATTTGGGTTTTGCACTGCAAAGCAGAGTTTTTGCCCAAATTTCTGCCACAAAAAGGCACCTTTTTGAACTGCATAGTGCGGACAAGAAACCCAAATTCCCATAGACTATGCTTGAAAAGCAGAACACATCCATTTTGGCATTAAACACAGCAGTTGAAAAAGCAGCAAAAAAGCAGGTAAAAAGCAACGTGGACACATAGCCTAACATTGGCAGAGCCCCTGAGGTGCCAGAACAACAGAATCCCCCCACAAGTGACCCCATTTTACCACCTGCACCCCTCAGTGAATTCATCCAGGGGTGCAGTGAGCATATTGACACTACAGGTGTGTCACAAAGTGTTATACTATTGGGTGGTGAAGAAAAAATAATTACATTATTACCACTAAAATGTTGGGAAAGGGAATAGGTAAGAAAGCCCCCCAAATGTGTTACACACTGCATTCTGTATAACCTAAAATTGGCTTTTGCACTATAAGGCAATGTGTACACATTTGCGTTTTTGTTGCATTTTACCAGTATGGATTTGGTGCGGAAAATATACACCATTAAAATTGATGAGTTTCTGAAATATCATAAATATGTTTATTTTTTCCTTAAAGATTTGCAGCAGAGTTGAATCTGCAACATGATGATTCTTGCAGCAGGTTTCACCCATACAAAGGAGTGGGGAAAAATACACAACAAAAAGGCATGGCAAAAATGTGCATATTTTATGCAGTCATTTTCCTGCTAACACAGCAGAATTTTCTGCTGTAAATCCTGGACGTGTGCACATAGAATTAGCATATTGAGTAATATAAAAAATTTCTGGATTTGCATATTAACAATCTATAGTATGCTAGCTCCATATAACCTTGGACACATATATGAAATAATGCAGGCGTAATTGCGCAAAAAGATAAAACATATCTTTTTTATTATTTATTATTGATATATTAAAAACAGAATTTTATCAGTGCACATCACACAAAAACAAAGACAAGCAGAAAAATAACTCACATATAATATCACAGTAAGTATATCATATATTAAAGTCATAGACACTTCAACTGATTTTTTTATCCTTTTAACATGTCACTACATAGTTGCACATATAAACACTTTGCATAAATTATATGTAAATAGAGCAGTTGATCAATGCAAAGTGTAATACCATGGTTCTCCTCTCATTACATAAAGTTCATATTGACAGTAAGATACAGATAAAGACATAGGTATTAATGGTGGAAAATAAGACCATACGGGGCTCTTTGTTTATATATAAAGTGCATATAGGCAATAAAGTGCATATGGTTTCAGATCATAACATATAGATCAATCAGTGCTGCCAAAATTTCCAAATGCAAGAAAGTTCAAAGGTATCCAGCTCACCTGTTCCTCCAAGTGCACGGCATCTGTCCAGGACAATCCAAGAAAAACTTTGTTCCAGCACATAGAGAGTATAACCTTACTTTATTAGAAAAATATAGTCAAAAACACACACGGATGGTATGTGGAAAAGCAGCAAACTGGCCCCAGAAACACCGGTTTATGCGTTTCGAGGCATGCGCCTCTTAATCATAACCATTATAGGTTGTTATGATTAAGAAGCGCACGCCTCGAAACATGTAAACTGGTGTTTCTGGGGCCAGTTTGCTGGAACAAATTTTTTCCAAAATTTCCAAATGTATCAATTTGGCCCCAAATAGATGTCTATGACATACAAATGCCACAGTCAATAGGGAAGAGAAAGGCTACACAAATTCAGAGGCGCACATCCAGATTATATGAAAAAAATATCAAAATTTTATTGAATCCATGAAAACACCAACAATTAAAAATATTTAAAACCACACATATATACAAAGACGACCTCCATATAATATAATCATGGCTTAGCTGACAATTGCCACAGTGCATATGCTATCTGACCAGTATTATATATATATATATAAAGTGTACTAAATGATATAAATTCAAAACAGCAACCATAGCTCAGCAAGTGAGATCTAGGCTAAGGCCGCACTCACATCAGCGGTATTTTGCCGCAGGGCCGGATCCGGTACAAATGTGTTTCAGCTCAGTTCACCTCCAATGGAGTTGCACCGCATGTGACCGCATGTGACCACATGTTGCCTCGATTACTTAGGAAATGAATGGAGCTGAAACGTATTTGTACCAGATTCGGCCCTGCGGCAAAATACCGCTGATGTGAATGTGGCCTAATAAAGTATGTGTAACATCCTGGAGGTGGATTCATTGGGCCGTGCACCGGACTCCCTCAGTGAGGCAACCCGGAGCTAAACCCTATACAGGGACTGTCCGATCACCACACCAGAGGGCCTAGATGCACTGTAGCCGCAACACTAGGGGTACGGGATAAGAGTCCTTCAGGGATCTATACAGGAATGTATGTGAGTCCAACGGGCACTGTAGGCAGGACGGATGACTGGAACCTGATTCAGGTGCCGGGTAGGAACAGCAGACGGGGTCCGGGTCCAGCGAGACGTGCAAGCTGATGTTACCAGGTGAAGTCGGGGATCGGTGATGGGTTCAGGCTGACGGGAGATGGCGGGATCCTCAGCCGACAGTCACCGAGAGACTTCCTGGGGAATCAGCCGTCAGGACCGGGTTAGGGTGGCAGGCAGGCTCTGCGGAAGAGACAGAGTTAAACAGAGACAAAGCACAAAGGGACCTGAACACCTAGCTATGGGAACACGTTGATCAGGCACCGCTTACATGGAAAGGAAGTCCTAATATACCCTGTACCTGTAATTGACCATATCCTGTTTCCGGGACGCTGGCCCTTTAAGAAGAGGTGAGTGAACGCGCACGCGCCCTAATGCGCATGCGCGAGGCTCATGTACCGGAGACCAGAGCAGGAAGCGGTGCAGGAGATGCAGTGGGACCAGACAGAGTGTCCTGGGTCGCAGGGAGACGCCGGGACCAGCAGGCAGGAGGCACGGAGGACGCAGAGGAGGAAGAGTGAGGGGAGCAGCCGTGGGCAGGAGGACCGGGAACCGGAGCGGTGAGTGACAGATGGTGCCGGGACCCGGGGAGCGTGACAGTACCCCCTCCCTCACTCCCCCCTCCCTGCAAGTGGGACAAGAAGTCGCGTATTAGAGGAGTGCCAACGTTCTCCCGGGGTTCCCAAGACTGGTCCTCGGGACCGTAGCCCTCCCAATCAACAAGAAAAAACTGCTTACCCTGCACGGTCTTCATGGCCACTACATCTCTTACCACGTACACAGCGTCGTCAGCAATGGGAGGAGGAGGAGGAGTACCGGCTTCAGAGGAAAAGGGACCAAGGAAGACAGGCTTGAGCAAGGAAACATGGAAGGAGTTAGGGATCCGCATCGTGGCCGGGAGCTGCAGTTTGTATGAGACCTCATTGATCCGTTTGACGACCTTGAAAGGACCGATGTACAGCGGACCCAACTTGTAAGATGGAATCTTCAACCGGACGTGTTTGGAGGCAAGCCATACCTAATCCCCAGGAGAGAAGCGAGGAGGGTGAAGGCGTCTGTTGTCCACATGTTTCATCATCTGGGCGGAAGCACGTTCAAGGGAGGTTTTGACAGAACTCCATATAGTAGAGAAGTCCCGGGACAGAGCATCTGCAGCGTGAGCATCAGAAATCGAGGATTCCAGTAATGAAACGGAAGGTTGAATACCGTAGACAACATAGAAGGGAGAGCTGGAGGAGGATTCACTGACGTGATGATTATGAGAGAACTCAGCCCAAGGGAGTAGCGTGGACCAGTCGTCATGATGGACGTTGACGTAGTGTCGAAGGAGGGAAGTCAGGACCTGGTTGACACGTTCCACTTGGCCATTCGACTGGCGATGGTAGGCCGAGGAAAAGTCCAGAGATACTCCCAGATGTTCACAGAGCGCCCTCTAGAAGCGCGAGGTGAACTGAGTTCCCCTGTTGGACATTATATGCAAGGGAAAGCCGTGCAGCTGGGAGATATGCTGAATGAAGGCATCAGCGAGCTCCTGGGCAGAGGGCAGTCCGACCATGGGGACGAAATGAGCCATCTTCGAGAAATGATCCACCACGACACAGATGACCGTATGTCCGGAGGACGAAGGCAAGTCCGTGATAAAATCCATGGCTATGTGTTGCCATGGAACAGAGGGAATTGGAAGAGGCAGGAGACGGCCATAGGGCAAGTGCTTGGGCGTCTTGTTCCGGGCACAGGATGGACAAGCGGAGACAAAGAAGACGACATCCTTACGGAGGGACGGCCACCAATAGTGACGGACGATAGCACTCCACGTTTTCTTCTGACCGGTATGTCCGGCCACTTTCGAAGAATGCCCCCATTGAAGGACTTTAAGTCTGACGTTCTCCATGACGAAAGTCTTCCCAGGACGTATCTGTGCCAGAGTGACGGGAGCCACCGGAATGACGTTACTGGGACAGATGATGGACTAGTTCGTCTCTTCATCTTGTTCTACCAGCACAAAGGACCGGGACAAGGCATCAGCCCGCACGTTCTTGTCCGCAGGCCGGAAATGTAGTTGGAAGTAAAACCAGGCAAAGAACAGAGACCAACGGGCTTGTCGCGGGTTCAGTCTTCGAGCAGATCGCAGATACTCCAGGTTCTTATGGTCGGTGTAAATGATAACCGGGTATACCGCACCCTCCAAGAGGTAACGCCATTCCTCCAAAGCCAGTTTGACAGCCAGGAACTCTTGATCGCCAATGGTATAGTTGCGTTCGGGTGCTGAGAAGATTTTGGAGAAGAAGCCGCAGGTGACCATCTTCCCGGTGGACGACTTCTGCATGAGCACGGCCCCAGCCACTGAGGAGGAGGCATTCACCTCCAAGGTGAATTGTGGTTTCAACTCCGGTCTGTGGAGAACGGGGAGGAGGCAAACACCCGCTTCAGGGAACAGAACGCGGCGTCGACCTCAGGTGACCAGTCTTTCGGGTTGGCCCCCTTCTTGGTCAAAGCGGAGAGAGGTGTCATCAGAGCAGAGAAGTGAGGGATGAACTGGTGATAATAATTGGGGAAGCCTAGGAAACGTTGGATGGCTTTCAGTCTGGAAGGAGGGGGCCACTTAAGGATAGAAGACACCTTCTCGGGATCCATCTGCAAGCCCGTGTCAAAGATCACGTAGCCCAGAAAGGGAAGGGACGTCCGTTCAAACACACATTTTTCGTACTTGGTGTACAGGCGGTTCTCCCTAAGCCTTTGAAGAACAAGTCGTACGTTCCTTCTGTGGGTCGGCAAGTCCGAGGAATAGACCAGGATATCGTCCAGATATACGACCACACAGACATAGAGAAGATCCCTGAACACGTCATTCAACAGTTCCTGGAAGACAGCCGGGCATTACAGAGACTGAAGGGCATCACACAGTATTCATAGTACCCGTCATGGGTGTTGAATGCCGTCTTACATTCGTCTCCCGGGCGAATATGGACCAGGTTGTAAGCTCCGTGAAGATCTAGCTTGGTGAATATACGAGCCCCCCTGAGCCGATCGATTAGCTCTGGGATCAGAGGTAGAGGATACTTATTTTTCACGGTGATCTGGTTCAAGCCCTGGTAGTCGATGCAGGGGCGTAAGTCACCTTCTTTCTTCTTGACGAAGAAGAAGCCTGCTCCAGCAGGAGACGAGGACCTCCTGATAAACCCCCTTGCCAGGTTGTTTGCAATGTAGTCTGACATGGCCTTGGTTTCGCAGGGGACAAGGGATAGATCCGTCCACGAGGAGGAGTAGTTCTGGGCAGCAAGTCGATGGCACAGTCGTAGGGTCGATGTGGCGGTAATACCTCTGCCTCCTTCTTGTCAAAAACATCCACGAATGACCAATATGCGGAAGGCAGTCCCGGTAGGGACTCCGTTGCCAGAGGCTGATGGATGGGCCGAACAGACTGCAGACAACTCTCGTGACAAGACGGGCCCCAACGGGTAATCTCTCCAGAGCGTCAACTGACGACAGGTTCATGTATTTGTAACCAGGGTAGGCCCAGCAGGAGTGCGTGAGCCAGTTTCTGGAGGACATATAGAGCAATCTTTTTGGTATGCAGAGCACCAATACGGAGTTCCACAGAATTGGTGATAAACAACAAGGATTTGGATAGGGGTTTCCCATCCACAGAAGCAATCACAAGGGGGTTTGCAAGCGGGATGACAGGTACCTGGTACTTGTCCACCATAGCCTGTTGGATGAAGTTACCAGCTGGCCCCGAATCGAGATACGCCTCTGCCGTGAACCGGGTCTCCTCCGTCGTCACTAGGACGGTCCATGTAACTGGGTCTGAGAGGTTTCCGGTACCTAGGGTGGCCTCTCCTACCAACCCTAGGATATGGAGTTTCCCAGCTTCTCGGGGCAGGAACGAAGCAGGTGGGTACCGTTTCCACAGTAGAAACACAGACCCTTGGTGAGCCGTTCTGCTCGGCGTAGCTTGGTTTGTCCCAGTCGATCTATTTGCATAGGTTCGTGAGTAGAGGTGCCGGACGGCACTGACTGAGGGGCGGTGGACCTCTGCGGAGGGGAGGTGTGACGTGTCGGTCGCCTCTCCCGGGATACTTCCTTGGATCGTTCCTGGAAACGGAGATCAATCCGGGTTGCTAGAGAGACCACAGCATCCAGGGTAGGAGGAACGTCACGACCGGCCAACTCATCCTTGATGCGGCCGGAGAGCCCCTCCCAGGAGGCTGCTGTCAATGCCTTGTTGTTCCGCCCTAGCTCAGAGGCAAGCGTACGGAACCGGATGGCGTACTGGCCAACCGTTAAAGTCCCTTGGCGTAGCCGGAGGAGTGAAGAAGCGGCCATGGAGGTGCGTCCAGGTTCATCAAAGGTGTTACGGAAGGCCTCCAGGAAGCCCCGGATGTCAGTAATCACACGATCTTCCTTCTCCCACAAGGGATTCATCCAGGCCAATGCTTCACCCTCCAGATGGGACATCAGAAAGGCCACCTTTGCTTGATCAGAGGCAAAGAGGTGTAGAAGCAACTTGAAATGCAACGAGCATTGATTTAGAAAACCTCTACAGGTCTTGGGGTCCCCGGCATACCGGGGCAGAGAAGCCAGGCAAAGTTTCGAGGTCGCAGAGGAAGCCATTACGGAAGCCGCTGCCGTGTTCTGAGTCGACAGGGATGTGGCTGTTGCTTGAAGAGTATTCAGGCGAGTGTTCACTGAAGACATAAAGGCCAGCATGCGAGATTGGGTCTCGCGTTGTCGTACCAGTTCTTGCTGTAATCCAGCCAGCTGGGACGCTAGTGCTTTGGCGGAATCCATGGCCTGATCAATCTGTAACATCCTGGAGGTGGATTCACTGGACCATGCACCGGACTTTCCCAGTGAGGCAACCCGGAGCTAACCCCTATACATGGACTGTCCGATCACCCCACCAGAGGGCCTAGATGCACTGTAGCCGGAACACTAGGGGTACGGGATAAGAGCCCTTCAGGGATCTGTCCAACGGGCACTGTAGGCAGGACGGATGACTGGAACGGAATTCAGGTGCTGGGTAGGAACAGCAGACGGGGTCTGGGTCCAGCAAGACATGCAGGCTGATGTTACCAGGTGAAGTCGGGGATCGGTGACGGGTTCAGGCTGACGGGAGATGGCGGGATCCTCAGCAGACAGTCACTGGGAGACTTCCTGGGGAATCAGCCGTCAGGACCGGGTTAGGGTAGCAGGTAGGCTCTGCGGAAGAGACAGAGTTAAACAGAGACAAGGCACAAAGGGACCTGAACACCTAGCTATGGGAACACATTGATCAGGCACCGCCCACATGGAAAGGAAGTCTTAATATACCCTGTACCTGTAATTGGCCATATCCTGTTTCCGGGATGATGGTCCTTTAAGAAGAGGTGAGTGAACGCTCGTGCGCCCTAATGCGCAAGTGCGAGGCTCGTGTGCCGGAGACCAGAGCAGGAAGCAGTGCAGGAGATACAAGGGGACCAGACAGAGTGTCCTGGGTCGCAGGGAGACGCCGGGGCCAGCGGGCAGGAGGCACGGAGAACGCAGAGGAGGGAGAGTGAGGGGAGCAGCCGCGGGCAGGAGGACCGGTACCGGAGCGGTGAGTGACAGACGGCGCCAGGACCCGGGGAGCATGACAGTATGCCTTAACACAGATAAAGCAGAAACCTCATATATCCCAAAACCTGGTTTTGGCTACAAATTCTGAGGTAAAATACTGACCAAAAACTGAAAGTGTGAACGTGGCCTGTAAAAGAGACTATCTGGCTGATAGAGTGAGCTGGATAGGCTGGAGAAGAGTGACATCACTGAGAAGAGGAGTAGAATGGTGCTGGATCCCGGAGAAGACAGTGTTAGGTGAGTATATTATCAGATACACAGTACACCACATATAGAAATACACAGGTTTCAGGGGAGTGCTTCTTTAAAGAGGAAGCAAGGTTGGTGGACGGCATATGCTGCAACAATAACTTCAAGGTAACACGTAAATAATCTCTATAAATCTAGATATTTGATGTACTGGAGCTAGGATAAACAAATTTAACCCATTAACATGCAATAAACATTTCCTCTATGACTAGTTGATATAAAAAAAACACAAAATAAAATGAATATTACGTCTGCATGAAACAATGAACAGCATCCACTCTGAAATTATGTCTAGCCATAACCATTAGTTACTAAATGAAACTGCATATGTTACATAATAAATAGTTGTTGCGTGAGTGCTGTGCATTAGTCTGGAGCTGCGGAGCTGATTAGTAGTAATTCCGATCAATGCGTCGTACAATTAATGGCATTTATTATGGCTCAGTAAATGCAGGGTGACATTTGCATAGCATGTAAAAGAGCAATATGTACAGACAGAATTCGTTTCTTTGTTCACTTAAGCAATGAATTGTTTTCTCAAACCCTGGATGCTGTATATTACACCCATGTACAGTATATGGAGCTTATTTATTCAAAGGGGAATTTGAAAAGTGGGCTTTACACGCTATGATATATCTAACGAGATGTCGTCGGGGTCATGTCGTAAGTGACGCACATCCGGCATCGTTAGTGATATCGTAGCGTCTGACAGCTATGAACGAGCAGAAATACTCACCTTCGTTCATCGTTGACACGTCGCTCATTTTCTAAAAATCGAACGTCCTGTTGTTCATTGTTCCCGAGGCAGCACACATCGCTCCATGTGACATCCCGGGAACGACGAACACAGCTTACCTGCGTCCCGCCAGCAATGCTGAAGGAAGGAGGTGGGCGGGATGTTTACGTCACGCTCATCTCCGCCCCTCCGCTTCTATTGGCCGGCCGCTGTGTGATGTTGCTGTAACGCCAAACGTCCCTCCCTCTTCAGGAAGTGGATGTTCGCCGCCCACAGCGAGGTCGTTTGGAAGGTAAGTACGTGTGATGGGGTTACAGCATTGTGTGACATGGGAAACCAATTGCCTGTGCCGCACAAACGATGGGGGCGGGTACGATCGCACGACATACTGAAAGATGTAAAGCAGGATTAAGACGTGCGCTAGAACACAAATCTGTTAGAAAGTCTATACCAGGTCAGAAAGTCTATACCAGGTCACACAAGGAGCACAATGACAATTAAAAAGTCACAAAGTTCAGACAACTTGATCTCATCTGATAAATAATGTAATAAATAGGCAATCTGAAAATCACTTACCTGTGTGGATCAGTTCCATTGACTGCCTTCAGCAAAACATGGCCAGAGCTGAAAGTAGTAGATCGATGAGACACACACCGTTAGGATTTCAGTGACCTAATATCATTAGCCACGGCAACCACTTTAAGTATTTTAGGTTTGTGCTATTTCTATATACTGGCAGACACAGACAGAAAAGAGCCCCTGTGCGAGAACAATATATGGGCCCTTTGTAGCCCAAGGCACAATTATCAAAAAAATCAAAATGCACAATTATACCTGATTTGGAGGTAGAAATGGGCCCTCTTACCTCCTGGACCTATATGCAGCCGCACGGGCTGCTCCAATGATATGTCCTCCCTGTTTTCATATAATTTAGACACTGAATTGAGTTTTCATTTCTTATTTAGGTGTGTTGTTTTGTGTGTGGCACACTTGGGTTTAATTATTTTTATTTATGTTATTGTGGAGACACGGGGCTCAGTAGGTGCTCTTGTCCACTGAACCAGCCACCTTTAGAAAGACAGCGTGGCTCAGGGCTCATCCCAACTGAACGCCGACCTTCCTAACCGTGGGCCGAACACTACTCAGACAACACAGGGTGAGGGAACCACAATAATTAGACTTTATTGGATTCCCAAACAATTAACGGCACATAACACATAACCAGCAAAACACAAATGTAACACGCAACAGAGTCTCACCCTTCCGCTAGCTCACCAGGGATTTAGAATGTCCATGCCTCAGAGGTCCCAGGGCTATTTACTCCAATCCAGCAGCACCCCGCTTTTGGTGGGCACCCACCGAGAAAGGAATAATGCCAGATTTAGGAAGCTGTTTGAGGTCTGCAAAGTCTGTAGCAGGTGACTGACCTGTCCCAACCTGAGTGTCCTCCTTAGGTAGTCCTGGTATGATGATATAATCCTGGCAGCCGGAGTCGAAATTCCTAGACTGTGGATATGGTCTCCAATCGGAACCGGAGTCCCTAGATTGAAGCCACAGGGTATCCTGATCCTCTAGTCAGCTCCTAAGAGCTTAGACTGGATCCATCAGCATCCATCAACCACCACCTGGTGGCTTAAAGAAATCCCTTTTATAGCCACAGCCTTCCACTTGGATACACTGCGTCCTCATCGATTGGTTGGACAAGATCGCCTCTCCCATTGGATGAATCTCAAGCTGCATGGACAATGTTCATCCAAATGATGTCTACAAAAAGACTGAGAGTATACATGTAGTCTGGAATGCACAGACTAGACAATGACTACTAAGGTAATTACATTATCAATACACAACTACAATACAATGATTACTGGAAGGGTCTGGAGAAACAATAGCTAAGCAAACACGACTTAGCACACATAAGAACAATACGTCTGGCTGAATGTTAAGAAACTTTAACCCATGAGAGGCATTGGGTGTCCATGTCGTCACAATGAGAGGCATTGGGTGTCCATGTCGTCACAGTTATATGTTAAGATTTGTCATATTACTGTTTAGGGGGTCTTTGTGACCATGTCAGTAGAAATGTACATGGTTTTTCTTTATTTCTTGGCCCATTTTGGCTCAGGAAAGCAAGCTGCCTAATAATTTTGCACACCTTAATAAATGATGTTGATATCCTTAGACCACACCCTCCATCATTACATAAATACACATCACATGATCTGCTTCATCCAATAAGCATTCACATAATAATGATGATATGGTCATAATACTCATTAGCCTAATAATTGTGCACACAGTGTTTACATGAGAGCCTTAATCTAATAGGTACCCCTTAAAGCATAGGGCATAGTTTATCCTATCCAACCCATGATATTAAACAGCCGCTGGTTGGCGGTCATTTAATAGCCTGTTTAGGCAGGATGACTATGTGTTCTATGTGCCCAAAACAACAAGTAATATTTCTCTGTCCATAGACTGCTTCTACATACCATGAACTACAAAGAACGATGATTTTTAAGCAAGCTTTCACCCAACAAACGTGCGTTTTGTTTCAGCAACCTGATTATATGGAAGGCAATTATTCACGATAATCGTCTAACAAACCCCCTCCCCCCTAAGGGATTCCCTAGTATTCACCCACTGACTTCAGGGATCTGAACTTTGCTGTAGGCATGTGTACCGCCCCGCGGGCTCGGCTGCGACCGCCGAGCCACTCGGATCCGTGCTCGTACGGTGGGTGGTGGCTCGAGCTCCTCACACGGACCCGGGGGTCACATCGCTCTGCAAGGGGGTTGGCGCTACACGCAGGGACCTCGGTGGTGGAAGTTTCACGGTCGGGGCCACGGTGGCTTGGTAGGGGTGTAAGTTCGTGATGCCACCCACGGGTTGTGGTGAATAGATGGACACCACCGCTGCCGTTGACTTGGCCTCCCGGGGATGGTGTTGAGCAGCTTGGTGTTGACCCCTCCGTGGGTAGGGGAGTGATGGTCCAGGGGGCCCGAGGGAGGTGCGGAGGCGGGGGAGCAGGTGCGGGCGTATGCTGGTACGGTGCAGCGCAGTGCGCGGCCCGAGGCACTGGTGTACTCACTATGACACAATACACAGGAGTCTCTGGTAAACCAAATGGGGTGATGAATGGGCCCGCAGCCGGCTGCAGCTTCTCCCTTGTCAGGTTGGTGGTTTCCGCCTTTCTCCTGCACCTTTTTGTATGAATGTTTGACTCCTATGCCTAAGCAACGGTAGTCCGCTCCCCGGCTTGCTGGTTGTCGGAAGAGCCCTGTTTGCCCACAGACACTGGCCCTTTGGGTCTCTATGCCTTGGCGGTAGCTTTACCCTGTATGGTTGGGCTGTTGTCTTCTAACGGGTCTTGTGTGGGATAGGTCCTTAAGTCCAGTCCTCAATCAGTTGATTTGACTCGGCCCTGTCAGTTCGGGGCTTTGTATTGGGTCTGAGTACCCCTCCTGGTTCTCCGGTTTCCAATCGGCTCCCCGGTTCAGTACCGGCAGGCCACCGCCTGACCCCGGTCCCTACGGTTCCACCTGCTGTAATCCCAGCTCCTGCAGGCGGCCACCACTGTCTGCCTCCTTGCCTGAGGTAACTGGGCTCCAACCCAGCCACCTGAGTAGACTATTGGCAGGCCTGGTCACAGGTCTGCCCTTGAACTCAACCTCTCTCCTTCACTGTCAAGACTACTCTCCCTGTGTACTAGAACTTCTGTCTTTTTCCTGCCTCCAGGCCTGTGAACTCATCGATGGGCAGAGCCAACCACCTGGCTCCACCCCCCTGGACATCAAACCTGGACGGTGGTGACAAGGGTTTTCTTGGTTGGCTGCTGTCACCTTTTCTAGGGAGGGGGTGTGTGTGAATGGGACTACCTGGGACGACCTGCCTAGTCCCAGGCGTCACAGAATCAAGAGACAATGTGAGTAAAACACCAACTGAAAGAAAGGTGCAAGGATGAAGCCAAATAAACATCAGATAGAAATTACAATGGCCAAAACTGCAGAGATGGACACAACAGGAGATTTGGAATACTAGTCTTGGTATGCAACAAGTACAATAGCAAAGATATAACAAACAATAACAGGACCCGTAAAGAAAATATCTTCACCAGTGTTGGAAATGCCTGATTGGGCAAATACGGCTAGGACAATAAATGCCCCAGAAAACAACAGAAGCAAAAGAGCGCAAATGCCAGCCAAAATGATTTATTGAATGTTACATGGACCCAGGGTTATTACTACAATAAGTGCAGGGTTTACAATTTCACCCTGGACCTAGAACCTATGGAGCCCAAAAGGTCCATTGGTCCATACAAAAAGACTATTACTATTTAAGACCTGCGATATTTGTCGGCCCTGTTGGAAATTGTGCATTGGTGCCTACAAGCTTCAACTTATATTACTGCTAAGATCCCTTTTTCTTACGTGCTTTTACTTTTACTACTCTTGTTTTCCCTGTTTGTTGTAAATGAGACGCACATAGGAACTTCGGGATGTGTGTAACACCCAATCATGTCTTTTGACTGGATAATGAGAAGTAGCCAGCAAGCTCTGATATGTATGCAATTATTTTGTTTTAAAAATTGGTCTCATCTTCTCACTTCAGGAATGTACTCTTGCTCAGCAACCCATCTTCTTGGTAGAGCGGTCAGACTCCTGTTTCACTGTCAATTCAGGCCAGCAGCATGGTTGAGCTGTTGACCTGACTTATGTGCACTCTGATGCTGCTGTTTAATCCAAGCATTGCCTCTGTATAACCTGAAATGACGTGGGGCTGAAACTTGACTGGAATCAGCTGTAACAGTGCTCCCCAGCAATCCCGGCCAGCATCAATGCAGTGCTTACAAGTTCAGCACCAAACATATAAACTTATAAGTGCATTCTTGACCATCACTTCTTGACGATGAGCTTGTCCATTTGGCAATCAGTAGTAAACAATTAGAAGGGTATTCCCATCTCCAAGATCATATCCCAATATGTAGTAGGTGTAAAAATAGTAGTAATAATAATACTAATATTAACAAATACCTCTAATTAGAAATATATGTATGCTATATCACGGGTTCGTAATGGCCGATGCCCAGTTCCGTGACCCTGGGGGTCGCTTGAAAAAGGGTTATATACAGGGGAGATTAGAGAGTTTATGTCGTGACGCCACTTGCGGATTGCGGCTAAGTAGATGGAGCCGCCGCTGCACAGTCTTTTGCCTCTGCGGCTGATGGTTATGGCAGCCTGGATGTTAGGCCCTCCATAAGTAGGGCTGAGCCCCAGGGTTGGATGATGGAGTTAGGTGCGGAAAGAAGGGAAACCACACAATGGGGATGCAGTACAACTGGTGTTTATTCCCAGCGGTGGTAATGCTGGTTCACTGAGGATGGCTGGTTTTGACCTCTGGTCCCTTTCGTCCCAGTGTTGGTGTGGTAACCTGGTGGCTTCTTTCCCCTACACCTCTCACTGGTTGGTGGAACCCCGTGGCTTGCAGCATCTGGGGGTCCCGTCCTGTTTGTCGTTCAGTCTCTGGTCCGTACTGCGGGCAGCGTGAACCCTGTAGGGTCGGTGATCTGTTCCAGTCCCTGGTTCTCCTGTTACTGCTGGTGCCCCCGGATTCTTGGGTCAGTGAGGTCCTGGATGGTCCCCTCACTGTGCAGGTATTTGTCAGGTAGCCTGAAGCGTTCGCCTGACCTAGGGCCCTGTGCCCCATCGGTGCTCTGGTTCAAAGTGGTACCTTGGCGTATGTGATTCCCCCTGGCGCCGCCAGGTGGTCACACAGAAAAGGCCCCCGCATAACACCATCCCTCACCAGGTTACATCATGCCAACAAAAACCCTAGTCACACCCCAGGGAAAGAAAGGCACACCAGTGGGCGGGACCAGGCGCATGGAGAATGCCCACCTAGGGGTCTGGAGAACCCGGGGCGGGAAAAGCAGTAGTTGAAAGTTGTAGTTCAAGTGGAAAGGTGTCAGTCTAGTGGAGTGGAGTAGTTGAGAGGGGAAAGTGAAGTGAAAGAGAAGTCAGAAAGGAAAGGCATCAGGGTTGGAGCCCCGGCGTACTGGCTAGGTGGCAGACGGTGGTCCGTGTCTGTCAGGAGATGGGAAGACAGCTGCCGGAGATCCGAGGTGGAACGGGACAGGGTAAGAGCCCGCTGGTACCGACACCGGAGAACTGACCCCGAAATCGTGCACAGAGGGGGTACTTGGACCCTGAAGCTAAGACCAGAACCAACAACCTAGCTAATTAACCAATTGAGGGCAGGATTATAGGTCCTGTCCCAACCAAAGTCCCAAAAGCAGACAACAGACCACCGCGAGGGATAGGGCATCCGCCAAGGCCCGGTAGATTCCAAGAGCCAGCGTCTGCGGGCAAGGCTCCCAGCAAAAGTACCGGGATCGGACTCCCATGTTCCACACCGGGAAGTCCACCACACCGAAAACACAGTGCAGAGGAAAGTGACACAGACCATCACCCCGGGTGAGAGACCAGAATACACCCGGTCACTGCGGCCGGCCACCAGCATCTTGGTTTACCATTGGACTTGTGTGATTTATTCAATCGTGAGAAAAACTAACATCCCCCGGCGCGTCGGCCCCTGCAATCACCATCCTCAGCACAGAGACACTGGGTCCAGGGGCATCCATCCCTACCCATGGAGGGGTTAACATCCAGCTGCCATACCATCGCCCCCGGGTGCCCCACAACAGCAGCGGTGGCCTCACTTCACCACACACCATGGGTGGCGTCACAGAGTGTTTACGGCAAGTCCTGTACAAATACGTCCCCTTTTATTCAAAGTGTCCGCGCGACCCCCGGGTCCGGAAGAATCCCTCGAGCCACACTGCGGATCCGAGCAGCCCGGCTGCTGGCACGGGGGTAGCACACCTCGAAACCTGGCATCACAAACAGGTTTGTAACCCATCCACCTACCTGGTGGAAGTGCACCTTGTTCTGGACTGTCAGCGGTTTTGAAAAGCCACGATTTTGAAGCCATTTTTGGGTGCGAAAAATGCCAACCCAGCGTCTTCTTCCCCGAGAAAGAGCACGAAAGAGAAGCCCCGCCCCCTGGGAATATGGCTGGAAGGAAGTGCCTCCGGAGTCTGAAAACGAAACTAGAAACACGCGCTAAAGGACTGCTTCCGAAAAACTAGGGGGAGGGTGAAACTGCGGCATGTGACCCAAGGAGATAAGAGGCAGGGACACCAGGACCATCTTCTGTTCCTGGACACCATCTCGAGAGGATGTCTGCCCGGTCCGGCAACCCGACAATGGAGGAACCTGCTCCCAGGACTGCTGACTGGGTGGAAGCCCAGACCGCGAGGATGTGCCGCAGGATCCAGTCCCAGGCCAATCATATGCTAGCAAGATGGACGGCCGAGATGAGGGATCTGGCTGCAGCCATCTGGGCACGCGAAGAGGAGATTGCCTTGGAGGAGCGGGTAAGCGACCCACACCCCTATGTTCCACCGGAACCGGCCCAACCGGCTGAGGAGCTCGGTCTGCCCCCGTCCGCCATGTCGCCTCCTTCGCTGCCCGTACCTGTAGCTAGTGCCCCGCTCGGTCCGCTGCCTCAAGCTACGGCAGTGGAACCCGTTACATCTGCCTGCGAGGACTCGGCAATGGGGTCCTCAGGCCATGAGCACGCCACCGCTCCGGCACCCGTACCAGCCCCGCGCAAGGCCAAAGCCCGGAAGACATCCCCTCCGGCCCCGAGCCCGGCCGCGCCTAAGATGACGTCACCCCCGGTCCCGAGGATGGCTGCGCGCTTGATGACGTCGGCTCCGGCAGTCCGCCCGGCCGCAACAGAGGCGACACCCGACCGGAAGTCAGCCACAGCAAAGACACCGACCGCTCCCCAGTACCCGGTCCCGGCTGAGGCGCAGCCGGGATGCACCTGTATGGTGGCAGAGCAGGCCACGAGTCATCGGAGCCCTCCACTTCAAGGGAGGCCGGTCGTAGCCGGCAGTGAGGTTATCCGGATGAGCCAAGCCCCTGAGCAGGAGAAGCGGAGCACGGAACCAGTGCCCCGTACTGGGAGCGGCAACGGCAGCAGCTGAAGGTCGAAATCGCTGCCCGAGAAAAGCGGAAGGCGGAAGTGTTAACCTGCACCTACCGGGAGAAAGACAATCTCCGGCAGGCAACCTTCCAGGTGCGGGGCCCGAACTACCAAGGACAGGTCCGGCATTTCAACTTCCAAAAAGAATGGGGCTTTATTTATGAGCTGGGCATGGAGAAATCTTAATAAGCGACATAGCTAATCAGGAGAACTATACTACATTTCCAATGGAAAGTATTTGCTATTATTATTATTATTATTATTATTATTATTATTATTACACGTACTACATACTGGGATAGGATCTTAGAAATGGGAATAACCCTTTAAACTAAATAAATCCCATAGCAGGACTAGGTAGCAAATTAAAAGAAAAAAATAATTGCTAACTTGCTTAATATTATCATGCCTATCTTCTGCGCCACCTATCATATAAGATGGGACTAATCCTTTAAGGATTTTAGCATTACTATAAAATGTGAAAATAAGTAAAAATAAAGGTCTTTTACTGGTAGACATTTATGTATATATTTTAATATATCTTTTCATGGGAGAACACTGAAGATATGACACTTTGATACAATGTAAAGTAATCAGTGTACAGCTTGTATACCAGTGTAAATTTGGTGTGCCCTCGAAATAACGCATTACACAGTCATTAATGTCAAAACCGCTGGCAACAAAAGTAAGTACACCCCTAAATGAAAGTGGCCAAATTGTGCCCAATTAGCCATTTTCCGTCCCTGGTGTCATGTGACTCATTAGTGTTACAAAGTCTCAGCTGTGAATAGTGAGCAGTGTTGTTACATTTGGTGTTATCACTCACATACTCTCTCATACTGGACGCTGGAAGTTCAACATGGCACCTCCATGGCAAAGGATGAGGATCTGAAAAATGATCTGTTGCTCTACAGAAAGATGGCGTGGCTATAATAAAATGACTGACACCCTGAAACTGAGGTGGAGCACAGTAGAAGACCATACAGCGGCCATGGTCAGCCAAGGAAGTTGAGTACACATGCTCAGCATCATATCCAGAGGTTGTCTTTTCAAAATAGAAATATGAGTGCCTGCATTGCTTCAGAGGTTACAAGTATGAGAATCAACCTGTCAGTGCTCAGAAAATACACCGGACATTGCATCAAAATTAAATAAGGAATAACGTTTGGAACACCATTCTAAGTCTAAACTGGGTGCAAAAACCTAAAAAAAATCACTATGGGGAGATAAGGTATGCACACCAGTGACTATGTAAGGGGAATACATGGAATAGCAGAAACTGCTGTGTGAATACTGACTTGAAAAATCCAATAGCTATATGAAAGAGTGAATATGTGAAAAATGGAATCTGCATTACTGCCATGAACATATGAATCAAGAGAAATTTAGCTACTGAATTGATCACCCTACTTGTGGAGGGCCCAACATCCAGGCTCCCATTAACATCAGCCCCAGCAGTGAGAGACTGTGCAGTGGCAGCTCCATCTCCCTAGCCGCAACCCGCAAGTAGCGTCACGCCAAAAACTTTATTATTTCTCCCCTGTATATAACACCCTTCAAGCAGCCTCCAGGATCACGGAACCGGGCAATGGCCACCCAGTGAACTGACCCCATAAATATACAGCCGGGGACCAAGTACCCCATAGCCCTGGGGTGAGTTACTGATATTTGTACAACTTTTCAGGTTTTATTGAACAGACTTGAAATATACATCACATAAGGGTGGCATGGTGGCTCAGTGGTTAGTACTGCAGCCTTGCAGCGCTGGGGTCCTGGGTTCAAATCCCGCCAAGGACAACATCTGCAAGGAGTTTGTATGTTCTCCCTTTGTTTGTGTTGGTTTCCTCCAGTTTCCTCCCACACTCCAAAGACATACTGAAAGGGAATTTAGATTATGAGCCCCAATGGAGACAGTGTTGCCAATGTATGTGTGAAGCCCCACCGGTGTTGTGTCGGTGCATTACCTTCAGGGACTCCACTCGGCTGGATCTGGTCACAGGTAGGAGATCTTCTTCTTGTCGTGACGCCACTCTCAGTATTGCGGCCAGTAGGGACCGCCACTGCAGGTTGAGGGTCGCCTGGGGCTGATGGTATGTGCAGTTAGTTGGAATAGCCTCCTGAGAGTGAGGCAAGCCCCAGGGCCCGATGTAGGTGCGTAGTACCACAAGGCGCAGAATAACTCCACACAGGCAGAACTGTCTTTCAAGGGCTTTACTCACATTTGATGGCAGGGTGAGTAGCCCGGGCGTAGCTGAGATGAACCAGGTGGGAACCAGGTGTCCTTCAGGCTGACTTGTGAGGGTGACTACTAACTCGCCTTCCTTAGCCCTTGGTGGTTTGGGGTGACCCCGACTTTGAGTCCCTATGGGGGTCACCCAGGGAAGTTGCTGAAGCCTCTCTCCCCTTCGTTCGCCGTGTGCTTGTCGCCTGGGCCAGATCACTCCAGCTTCTTGCCTCCTGTGAGCTATGGGCCCTAACTGTGGCTACGTGGCTGCGGCTTTTGTGGTGTTGTGGCGTGGGCTTTGAGAGCCCCACACCGGCAGGTTTAGCAAAAGAAAGCTGGATCTATCTCCGCTTCGGGATCTGCCGCCCGTTTGGGCCTGGTACTCTCTAGCAGTCTCCTTACTTCCCACTCCGTGCTCTTCTCTCTAGCTGAAGATGGGTTTCGGGTAGCCCTCCTAGTTGACCGTTCTCCCCCGTCAGTAGCCACTGCGCGGGCGCTGTTAGACAGCAACAGCCCCACAGGTCTGCTCCTCACTGAGCCCTATGGAGTTCTCCTCTAACTGACTCACTGCCCCTCCTCTCCTGTTCTTGCCTACGCCACCTAGCAACCAGACTCTCTTACCACACCCCTTGAGAGGAGATGGAGGCTTTTGGCCCCCTCCACTATTCCAGTGAAGGTCAAGGCTTTTCCCCCTCCTGGGATCCCCAGGGGTCCTCTCATGGGTACATGTGTGAGACCTGATTACTATGCGCCTGTGTTCCACACCCCTGTCAGCCTTCTGGATTACCTGTATTGTACTGTCCCCAGCATGGGTGCAGTACTCAGTGGTGCCTGACCAGGTCAGGGGCGCCACATTCCCCCTTAGTTATCACCAGCACGTCCTCGGGCTGCAAGACAACATTTTAAAATGCATAAAACATTAAAACATGTAAAACATTTAAAAGCACCAGGTACCATACATCACCACCCTCCACCCACAAGTCCGTTAACCCACCCAAAACCCTTTCACGTTGGCCGCGGCTTCAGCCACTTCTGGCAGGATGTAGAGGCGGCTTACATGGGCTGGTGGTTTCAGGGTATACCTGGCCTGGTGGATCCGCGCCTTCAGCCTCTTCTGGCAGGATGCAGAGGCGGCCTCCACAGTTGGTGCTGACCAGGTACCCTCTTTGTGGTGGAGAGCCAGGCCCCATAAACAGGCATGCTCTCTGGTCGCAGGCGAGCCAAGGCCCTATATACGGACGGGCTCCTCCTGGTTGCAGACGAGCCAAGCCCCTAAACAGGCTGACTCTGGTGGTGGTGGTGCCCTTTTGGTGTAACTATTTACACTGCGAGAGTTTGTGGCTATAGCCAGTTCATAGCCTTAAGGTTTATGGTTTTCTCACAATAGTTTTTGTGGGCACATTACTTGAACTTTAAAACGTTGCAAAACAAACTTTCCCAAACTGGTCAAAACTTGCTGTACTTTACTTAAACTTATGCAGACTCCTCTTCACCAGGGCTTGGGCCTGTAGGGCTGCGGCACCTGTTGGTTTCTTGACCTTTTTCCTCATCTGTAGTGGTCTCATCATTAGGTCTTTGGTCTTTTCTTTCTTTATTACTGTCTTTCCTTTCTTCTTTGGGACATGGTACTACATCTAGCGCATACAATCCTCTTTCGCCTTCATGCATAGTGAATTGTACTGTATTTCCCATCTTTAAGTTTCTGCCAGGGTGTCCTCTAGGCAGATGAGCGTTCACATCTCTTCTGTTGACAAATATCCCTTCTTTGATACCAGGGGCTACAATGAATCCATATCCACTTCTCAAATTGAAATCCTCTACTACTCCTCTGCAAAGGGGTCCTCTGACCTGGGCTTTGGCTCTTCTCAGGAACCTTTTCTCCTGTAGGTCTCTGGCTGTGACTTCTCTCTGCTCTGGAGACTGTGGTGCAGGGGACAGCGTTGTTCTGTTACGACGCCTTGTCTTGCGGGCTGGGTTCTGCTGGGCTGTTACCTCAATGCCTGCAGGGCCCCAGGTGAGGTTTCTGGGCTGGTCTTCGTCAGCAGACGGTGTCAAGTCCTCCTCATCCCAACGGGAATAGGGTAACATCTCCGGCTCTGAGTATTGCTCCACTGCCGGTGGCTCCGGAGTCAGCTCCTCAGCTTCCTGGCCTCCTCTCCCCCTTAGTGCTTCTGAGCACTCTGGTTGTGGTAGCGCTGGAGATGAGTGGTCCTCAGCTGGTCTGGGCGGTGGACTCTCTGGCGCGGCTGCAGGGGTTGCCTGAATCTCCTTGGGGGTATGCGGAGGGAGCAGATACCGATCCACCATCTCTTGTGGGAACTGGGCCTCTAGGTCAGCCTTCAGCTTCCAGTATTCGGGGTCCTCTCCTATCAGGGTCTTCCTAGCAGGGACCTCTTTGGACTGGGGAGCGGTGTCTGCTCTGGCCTTGCAGGCCGGGGTAAATGATGAGGTAATCTCTTCTTGGCGGGCCGCGCCTGGCATGGCGGCGGCCTGGTCTTGGCGGGCCGCGCCCTGTTTGGCGGCGGCCTGGTCTTGGCGGGCCGCGCCCTGTATGGCGGCGGCCTGGATCGGCGTCGCAGCTGTGATGGAATCTGTGCAGGCTGGGCTGGGCGTCGCTGCAGGGACCGGGTCTTGGTGGGCCGAGCAGGGCATCGCTGCGGTGGCCGGGGCTTGGCGGGCCGCGCCTGGCGTGGCTGCGGCCTGGTTCAGCACCTCACTTGCGGCGCGGACGAGCGTTGCTGCGGCGGTGGGGTCTCGGCGGGCCGGGCCTAGCAGGGCGGCGGCCTGGGTCAGCGTTACGCCTGCGGCGCGGATGAGGGTCGCGGTGGCAGCCGGTTCTTTGCGGGCCGGACTGGGCGTTGCTGCAGGGACCGGGTCTTGGTGGGCCGAGCAGGGCATCGCTGCGGCCGCTGGGGCTTGGAAGGCCGCACCTGGTGTGGCTGCGGCCTGCTTCAGCGTCGCCGCACCGGACGCCTCTTCGGGGACCGCGGGCGTGGCAGCAGGGGTCGGGGCACTTGCGCTGGCCGGGGCATCACTCGACTCACCCACCGGTGGCAGCATCGGGGTCTGCGTCATCGCCGTCCTGTCTGGCACTCGGCGCGCGGCTCTCCTTTCATAGGCCCGAACCGCCGCGGTCATCTCCAGCATTTCCATTCGTTCTTCCCGGATCTGCTCCACAACCCGGGTCTCCAGTCGGTCGCAGAACTGGGCCAGCTCCCGATACCACCAGGCAGCGGAGCCCGGTTCTGGATTTCTGCGGTCAGACGCCATTTCTTCTGCGCCCTCTTCTGCACGACTCTCCAGCTGTGGACTCGCCGTTGCCTCTGATAGCAAACTGTTCAGTTTCCGCTCTGCCTCTTTCAGCAGCTCCTCTCCCAGCAGCAGGCTTGTGGCTCCCTTTCTGTCCCGACGTCTCTGGACGCTTCCACTCTCATAGCTGGCAAGGTCAGAACTCTGCAGGGGATCTCTGGGTAGCCACACCTCTTCGTGGGCGGTAACTTCTTCCAGCGCGGGCTGCTGTTGTTTTTCAGCGCGCTTTTCATGGTGGCAATATGGCGGCGCTTCCAATTTTTCAAGCGGACCGCCCAGGCACATGGTCACCTGTCTGGACAGGTCTAGTCCTTATCCTGTTCGGGGACGCCAGATGTGAAGCCCCACCGGTGTTGTGTCGGTGCATTACCTTCAGGGACTCCACTCGGCTGGATCTGGTCACAGGTAGGAGATCTTCTTCTTGTCGTGACGCCACTCTCAGTATTGCGGCCAGTAGGGACCGCCACTGCAGGTTGAGGGTCGCCTGGGGCTGATGGTATGTGCAGTTAGTTGGAATAGCCTCCTGAGAGTGAGGCAAGCCCCAGGGCCCGATGTAGGTGCGTAGTACCACAAGGCGCAGAATAACTCCACACAGGCAGAACTGTCTTTCAAGGGCTTTACTCACATTTGATGGCAGGGTGAGTAGCCCGGGCGTAGCTGAGATGAACCAGGTGGGAACCAGGTGTCCTTCAGGCTGACTTGTGAGGGTGACTACTAACTCGCCTTCCTTAGCCCTTGGTGGTTTGGGGTGACCCCGACTTTGAGTCCCTATGGGGGTCACCCAGGGAAGTTGCTGAAGCCTCTCTCCCCTTCGTTCGCCGTGTGCTTGTCGCCTGGGCCAGATCACTCCAGCTTCTTGCCTCCTGTGAGCTATGGGCCCTAACTGTGGCTACGTGGCTGCGGCTTTTGTGGTGTTGTGGCGTGGGCTTTGAGAGCCCCACACCGGCAGGTTTAGCAAAAGAAAGCTGGATCTATCTCCGCTTCGGGATCTGCCGCCCGTTTGGGCCTGGTACTCTCTAGCAGTCTCCTTACTTCCCACTCCGTGCTCTTCTCTCTAGCTGAAGATGGGTTTCGGGTAGCCCTCCTAGTTGACCGTTCTCCCCCGTCAGTAGCCACTGCGCGGGCGCTGTTAGACAGCAACAGCCCCACAGGTCTGCTCCTCACTGAGCCCTATGGAGTTCTCCTCTAACTGACTCACTGCCCCTCCTCTCCTGTTCTTGCCTACGCCACCTAGCAACCAGACTCTCTTACCACACCCCTTGAGAGGAGATGGAGGCTTTTGGCCCCCTCCACTATTCCAGTGAAGGTCAAGGCTTTTCCCCCTCCTGGGATCCCCAGGGGTCCTCTCATGGGTACATGTGTGAGACCTGATTACTATGCGCCTGTGTTCCACACCCCTGTCAGCCTTCTGGATTACCTGTATTGTACTGTCCCCAGCATGGGTGCAGTACTCAGTGGTGCCTGACCAGGTCAGGGGCGCCACATATGTAAAGCGCTGTGGAATCAATAGCGCTATATAAATGAATAATTATTATTATTCATATGATATGGTGTTTGTTTTTGGACAACCAAAGTTACCCTCTGCTTCTGAATGGAGAGATAGTAGCAAAATAATTATTAAAGGCAATGCCAATGTTTTTAATAATTTTTAATGAATAAGCAGCTAAGAAATATTTTCTCCTTTCCATGAAAAAAATGAAGGAAAAGTATTCTAGTACACTAAGCTAAAAAATATGCTAAAATGGTTTACACTATACAGTGAAAGCCTGAAAATGTATCACATAAGGGGATAATCTCAACAAAGCACATTAGGAGTATGGATTTAGTTGCTCAATGAATATTGGAAAAGCAGTAAATGTGACACTGTAGAGTGTAAAAGATTTGTGCTTGAAATAAGAAAACCAGCATAGTATAGAAATATACATTAAAATGAAACATATTCAGACTTTATCAGATTTGCCATAACAGTGCCATGGGGGACAGTGCTTCTTTCTCCATTTCTATTAAACTTTGTAAAGGTCTAGAGCAGAGGTCTCTCCTGGTGCACAGCCTAGTTCTTACTGGATATAGTGCCAAGTATATGTTATACAATTTGGACATGGGAGACAATAATAATGTTGTTTTTTAACTAATTGTCAACTTCTACATACTGTTGGCATTTGTTCAGACTACTAAACCAGCAATAGTTCTAATAATAATATTAAAACACATGCTATCATGTGTTATATATTAGAGTTGCGCAATATACAGTATATGACCCTTTATTGTATGACCCGTGTAATGTGATGCTTATGCAATCCGAATTCACCTCTCTTTGTGCAACTATGCCCACACCCAAGTAATTCATTATCAAGAGCAGGGGCAGATGGTCATAGACTTTCTGTAACTCCAGAGAATCAGGCTGATTACGCAAATGACACACTGATCAAATTCTGATCAGAGTTTGATCTGAGTGTCAGCATAGTGTGATCCGATTCTCTTAGATAAGAAAATCAGAGCACACTGTGAGGAGAAGATTGGAAAACAAAATGGAAATTGGACTGCATTTGGATGTCCCCCTTGGGAGAGAGGTGAGGGGTCAATTGCAAAAATCCAGACCAGGCTAGATAACCCAATCACCTTTAACCCTGAGGACCATGCAAACTGTTCATCAATTATGTTTGCCCCAGAAGTAATATCAAGAAAGACATTTATAAAGACATCCTGGCTCTTTATTTTAACCCTGGCTGGTAATAAACACTGAGACACCATTGTGGAGGAAATACGTAAACGCAGGTTGGAATCCACCAACGCACTTGGGTCTAAAAGTCTTTCGACTGCAATTTTTTTCTTGGGCACCAAGGGACAGTTGCTAATAAAGTATCCATTTTTAGCACAATAAAAACAAACTTCTCACCTTTTAACAGTAGAGGAATTTTGGGATGTCCCTCCAAGCTGTATGGACTCGGGTGAGGCCTCAATAGGTAAAGTAGGTACAGTAACCCCCTCCCAGAGAGTCTTGGTATTATGAGACCTATCAGAAATGGTGATCAATGCGGATTACAAGAGACATGGCACACTCAAAAGAAGGTGGAGTTTCAAGCATCGCCAACGCCTCCTTTACCCACATAGACAAACCGAGAAAAAAATATTTTTTGAGAGCAGGGTTGTTCCACTGAATGTCCATGGACCAGCGTGTGAATTCCACACAATATTCCTCTGCTGGCCAATTTCCCTAGTGCAGTAAACGGATTTTAAACTCAGCTAAACATACCTTTTTGGGGTCATCATAGATAAAACCAAGTGCAGAGGAAAATCCATCCACCAACACAAACACAGATGACTCAGGGGGGCAAGGAAAAACCCATGCTTGTGAGTCCCCACTCAGGAGTAAGACCACAATTCCCCCTAGGTGCGCCTCAAAACCAGATGAGTGAGGATGAAGATGTAAATACCATTTGCATGCTTTCCTGAAACAAACAAACCAGCTGCACCCCACAGAAAATCTTCCTGGAAGGGATGTTTTGGGTTCGGCAACTACCGTGGATTGTACCGAAAAGGAGAACTGCACTTGTTGCTGTACTGCCTCCTTTAATTCCGCTGTGCCACCCCCGTGTCAGCAGCCGGTCGCTGCTCGGGCCCGGACTTCAGGGGTGGTGGCTCGAGGGTCTCGCGGACATGCCGAATAAATAGGGGGGACGTAGATGTACGGGCTAGGCCGTAGTAAGGTCGTGATGCTGTGGCAACCCAGGGTTCAGTTGCCACAAATATACCTGTACCTGTGCAGGGAAGGATCTCCACATCAGGTAATCCCACATACAACATTTCCACTCCAAGCCTGGAGGGGGAGCTCTACAAGTCGACTTCAGGTGATGTCCCCTTTAAACCCAGGTTTGGAGGCGGAGTCAGAGAGACAGTTGACAGTTGGAGAAATGGAGACTGTGCGAGCAGAGAGTGAGGGGAGACATCAAAATGGAGAGGGCAGTGCTTAGCCCGCACAAGTAACTGTGTGACCGCCTGAGGGATCAAGAGTGAGGCAAAAGAGGAGTGACCGGGGAGGTGGAGCCAGACCGGTTCATCCCCAAGGAACAGCGCTGATTATCGGACACCGGCGTCCGAGATTGTGAGGGATCTAATCTGCCCAGCAATAAAGACCGGGGGCCAGGGAGACTGCAGATCTCCTGGCCGCAGCAGCACCTGAATGCAAAGCCACTACACAGAGCTTAGGGATCGCTGTGAGTACAGCAGTGCCCCTTAGAGAAGCTCCCGCCGCCTGCCATACAGGTGAAGACAGTGAGAGAGGGACAAGGTATAGCTACAGGCAGCCTAGTACCAAGGAGAAACACAGCGCAGCAGGGAGGCCTCACAACTGACCTGGTGCAGAGATCCTGAACTGTTCCCAGATCACCAAAAACTGTAACATCAGAAACTGAACCCCTTTTTAACACCTGCAAGTAAAATCTGGTCAGAGTTAATGAATTGGTGTGATGCACTTTATTTCTTCATCTGAGGAGCCATAGGCTGCTGCACTAAAGTGACAGTTGAAAAGGCTGTGAAGAAAAACCGCCATATCTGTGTACTACTAAAACTGCCCTGGGGACCCCGCTTCACCTACGGGAAGCGTAAACAACTGGCTGCCTAACCATCACCCCAGAGGTCTGACCTGCAGCCCCAGTAACCATACTGGAACCGTAGGTGGCGTCACAAAATACTTTTATTTATTTATTTATTTATTTATTTTTTCTTTATTATTTTTTTTATTTATTTTATTTTATTTTTTTTTTATTTTTATTATTTATTGACTTTCAGCGACCACCAGGGCCACGGAACCGGGCACAGGCCCCCGTGACATAATCCCATTAACCAACACCCGGAACCGAGTACCCCACGGCCCTGGGGCGGGTCAATGCCACCCACGGTGTGTGGTGAGGTGGGACACCACCACTGCTGTTACGGGTCGCCCAGGGGAGATGTTGTGCAGCAAGTTGTTAACCCCTCCATGGGCAGGGATGCTGGCCACGGGACGCGGTTGGTGCATGCAGGGGAAATGACGACCGCAGAGGGTGCTGGTGTACTCACTGTTAGTAAAACACACAAGCCTCTAGTAAACCAAGGTGGCAGTGGCTGGTGCCACGGCTGGTTGCGTTCGGGATCCCCCACCCAGCTGGTGGTCTCTATCTCTGTCCTCTGCACTGTTTTAGTAGAAATGATTTCCCAGTTTGAAACATAGGAGTCCGCTCCCGGCTGGATGTGGCCTAATGAGCTGTGCCCGCAGACGCTGGCCCATGGGATCTATGGGCCCTGGTGGTGACCTCTTATCCCTAATCAGTGGGCTGTTGTCTTCTATGAGGGACTTTGGGTGGGACAGGACCTTTAGTCCTGGCCTCAATCGGTTAATTAAGCAGTTCCACTTGTTTCTGGTTCCTGGCTTCAGGGTCCAAGTACCCCCCTTTGTGCTACGGTTTCTGGGTCGGTTCCCCATGTCGGTACCGGCAGGCTACAACCCTGGCCCAGTCCGCCTCGGTTCCACCAAGCCATCTTCCCGTCTGCTGCTGACGGAGACCACCGTCTGCCTCCTAGCCAAGGCACCAGGGCTCCTACCCTGGTACCGTTCAACTTGAACTTCACCGCTGGAGCTACCCCTAGCTCCAGCCCACACTCCTCTCCAAACTGAACTCTAAGCTTATCTCAACTGAACTGCTGTTTTTCCCGCCCCGGGCTGTCTGGACCCCTGGGTGGGCGTGTTCCAACCTCCTGGTCACGTCCACTGGTGTGTCTATCTTTCCCCAAGGGGGGGTGACTAGGGTTTACTGGTTGGCTGTGTGTTTCCTAATGAGGGAAGGTGTTATGCGGGGGCCTAAATGTGACTACCTGGTTTTGCCAGGGCGTCACACTACCATTTGGAGGGACAAGCAACTGCCTTAGTAGTGTAGCAACTGGGTCCATGCCAAAAAGTTTAAATATAGGCAGCCTATAATCTCACAATGAATAGGGAGAGAAGGGAACTGGGGTTCCTAGATTGGCCCTCAGACTGGGGGGCCCTAGCTACTGTAACAGCAGACCTAGGATGCAGCACACAGAGAAGAAAGACACAGTGGTGGCACAACAATATTTATTAATACACAAGCAGTGGTTGGGAAAATACGGGGGAAACTTATCACAAGGGAAATCTTACAGTATTTGGTTATGCTAGGAATTAACACAATAATCAATAAAGACTTAAGGTCGCTTTACACGCTACGACATCACTAAAGCAATGTCGTTGGGGTCACGGAATTTGTGACGCACATCCAGCTGCGTTAGCGATGTCGTTGCGTGTGACACCTATTAGCGATTTTGAATCGTTGCAAAAACGTTCAAAATCGCTAATCAGTGACATCCCCCCTAATCTCAATTATCGTTGCTGCTGCAGTTACGATGTTGTTCGTTGTTCCTGCGGCAGCACACATCGCTATGTGTGACACCGCAGGAACGAGGAACCTTACCTTACCTGCGTCCCGAAGGGTTCGTCCCGCTCATCTCCGCCCCTCCGCTCTCATTGGGCGGCCGATTAGTGGCGTTGCTGTGACGCCGAACGAACCGCCCCCTTAGAAAGGAGGAGGTACGCCGGTCACAGCGACGTCGCTATGCAAGTAAGTATGTGTGACGGGTCAGCACGATTTTGTGCGCCACGGGCAGCGATATGCCCGTGACCCACAAACGATGGGGGCGGGTACGCACGCTAGCGATCTCGCAGCGTGTAAAGCGGGCTTTAGTCTACCAAACTTCAGGGAAGGAACACTCCTTTCTACTAACTTATGGCCCACTGCTATAGAGTCCCTGACAGAAGTTCTGTCGCTTATCCATGTTATGTAAATAAAAGCTTATAACCTGACTTTAAATTCATCCATTGCTTGTCTAAATTTCTCTTCTGAAAGCTGAAACCCTCAAAATTTGGTTTGGTTTGAAAAAAAAGTTGCTGCAAAGCTGAAATATTCATCATTTAATGAACACAGAAAGGTCAGATTTTGGCAAGACAAAAGTATTGTCGCCTTGTCATATAATGCACCCAATCCTAGTTTACATCCTCACCTGTGCTCACTAAGGCCTCTGCCACACTCACGTGAAAAAAACGTACGTGTGACGATGTCCGTTTTTGAAGTCCGTGTTCCGTTTTTGGAGTCCGTTTTTCCTCTCGGTGTATTGTCCGTGTGCATTACGTGTGTCCTACGTGTGTACGTGTTTCCGTTTTTCAGTGCGTGTAATACGTCAGTGTCTGTTCCGTATGCTTTCCGTATCATGTCCGTTTTTCTCATCTTTTACTAATGGAGTTAATGGTTATCTGTTAGGATTAATGACACATAGGTGGATGTGATTAGCACATTATTATAATTAGACCCAAAAAATTAACCTGCTGGTCTTTTGACTTGGTTAACCAATGTGTTTGGATATTTGCTGCAACGATGGCATTATCCACGGAGTCCTTATTATTTTTATGTTGGATATTGTCTCGTCGATTTGGTGTTAGACGGCACATGTTACAATATGAAAATCCACGAAGACACAGAATGTGGGTTCATCCACTAATCCTGATGCGACCTCTGCATGGTCATTTCCATACTTTATTTTTTGAGTTGCGGCATTATCCTGAAAAGTTTTTTTCCTACTGCCGTTTAACAGTACATAGTTTTGATTAACTTTAAAATATTTTGAAACCTCATTTGCAACACCAGGACACTTGGATGCGGCTTTCAATTTCACCAGAGGAGAGATTAATGGTGACCATGTTTTCAAGGCTTAGTTTTTGTTTTTTTGGGTTGTTTTAGCTTTAGAATGTTGTTCTTTTAATTTATCTAATGTAGAGATTGGTTAAAAAAAAAAAGAAAAATATTGATTATTAATTGAAATTAGTTTTCATTTCTGTTCATTTTTTAGATTCCTAGCAACAGGTCAATCTTTTAGTGCATTACATTTTGATTTTTTGTTGGGAAGATCAACCATTGCCGGAATAGTACATCACACATGCAACATGATTTGGACACATTTAAAAGAAGAGATGATGCCTCAGCCAAACACCCAAAAATGGTTGTTAATTTCAAAGGGCTTCATGGACTCTGAACTTCCCAAACTGCATAGGAGCCTTGGATAAGAAGCATTTCAGAGTTAAAAAACCACCAAACTCCGGATCCCGTTTTTTAATTTTCATAAGTATTTTTCAGTTGTTATTTTGGCATTGGTATACACTGATTATCGTTTTATTTATGCAGACATTGGTGCCTATGGTAGTGCCTTTGATGCCCGTATTTTCCGTTCATCACGATTAGCCCAACGCCTACAAGATTATTCGTTAATGATTCCACCCCCACTTCCCCTTCCTGGTACCTCATGTCCGTTGGCACCATATGTAATGGTAGCAGATGCAGGGTTTGCATTATCCAAACATGTATTGCGACCATATCCAAGGAGATCAATCGATGACAGGAAACAGTATTTTAATAGTCGCTTATACAAAGCCAGGCGTTATGTTGAGTGTGCATTTGGTATCTTAGCCAACAAATGGCGCATTTATCAGACAACTATTCAGTTGCAGCCTACTTCAGTCCAATCAGTCATCAAGGCAACCATAGTGCTACACAATTTCTGTCGCCATCATGAAGGATCACCTTATGTCGATGATGAAGTTCCGCCATACAATGATGCTAATCCAACTGGCCAGCCGATGTCTAATAATTCTGTTTCCTCGGATTTACAAATTCGTAATTTATTTACGGATTACTTTAATTTTTTTGATGCAAATACAAATGTGTAGTAAGGCTTATGTTTTTTTAAAAAAAAAATTTTCAAATATTGTAGGAAATCATTTTACCCCCACAATGTTTAAAAAACTAAAACAAAGATTAAAAACATGTGTAAAATTTAATACACTATGGGAGCCTAAATAAACTCTGTTGTCTAAAGGTTTCCCTTAATTTTGTTTATAAAATATTATAGTGTTTGTATGTTTATAAAAATTAAACATTAGAAAATTATGTTCAACCTTTAAAAACGTGTCCACATTGTTAATTGTATAATATCCATTAACAGAAAACATTTGGTGAGACAAATAAACAAAATACATTTTTATTTTGGTAAAATAAATATTTTTATTACCACTTATTTATTGTTATCATACATCACAACAACAAATATAGCATAAGGAAATTTTGTTTTGAAAAATATATATCCTTTGAAATAAAGCATCTTGTTTTTTTTGGCCTTTACGGCTTCAACTGTGAATTTGGAAGGATACAATATTGCTTATTTTGGGCTTATATTTTTAACCCAAAAATAAATTATTTAGATAATAAAGAGGTTTCACAATTTTGACAACTAGCCAAACAAACATACAAGGTCACTTTAGTTTTTTACGCAAACCCTTGTTTTTTTATGAAAAAAAATTAAATTTAAATTTTCAAAAAACTTTTGAAATATTTTACTACAAAATATCAAGCTTTGTATGTAAACAGGTAGAATTAGAAACCAATAAGATAGTATGAATATTACGAATGTGTTTCATAATATTTAACACAAGAAATGTGACTGAGATTGTGAAATTAAAAAAAATTGTCAAAAACAATGAAATAATTCATTGACCAATGAATTTCTATAATTCAACAAGATCTTCAAGAGAAGTAACCTGAGTGTTGCTGAGGATGTTGCTTTGTGCTGCCCCAGAAATGGTATTTTCAGAAAAAGATGCAGATGTGCTCTGCCCAACATTTGTATTACTCACTGCATTTGGGTTTGAAACAGTTGGTTGCATGGATGTTTGCACAAAAACATTGCCTGCAGCTGAGGACACCTGTGGTTCAACATGGGTCAAGGGGTATTGTGTGTGTGTCTGTGGTTGAGCTTGTGGATAGTTGACTGATGTTTGTAAGTGATGAGTGGGCAACATGGTTGAATAGGATAATGTGGCATCATGAATGATTGTGGGTATGCTGTGCCAGAATACATGTTGGGAAGAGCCCCTACATTTGTGGGTTGTCTAAAGTAATTTGTACTTTGCGTTGGCTGTACATTAAGATATGTTAATGGCTGCTGGGGAGTTGTACTTAGTACAGCGTTTAACCCGCCTGTATTTGTGGTTGCATAACCTTGTCTAATTGGTGTAGGAAAAACCGTACTTGATGCACTAGAAGGTTGGGTAACTTGTTGAGCGAGTGGATATGTGGTTATTATAGTTGGCATTGTGGTTTGTGTTGAAATGTTTATCAAATTATCAGATGTGTTTGGTATTGTATTTGTTTGTAGCAAGTTACGCCAATTTTCTATTGCTTCAAATACTCCAACTGGTTCCTGTTAAGCTTGGCTTGCAGAAAGGAGTAAGCATAGCTGCGCGAGCACATTCCTGCCTATCTGATGGTATTTTTGACAAGCTAGTAGACAATGAGCGACAAAAACGTTCAGCATCTGGAATTAGTGTGTTCATTATGCGTATAATGCGGGTGTCTATTATTTCGGGTAATGATCTAATTTCCTCAGGTCTGCGTAATCTTCTGGCTCTTAGAAGTTGTGGTGCAAAACGTGGTTGTACGTTGGTTTGTGTGGCTTGGGTTGCAGGTGTGTTTTGCTGTGTTATTGATGTGGATTCTGTGTTGTTTAGGGCACTCTTTGTACCACCATCAGTAGACTCATTTGCAACTGGGTCATCATGAGGCTGTTCCTGTGTTTCACTGTCATCTCTGGCCGGTTCTTGTTCAGAAGCTGAGGGTCCAGCTGTTGATTGGTCATCTGAATCATCTAGGTTGTCCTCAGTTCTTGTTTTTTTTAATTGATGGGCAATTTGCTGAAATTTAAAAAAAAAATATAAAATTAAAATCATTATAAAATATAATAATTTTAGTAAAGGAAATCACAGGACATTTTTACTTACTGTGTCACTTCTAAGATGGGTGCAAGGAAGCTAATTTGTTCAAAATACACATCTCCTTTTGCGGCCTAGGCTTGAGGTAGATGGTATAGGGTTGTACTCCCTTCGGTACTTCTGCTCCGATCGCCAGACGACGCCATGTTCCCACCATGGATAGTGCTGGTGATGGGAGAGGAGTCGGTGCCCGTGGTTCTGCGGAGCACAGTGTCACGACCCCACCGGAGTCCGCTCCTGCGACTTCTGCTCCGATCGCCAGACGACGCCATGTTCCCACCATGGATAGTGGTGGCGATGGGAGAGGAGTCGGTGCCCGTGGCTCTGCGGAGCACAGGCTCCGCTCATCCACTAGCCTGGGTTTCCCTGGAACCTGCAGTACCACTGGCTGACTGTAGGTGGCGTGTGTCTCCCGGCTGAAGTGGCCAACATTCACCTGCAGCCTATGGGAAGACACCACACCCTTCTTATTCCCTCTCCTGTCACATGATCACTGACAGTGATAGTTCTGTTCTCCTGGCTCATGTGCTGTTTGTATTGTGATTCCTGTGCGCTGACCTTGCTTGTGTTTGACTACCCTCCTGCCTGTCATTTTTGTACCTTGCTGCCAGTTCCGGATTTGACCCCTGCTTTGTCTCCTTACTACTCCCTTGCCTGCCGATTCTGTTCCTGTTTTGCATCTCCTGGATTTTGACCCTGCCTGACGACCACGGACTACAGTCTACCACAGGTAGCGATCTCTGAGGCTCTGTGTAATTCCAAATCCCTGTACAGGGGTTAAAGGGTTGTAGAGTTCTTGGGGTCCTGCTTTGTGAGCGGCTTTTCACTAGATTCCCCTTACAGTCAGTCTGAGTCTGTGGCTCCTATCAGGCATTACACCCTGTCAGTATTCTTCCCCAGCACCTGACCTGTTATCACTACAGCATTGCAAATAACAGCCCCACATCGGGCTCTGCACCCCACACCACATCGGGCTCTGCACCCCACACTACATCGGGCTCTGCACCCCACACCACATCGGGCTCTGCACCCCACACCACATCGGGCTCTGCACCGCACACACACGCAAATCGGGCTCTGCACTGCACACACACATATGGCTCTGCACCACACACACATGTGGCTCTGCACCACACACACATGTGGCTCTGCACCACACACACGCACATATGGTTCTGCACCACGCACATCGGACTCTGTACCGCACACCCACATCGGACTCTGCACCGCACATGCACATCGGACTGTGCACCGCACATGCACATCGGACTCTGCACCACACACGCACATATGGCTCTGCATCACACACACACATGGCTCTGCACCACACACACATATGGCTCTGCACCACACACATGCACATATGACTCTGCACCACACACGCACATATGGCTCTGCACCACACACACGCACATAGGGCTCTGCACCCCACACAGGGCTCTGCACCCCACATGCACATTGGACTCTTCACCGCACACGCACATATGGCTCTGCACTGCACATGCACATCGGACTCTGCACCGCACACGCACATTGGACTCTGCACCGCCCACGCACATCGGACTCTGCACCGCACACGCACATATGGCTCTGCACAACACACACTCACATATGGCTCTGCACCACACACACGTACATATGGCTCTGCACCACACACATGCACATCAGGCTCTGCACCGCACACGCACATAGGCCTTTGCACCGCACACACACATAGGGCTCTGCACCGCACACGCACATCGGACTCTGCATCGCACACGCACATTGGGCTCTGCATCGCACACACACATTGGGCTCTGCACCGCACACGCACATCGGACTCTGCACCGCACACGCACATCGGACTCTGCACCGCCCACGCACATCGGACTCTGCACCGCACACGCACATATGGCTCTGCACCACACACACACACACATATGGCTCTGCACAACACACACTCACACATATGGCTCTGCACCACACACACGTACATATGGCTCTGCACCACACACACGCACATTGGCCTCTGCACCGCACACGCACATAGGGCTCTGCACCGCACACACACATCGGACTCTGCATCGCACACGCACATTGGGCTCTGCACCGCACACGCACATCGGGCTCTGCTCCGCACACGCACATAGGACTCTGCACCGCACACGCACATAGGGCTCTGCACCGCACACGCACATAGGGCTCTGAACCGCACACACATAGGGCTCTGCACACCACACACACACATAGGGCTCTGCACTGCACACACACACATAGGGCTTTGCACTGCACACACACATAGGGCTTTGCACTGCACACACACATAGGGCTCTGCACCACACACACACACAGGGCTCTGCACCACACACACAGGGCTCTGCACCGCACACAGATAGGGTTCTGCACCACACACACACACACACACACACACACGGCGCTCTGTACCAACCCCCCTACCCCCATAGGGAACACATGTAGGGAATACATACTCACCTGTCCTCGGTCCCCGCCGCTCCTGCATGTTCGTCCGCTGTCTGGTCTGGACATATCAGCACAGTAGTGAAGTCACCGCTGTCCTGATCTGTCAGACACAGACAGCGGGACAGTGATGAGAAGCAGCGCTTCGCTCCCTCTCATCAGCTATTTCAAATGTACCGGCATCTGTAATCTGTGATGCCGGTACATTTGAATGTGCGATCCTGAGCAGGGGCCCGGTGCTGGCGCTGACACCACGGCAGCCGCCACCAGGCCCCTCCCCCAGGTCACGGACCGCACAGCAGTGCAGGGGGAGGTTGCGGGGAGAGTAAGGGGTGCGGGGGAATGTGTGAGAGGGTGCAGGGAAGGGGGGCGGGGCTCATTGCCCTGTAGCCGCCCAGCAGGGAGGCGACATACTGTTCCAGAATTGCATGTCAACATGGTCCTGCCCATGTTGACATGAAATGACCGGAAGCAGCAAAATTCGCGGCAGTAGCGGTCACATGATTACTCTGAGCTGGGGGAGAGGGGCTGACAGCAGGGTAGGTAAGTGCTCTCTATCTACTTACCTGCCCCAATGTAGCCCAATAGGGTAATAAAAAAAAAAGTCAAAAGAAGCCGGATAACCCCTTTAAATTTAAAATCAAAATCCCTTAATATGATTAAACAAAGCCATACTATAGAGCAAGCATAATTTGCAAATCCTGTGAACTAAGCAAAAAATAAAATGACAAGAATTTTAGATCAGTTATAAATCAATGTTACCCAACAACTGCCTGTTTTGTACAGTAATGTAATTTTTAATTATATGTAATGGACTAAGTAGATGATTTATACCATTAATGTACAAAAAATAAAGCAAAAACCTATTTTTGTATATGGTTATGAAACAAACTAAAAAAAAACCAAAAACAACACACAAGTGAATGATGAATATAAAAGATATAGTGGAATTATGCTAAATGCATTTCATATTATAAATGATAAATTGACCAAAAAAACAATCACTTACCATATAAAATATAAAATAAAATAATGGGATGTATTAAAAGAGGTATAAGTGTTCATGAAAAAAATATAGTTCTACCTCTGTACAAGTCACTAGTGCGACCGCACTTAGAATACTGTGTACAATTCTGGTCACCGATATATAAGAAGGACATAGCTGAACTGGAGAGGGTGCAGAGAAGAGCGACCAAGATTATTAGAGGAATGGGTGGGCTGCAATACCAAGACAGGTTATTAAACTTGGGGTTATTTAGTTTGGAAAAACGAAGGCTTAGGGGGGATCTAATCACAATGTATAAATATATGAGGGGATAGTACAGAGACCTTTCTAAAGATCTTTACACCTAGGTCTGCGACTGGAACACGGGGGCATCCGCTACGTCTTGAGGAAAGAAGGTTTAATCATAATCACAGACGAGGATTCTTTACTGTGCGAGCAGTGAGACTATGGAACTCTCTGCTGCATGATGTTGTAATGAGTGATTCACTACTAACATTTCAGCAGAGCCTGGACACCTTTCTTGAAAAATGTAACATTACCAGTTATGTATATTAGATTTTATGACAGGGTGTTGTTCCAGGCAACTAGTCTGATTGCCGTATGTGGAGTCAGGAAGCATTTTTTTTCCCTATTGGAACTTGTTTGCCACATTGGGTTTTTTTTTGCCTTCCTCTGGATCAACATGTTAGGCTACGGGTTGAACTAGATGGACTAAGGGCGGCTTTGCACGTTGCAACATCGCACGTGCGATGTTGTTGGGGTCAAATCAAAAGTGACGCACATTCGGCGTCACTTTCGACATCGTTGTGTGTAAATTCTAGATGATACGATTAACGAGTGCAAAAGCGTTGTTATCATATCATCGGTGCAGGCGCTGACTTTTTCATAATTACGCTGCCGCGACAGGTACGATGTTGTTCCTCGTTCCTGCGGCAGCAAACATTGCTGTGTATGAAGCCGCAGGAGCGAGGAACATCTCCTACCTGCCGCCGGCGGCTATACGGAAGGAAGAAGGTGGGTGGGATGTTTACATCCTGCTCATCTCCGCCCCTCCACCGCTATTGGCCGCCTGCCGTATGACGTCGCTATGACGCCGCACGACCCGCCCCCTTAGGAAGGATGCGGGTCGCCGGCCATAGCGACGGTCGCAGGGCAGGTGAGTGCATGTGAAGCTGGCGTAGCGATAATTTTCGCTACGCCAGCTATCACAAGATATCGTACCTGCGACAGGGGCGGGGACTATCGCGTGCGACATCGCAGCATCGGCTTGCGATGTCGCAACGTGCAAAGCCCGCCTTAGAGTCTCCCTTCAACCTTAAAAACTATGATACTATGATACTGTGATATTTAGACCGCTTAGATGGAGAGCATCTGTCCCAAGCATTATTGGGGTACACTTCCTCTGCCACTTGAAGCCAATTGCGATCAACTGTCAGTCTGTCATGGTAACCCTCAACACGTGTATAACATAATGGGGGGTGAGTCTCAACAGCTGCAATCAGCTTCTCTGTGTCCACCCGTGGAGCCATGAATTTTTAGGAAGATGATATTATTCACAAAAGCTGGATAAAAGGCTGCAGAACACCACCACAAGGCTTGCTGAATACTTCTGCAAAAGCAAGAAGTTGTTTTGAGCTTAAAAAATATGGAAGCTTCGCCACCTGAAAGTATTTAAAATTGTAACAAACTTGATTTAAGCAACACGGGCACGGACCGCACGGATAGCACACGGACAACATCCGTATCACGTACATGTCCACACGGACCCATTGGATTTAATGGGTCCGTGAGTACGTGATCCCGGAGCAACATGGACACACGTATGCACGGAACGTACACACGCTCCGTGTCAAAAAACTGACGTGAGGCTTTAAACATTAAAATAAATGATTATACGTAAGCACGTGTCTCCGGTCCGTGTAAAAAGTGGCAAACACGTACCGGAGGCACGGATGTGTGACGGAGGCCTAAATGATCGGTTAATTAGTGGGTGTGTATAAAAATAAACCCAGCTCCCCAGACCTTCAGTTGAACTGCAACTTGACCTCTGAGAACATGCCAAAAATCCACCCTGCGTCCAAAGCCTTGATTATCAAGAGGCTGAAGAACAGATCCACTGCCGAGGTGGCTGGCACCTTTAATGTGTCTCAGCATCAAGTACAAAGAATTAAAAAAAAATTTGAAGAGACTGGAGATATTTTTGACAAGCCCAGGTCTGACAGACCCCGCAAAACAACTGCTCAGGAGGAACGTTTGTTGGTTAGAAAATCCAAAGCCAGCCCCTCTTCCACTGCAGCAGAGCTCCAAAATGCCTGGTCACCTCAAGTCCCTGTGTCAACTAGAACAGTTTGTAGGATTCTGTCTCAAAATGGCCTCCATGGTCAAATCAGTGCCCAGAAGCCAGCACTAAACAAAAGGCAATTAAAAAAACGTGAGCCATTTGCCAAGTCCCACAGCCTGCTAAACAGATGGACGCTAGAAAAGTGGCAGAAGGTGGATTTCTCTGATGAATCTTCAGTTGAATTACTCCACAGCCGCCGCAAATACTGCAGGAGACCTACTGGAGCCCATATGGATCCAGAAAACAGTTACATTTGGTGGTGGAAAGATCATGGTCTGGGGTTACATTCAGTATGGGGGTGTGCAAAACATTTGCAAGGTGGAAGGCAATAGCAATAGCTTAAAATATTAAGAAGTATTAGCTACCTCTTACATTCCCAATCATAAAAGGGGTCAAATTCTGCAGCAGGATGGTGCTCCATCTCATACATACATCTCTACAACAAAGTTCCTCCTGGCAAAGAAGATCAAGGTGCTCAAAGACTGGCCAGCCCAGTCACCAGACATGAACATCATTGAGCATGTTTGGGGTAGGATGAAAGAGGAAGCTTAGAAGACAAAACCAAAGAATCAAGAGGAACTCTGGGAGGCATGTAAGACTGCATTCTTTGCTATTCCTGATGACTTTATCAATAAATTGTATGAATCATTGTTGAACCGCATGGATGTAGTCCTTCAAGCTCATGGAAGTCACACAAAACATTAAATATGGCTCTAATAGCACCATAAGTTCATTCACCAATGTTATGCAACATATCTTTGTATGAGAAGTAATTATTTGTTTGAATTTCACATTACTTTCTGTGGGCCACAAATCATTTGTCTTGCAAAAATCAGACCTTTCTGTGTTCATTAAATGATCAATATTTCAGCTTTGCAGCAACTTTATTTTCATAACCTAAACCAAATTTAAAAAGAGTAATTTATGAAATCAATGGAAGAATTTAAAGTCAGGTTATAAGCTTTTATTTACATAACATGGATAAGCAACAGATTTTCTGTCAGGGACTGTAGAGAAGAGTATGGACCAGTCACGGCCTACGTTCGTAGTCCTAAGTTACTAAACCTTGGTCTCTATGGTTTACAGTAGCTATATCCCAAAATGAAGTAATTTCAATTACTATCCTCACATTCCCCGCATTAAGTACTGCATGGCTGGGCAGAAGGTAACAGCCTGGCGGATTCAGGTCACTCATGGCTGGCTATCTTGACTGGAGACATCTGCAGCTTGACCACTTAGTCTGGGCCTGGGGTCTTGACTGGCATAGTGGGGGTCTGGGTCTTGATCGGCATAGTGCGGGTCTGGGTCTTGACTAGCATAGTGGGGGTCTGGGTCTTGCGGACTGTACTTGAAGAGTTGCCTGATGGTGCGTGGAGTTTTGTCTTGTGTGCTGTTTATTCGCATCTGCTCCAGAGCCGTCACTGTCTTGCTCAATTCTTCTGCGGAGGAGGCAACCTTCCTCACCTCTGCATCCACGTCCATGCACTTGCCCTCCTTCGCACCAGGATTTCCTCTTCCGGTCACTTCTCAGGCTCCTCAATCCTCTTCCCTTGCTTCCTGCTTAACTGGTCCTCCTCTCCAAGACCTTCCCCCCCTGGGAACCAATTCCCCGTTTTTTAATTCCTAGGTTATTTCTTTTCTTCTGGCTATTCTTTCTTCAGCCAGCAGAGGGCAATGTCAAATCACTAATCTCACAAGGTTGCATGGATTGCTGGGCCCATATTCCTAAACTTCTGAAGATAAGGATGTCTTAGCTGCCAACATGACCCTGCTCCTGACCAGCCCTGATCTTTTACCCCCTCCCTCCCTACCACAGATATATAGGGTCAAGGGGTTAAAAGAAAAGGTTTAGCACCACACCGGTCTTTTCCTTTAACCCATTGACTCTATTTATCTTTTAGGACATATATCCATATTACTTTTTGGAAATCCCCTCTGATTTCTATACATGTGGTTTTCTATTTGAGATACAGGAATATTTTTTCTTTCTTACATTTTGACATTTGTATCATTACTGGTATTTTGATTTTGGTACCATTCTTCACTATTCCATCTCAATACCGTTGTCTTTTTTTGTACCAATTTTTTGTGTATGTTTTGTCCTTATTAATGTTTTTCATGTCTATAAAATGTTAATGTAATCCAATACCACACATCCAATCCCTCACCACCTCCTGCCGCCTTCAACTCAAAAATATTTCCAGAATTCGTCCTTTCCTCAATTCGCAATCTACAAAAATGCTAGTGCACGGCCTCATAATCTCCCGACTCGACTACTGCAACATCCTCCTCTGTAGTCTCCCTGCTTACACGCTCGCCCCTCTCCAGTCCATCCTTAATTCTGCTGCCCGACTGATCCACCTTTCTCCTCAATACCACCCCGCTTCTCCTCTCTGCAAGTCTCTCCACTGGCTCCCAATCTTCCACCGTATTCACTTCAAACTATTAACACTGACCTACAAAGCTGTGCATAATCTGTCTCCTCCGTATATCTCCGAACTAATCTCCCACTACACTCCAACACGTCACCTCCGGTACTCCCAAGATCTCTTTCTCTCCTCCACTCTCATTTGCTCCTCACGCAACCGACTCCAAGACTTCTCCCGAGCATCCCCAGGCTCCTGGAACTCGCTGGCCCAACACGTCAGACTATCTCCTACCCTTGCAAACTTCAAACCACCGTGCGGAGCCACTGCCCGACCACCGTTCGGAGCCGCCGCCCAATCTACACCCCACCTACTGTCTCCTCCCCAAATCCTATAGAATAAAAGTCCTCAAGGGCAGGGCCCTCTTCCCTCTGTACTAGTCTGTCTACTGTAACTTGTATATGTATTCTGTATGTAACCCCTTCTCATGTACAGCACCATGGAATTAATGGTGCTCTATAAATAATAATAATAATAATAACAGCAATAAAAATCATGTTTAAAATTCTAAGTGCATTTCAGTCCACATCGTTCTCCATTGATTTAAAATATTAAATAGAACATTTTTGGGGTAGAACATGTTTCCAGATATTAATGATAAATGCACAGCTATACTTCAGGATAAAAGGAAACAATAATAATCTACAATAAAGACGAAGGATCGGTCCTGAAAGTAAGCATATCCAGTATATATAATATATATATATATATATATATATACTGCTGAAATAAAATTAAAGGAGCACTAAAATACCATTATGTTGTTTAAGTGTTCCCTTTATTTTTTTGAACAGTATATATATATATGTATATATATACAGTATTACTGTATATGTATATACTGTATATACATATACAGTAATGAACAGCCCCTGTTAGAGCATAGCACAGGGGCTGCATGATAACACCGACACCCCCCTCCCATGTTGCAGTTGTAGTCTGTTATAGTAAAGGGTTAAAAGTGTTCTGCATAGTAACGCGAGCAAGCCCATGATGGCAAGTGGACTTGCTGCGCGCCAATTTTGAGTGATAGGATTGGAGCTTGTTTTTTCTGCGCACCTCTTTTTGTGTATATAAATACACGTGCTTGCCAGCTGGGTGCCAATCACAGCTGACAACACAGGTTTTTGTCATGGAGGACCTTATCCAGGAAATCGTGAGGAGAGTTGAAGAGGAAGATGGAGCCACTTGGATCCAGAGATGCCTGGAAGGTACTGCAGAGAGTCTTGCTGGTGTTTCTGATGTGCGACCGCCGCTGGTACCCAGCCGACTGACCTTGGAGAAGATCAAGCGTCGCGGCAATCTAGAAGAAGAAGGAGAAGAGAAACTTACTCACCGCCGGTGTCCATCTGGAAGAAGACTGTCGGCTGTCGAAAGCAGTCCAGATCCCGCATTGAAAGAAGAGGCGGGAGCAAAGCCGCAGAATTATCGAGAGGCCGGGTTCCGGGAACAAGAGGGCGCTCAAGTACATCTCAAGATGTTTCAAGGATATCGCGAGAGGTGATTGAGTCTCGCCAACGTCATCATCCTGCGACCGGCTTGGGCCCGAGGCAGCCTGATGATTCCAGTGGCCGGCGACCTACTTCCAGCTCTGAGCCCGCTGCCTGTGGGGACTTTAGCGCGGGCAGCAGCAACCTGCCGCTGGCTTCCTTGCAAAAGAGCTTACCTGAAGCGGCGGCGGTGCTGCAGACCTGGGCATCTGAGTCTTCCAGTGAAGAGGATTCAGCATGGATCGGGGTTCCTTTCATGGCGCCCCCAGCTGGACAACACCCATCTGGATCCAGAGGTCAGACCAACCTTCAATGGCAGGACGATGAGAATGTTTTTAATACCTCCTCCAGGGTTAGTATTTTTAATGCTGAGTCCATTAAGGACTAAAGGCTGCTTTACACCAGACAATCTATCGTGCGATAGATCGTCGGGGTCACGGATTTTGTGACGCACATCCGGCATCGCCGGCGATGCCGGCCTGTGTGACACCTCCTAGCGACGCAGTATCGCTCACAAATCGTGAGTCGGGTACTGCTCGCTAGGTTCCATAATATCGTTTAATTTAGTTGACCATCGTTTCCGTGGTAGCACACGCCGCTCCGTGTGACACCACGGGAACGATGAGCAGCTCACCTGCCTCCCGCGGCCGCCGCCGGCTCTATGTGGAAGGAAGGAGGTGGGCGGGATGTTTACATCCTGCTCATCTCCGCCCCTCCGCTTCTGTTGGCCGGCGACCGTGTGACGTCGCTGTGACGCCGAACGTCCCTCCCACTCCAGGAAGTGGACGTTCGCCGCCCACAGCGAGGTCGCACGAGAGGTAAGTATGTGTGACGGGGGTTACTAACTTTGTGCGACACGGGCAGCGATTTGCCCGTGACGCAAAAAGGACGGGGGCGGGTACGATCGATTGTGAAATCGCACAATCGGTCGTACCGTGTAAAGCAGGCTTTAGTCTTTAATCTATGCAAGGATTTTCTGTCAGCAAATAATTTGGAGCGGGAGCAGGGTCCTCCTTTGGAGAAGGTTCCTGGAGTTTTATTTAAGGAAGCCTTAACTTGTCAATTATCCCCTTTGGGCTTCCATTTAAGTACATCTATAAAAGAAAAAATTTGGAGGAGGGAATATATCGTCATTTTTTCATTACTCCCATTCAGCAAAGAGCAGACACGTTTTGGTGGGCCTGATGCTAAGGGGGAATGCGAAGGGGATAAAAAGAAAATTTTCAGATAGTTTCATAATTGGCTTCAAGCCTTCCTTATTTTTGCTTTGGGTCAGCGAATTGGTCTCGAACAGTAAGGCTGAAGTAGGTGGGCTGTTGTTGCAGGATGTGAATTTGGGTCCTGCTTGTTGTTTTATTTTTATATCACGGTCTAAAACGGATCAGTTTGGTAAGGGTAGGTCTATTAAATTATTGGCGATTGAAGGTTTTCGATTGTGTCCAGTTAGCAATTTGAAGTATTGGTTACAAATTCGCCCTTTTGTTTTCTTTATTTGTTCATAGTAATGGGGACCCAGCAACCAAATTTCAGTTTAGTGCAGTGTCACCCCCTGACCTTTTGATTATTCATCTATCTGGTAATGACCTGGGTAAAGTGAAGACTTTGGATCTGTTATATTCTATGAGAAGGGATTTGGTTTTAATAAAGAATATGTTCCCGGGTGTTAGAATAGTTTTTTCTGAAAGCATTCCGAGAATAGTTTGGTTACAGAACGGTTTTCATTTCCTGGAAAGAATCAGGAAAAGGGTAAATAGGCTGATCGAGAAGTTTTTAATATCCTTAGGTGATTTCTCTTATAGGCACACGGAGCTGTAAGGTTTTGTTGAAGGTTTGTATAGGAACGATGGGGTTCACCTGTCCGATATTGGTTTGGATATTTTCAATCTCGGGCTACAGAATACAGTGGAGAAATGGCTGTGTTGTTATGGGAGGGTACACTAATTGTTTATTAGTGTCCCTGGTGGAAGAATCACCCAAGTATTTGGGTGGATTTGGTTAGTTATGGATATGGAATTTTTAATAACTTATGGTGAATTTATATTTATGGTTTTAATGAAATGTTTTAATAATTTTGAATTAACTCTTAATAAAACAACACGGCCATTTATGTCCACTTGATTCTCTCTTGTGTCTTTATTTTATTCAATAGGTGTGAATGTTGAGTCGGTTATGTGCTATCATGAACAGCCCCTGTTACAGCATAGCGCAGGGGCTGCATGATAACACTGACCCCCCACCCAACATGTTGTAGTCGTAGTGTGGCGCCCCAGGACCTGGTCGCCACAACAGCATTGCCCTCCCAAAAGGGTTAATGCTGAGCCTGGAGGTAATTGGGAGATCTATTGGCCAGTAAGTTAACACTCAACACAGTTCTCCCTCCGGCCAGCAGGGGGAGCTCTGAACCTGGAACTTCAGGGAGCATTCCTTAAGTCTGGCTGGAAGGAGGAAGTGTTAGTTAGTTTGGAGACAGGAGTGAAAGAGTGCAGACGCAGAGTAGTGCTGCCTTGTAAACTGGGGCCTAGAGCTGGGATAGCTTGGCCCAGTGAAGCAAGGGGAGCAGAGAGGCACAGCAGAGACTCGGACATCGGAGTCTGTAGTTGCCAGGGCATAAAATCCATCCCTGGTAGCTGAATCCGGAGGGCAGGAGAGCTGTAAGCCCCCTGCCCCAGAAGCAATCTGAAGGTACAACTGCATCCCAAGGGCCTGGTGTGGGCTCCAGCAGAGAAGCACCAGAGAGGGCCTGCGCAGTCTACCACACAGAAGAGGGGACGAACAACAAGTCCCAGCAGCAAGAGGGCAATTGCTAACCCAAAGTGCAGTGTCCTAAAACAGCAGAGAAAGATTAAGGAGTAGGCCTCATACTCAACTGGCCAAAGATCACCCCAGGCACTTCCAGGCCGGCCGGATCATCTATACCATCTGTGACGGTCTCCCTGGACTAAGTTTCTGCCGAGTAAAAGAGGAGAAGGTAAAGAGACTACTGTTTGTGCCTGTTTCTTTCATTGCTTGTCGGCCCTGCACCGTGTTAGTCACGCAGCACCATAGACTTCCACAAGCACCAACTGTGCCCCGGGCATTGCTCCACCTGTGGGGAGCAGTACTAACATTGCTGCCATAACATCATCCCGGTGGCCTCACACAGCAGCGGCGGCTTAATAGCCGCATACCACAGGTGGCGTCACGAACACAAACATTAAAGTCATCAGCCACATATTCAACTGACACCCACCAGGGCCACGGAGCCGGGCCCAGCCACCACTGACTACCACCGGACTAGTCCGGCCCGGCACCGGGTGTCCCATAGCCCTGGGGTGGGCGAGTCAACTTTTGGCGTCACGAACAGGATTTCGTGCCCGGTCACACCGGGTACTGTGCGCCTGAAGAACTGTGTAAAAGACTGTGTACTGGTTGTAAATTGCCGCCGCCATTAGCCGCGCCGAGCGCAGGAAGAAGGGGGGCGTGCCTGACAAAGAGCGCGAAGGGAGCGCGCCATCAGAGCAGAGCGCTGTTAACCCCGCGCGACCCGGAAGAAAATTTGAAAAGTGAACGGAGCCTGGTAAGGTTCACTAAGGGGGAGGAAGATGTCCGAATCCGAGGGAGAGCAGGTGGCTGCCATCGCCCAGGGCGCCGCAGCACCGGCCGAAGTAGTCCCAGTCGCCGTCGCCCCAGCCCCCACTATAGCGCCGGTAATGCCGATCACCATGCCGTACATACCAGGAGCAGAATGGCTGCCGCAGTACTCCGGGGAGTCCCATACCTTGAGTGACTTCAGAGAAAGCCTGCACAGCTTGTTCCGGGTGTATCCTCTGACTGAGAGCCAGAAGGTGGGCATATTAATGGGACAGCTAGCCGGCGCAGCCCAGCGTGAAGCGAAGTCCTGGCCTGATACAGATAAAGGGACAGCAGCCCAGATACTGGCCAAACTAAAGAGCACTTTTGACACCCGCACCGCAGCAGAGATAAAGATGAGATTCTTTGGGTGCAAGCAACGGGCCACAGACAGCATAAGGGACTATGCCTTAAACTTGCAGGAGGCCCTGAAAGCAGTTAAACAGGTGGACCCAGAGAGTGTACGTGAAGAAGACAAACTCCTAACTGAGCAGTTCATAGAAGGGCTCCTGTCAGACGCCCACAGGACACAGCTGCGTATCATGGTCCTGCAGAACCCTGCTCTGGACTTTGCAAAGTTTAAGGACCAGGCCATCAGGGTACTGAGAGAATCTACACCGAATGACCCAGTACCCCTCCGGCCTCTTGCTATCACGTACCCCGGGGTGGTGCCTGCAACACGAGCCACTGCAGGGGCTGAGGCGCAGTCCCTGGATAAGGATCCCACGGCAGAGCTCAGACAGCAGTTCCAGGAGCTGACCAAGACTGTGGCTGCCCTTGCCAAGACCGTGCAGTCTCTACAAATGACCCCCTCGCCTGCAAAAATCGAGTTGGCCTCCAGCCCAGAAGACGTCCCATGGATGCGACAGAGGAGGATTCCGCCGACCCGAGGCAGAGACACAGACCGGTATGATTCAACAGGACAACCGATCTGCCGCCACTGCAACCAGGCGGGCCACATTGCACGACGCTGTCCTTTAAACGGGCTGAGCCTGGGGCCAGGAGCCAACCCCCAGGTGTGAGGAAGCCCGGCTCAAACCCCAGCCGCAGCAAGTATGTGGGAGGACGACCGGTCCTTCCCATTGTGCTGGATGGGATCCCTTTGAATGCCCTCCTGGATACGGGGTCCCAGGTAACAACCATCCCCCACAAACTGTACAAAAGATATTGGGCTGATTCAGACATTGACCATGGCCCAGATGATGATTTAACGATTGTGGCCAGTAATGGTCAGCCCTTACCTCAAATTGGGTACAAAGAAGTAACCATTAAAGTGGGGCGGGTGGAATTGCCATGTCAGGGGATGATAATTGTAGATATTGATCGCAAAGAATCTGACCCACTGCTAACCCTTGGTACAAATGTGATAGAAAATTGTATTGCCGAAGTGATAATTTTGTTGCAACAGGCGTCTGAAACTGCCAGCTCCGGGCAGCAGCGTGTCCTACAGAGGGAGATCAGAGCCCTGATGAGGAGGCAGCAAGTAGAGCTAGCCGGAGGAGAAATTGGCAGTGTGAGGGTAAGTGACCCCCTCCCCATTGTAATACCCCCAAGAAGTGAAATGTTGATATGGTGTCGGGCAGCAATAGGCCTCAAGGGTCAGGATTACCATGCCTTGGTAGAACCAGTGTATTCAGACAGTAGGCCTGGAGTCCTGATAGCCAGAGGGGTAGCGGACGTCCGCAAGGGGAGAGTGCCCGTCCGTGTCCTGAATTGTGGGGAGGAGGAGGCCAAATTGCCCCGGTACGCCACTGTAGCAAAACTGTACACTGTCAGTAACAATACCATTAAAGCAGTGGAACCCTTGATCCCGTCCGACCAGGCGGAAGACAATGGCTCCAAGGGGCAGCCGGAAGACTGGTGCCAAAAATTACATGTAGGCACCGACTCCACCCCCTCGCACCAAAAGCATGGGGTTTACCGGGTGGTACAGGAGTACGAGCGGGTCTTCAGCAAACACCCCCTAGATTTTGGGCAGGTGAAAGGGGTTAAACATCAAATCCCCACGGGTGATCATCATCCCATTAAAGAGAGATACCGCCCTGTACCCCCCGCACAGTATCAGTGTGCCAAGGAAATGTTACGGGAAATGAAGGAGGCTGGGGTTATCAGAGATAGTTGTAGCCCCTGGGCAGCTCCACTAGTGCTCGTAAAGAAAAAAGATGGTACGATGAGAATGTGTGTAGATTACAGGCAAATTAACCGCATTACACATAAAGATGCTTATCCACTGCCCAGAATAGAGGAGTCACTAACAGCCTTAAAGTCAGCTAACTATTTCTCCACCTTGGATCTCACCAGTGGGTATTGGCAGGTTCCCGTGGCAGAGGCGGACAAAGAGAAGACTGCATTCACGACACCAATGGGTCTCTGTGAGTTCAACTGTATGCCATTCGGGCTCTGCAACGCCCCAGGGACATTCCAAAGGTTGATGGAGTGCTGCTTGGGCCATCACAACTTTGAAACCGTGCTGTTGTACCTGGATGACGTAATAGTCTACTCCAAGACTTATGAGGACCACCTGAAGCACTTAGCAGAAGTGTTTGAATCCTTGTCGAAATATGGCCTGAAGATCAAGCCGTCCAAATGTCACCTCTTGAAGCCAAAGGTACAGTACCTGGGTCATGTGGTCAGCGCAGAAGGTGTGGCACCTGATCCGGAGAAAGTCACTGTAATCAAGGACTGGCCAAGACCCACCACAGTGAAGGAGGTGCGGCAGTTCCTTGGACTGGTGGGCTACTACCGAAGGTTCATTGATGGTTTCACCAAGATAGCAGCGCCCCTTCAAGATCTCCTGGTGGGCCAGCCAAAGCAGGCTAAGAAGCAGAGCCCTCCATTTGAATGGAGCAGCCAACTGGAAACATCCTTTGTCCGGCTGAAAGGGGCTCTCACGGGAGAAGAAATTCTGGCCTACCCTGACTACAGCCAACCGTTTGTACTGTATACAGACGCCAGCAACGTGGGACTGGGAGCAGTTCTGTCCCAGGTACAGGGAGGCAGAGAGAGGGTGATAGCGTACGCCAGTAGGAAGCTTCGGCCCACAGAAAGGAATCCAGAAAACTACAGTTCCTTCAAGCTGGAGTTCCTCGCTATTGTTTGGGCAGTGACTGAACGCTTCAAGCACTATCTGGCATCGGCCAAGTTCACCATCTTCACGGACAACAATCCGTTGACACACCTGGCAACAGCCAAGTTAGGTGCGATGGAACAGCGATGGATGGCCCGGCTGTCTAACTTTGACTTTACCATCAAGTATCGGGCTGGCAAGAAGAATAACAATGCTGATGCGCTGTCCAGAATGCCTCACTTGCCCGAGTCTGGAGAAGACATGGATGAACTCGAAGAGATAGAGTTACCGGCTTTCCATCACCAAGGTGTGTCCCAGTGTGAGCATGCTGTAGGAGTGAAGCGCTCAAGCCAGCACGGGGTCTCGGTCAACCCCTTACTCCACCATAATTGGGAAGTAACACAGAACGGTGACCCGGCCGTGCGATTGGTCAAAGAGAAGCTAGCGCAAGCTGAGACCCATCTTGGCCCAGACGCTCCAGAGGAAGCCCAGCAGCTGTGGAAGGAGAGGGGACGACTGTTCACCTACCAAGGCAAGCTCTGCAAGAGATATGTCAACTATCGAACAAATGAACTTGTCTGGCAGATAGTGGTTCCGCAGAGAGATGCTCCAATGGTCCTAGCAGCGTATCATGATAACGCAGGACACTTCGGGTGGAAGAAGTTGGAAGCCCTACTCCGTGATCGGTTCTATTGGGTGCACATGAGAAAGATGATCGAGAAGTGGTGCCGAGACTGTGGCCCGTGTAACCTGAGGCGGAAAGACGATGCCAGCCAAAGGTCTCCCCTACAGCCAATTGTCACAAAGCAGCCCCTGGAGTTGGTGGCCCTGGACCACGTGAAGTTAACACCAAGCCGGTCAGGCTATGTGTACGCCCTCACCATTGTGGACCATTACTCTCGTTTCCTGGTAGTAGTGCCTGTGAAGGACCAGACAGCCAGGACAGCAGCTAGAGCGTTCCAGGCATCCTTTTGTCGACCTCACGGCTATCCGGAAAGGGTACTGACTGATCAGGGTCCTGCATTCGAGGCTGAAGTGTTCCAAGAGTTCTGTAACATGTACGGTTGTAAGAAAATCCGAACCACACCGTACCACCCCCAAACCAATGGACTGTGCGAGAAAATGAACCATGTGGTTATTGATATGCTGAAGACCCTGCCGCTGGAGGAAAGGAACCAATGGCCAGAAAAGTTGCCAGATCTGGTAGACCTGTACAACCACATCCCAGTGAATTCGACCAACTGCAGCCCCGCTTACCTGATGCGAGCCAGACCAGGCAAGTTGCCTGTAGACTTTGAGATGGGGACTGTGTCGCCTGAGGCGGTTCAAGAAATAGAGGATTGGGATACAGAACGGCAGCAGCGGTACCGTAAGGTCCAGGAGTGCGTAGAGAGGAGCCTGTCTCAAGCAAGAACGAGGCAAGAACAGCATTACAATCAAACAGCCCCAGCAACTCCCTTAGCACCTGGAGAACAAGTCCTCAAGATGAAGCGGAAGACGCATAAATTGGATGATCAGTGGGAAAACGAGCCCTACACCATTATCCCCTCCAACTTTGACAATAGTAAGGTATGCCTCATAAGCAAAGATGAAGGCAAGACCTATCAAGCAATTTCCCGAGACCGCCTGAAAGCGTGCCCTGAACGGTGCAGAATCCAAAGAGAAATGGAAGGAGTACAAGGAAGTCCCCAAAGTCAAGAGAAAGGAGGGGAGATGATTCAAACCATCCTTGGAAAGTTCCCCAAAACTTGGACCCGAATAAACAATGCCATAGTGGTACCAGTTTTGACGTTTCCGCAGTTGGTCGAGCCAGAAACAGAAAAGGTTCCGGATCCACCTAAAGAATCGTCCGCTCCGGCACGAGATGACACGCCAGCAGTGGAGCAGGAGGATCAACTCCCTGTCAGTGGTGAACCTGTCATACCCTTGGCGACTCCTAGATCACAAAGGCAACCATCACGCTTACCTATGGGGGTTAGGCCCACCTGTAGTGCTGAGATAGAAGACGCACCACGTAGTCAGGGGCAAACACCAGAGCTACGTAGGTCCCAGCGCAGCACTCGGGGACAACCCCCTCTAAGGTATAGGGAGTCAACTGTATAAGGGAAAGAGTACTTATTAGGATGTAAATAGTTATGCAAAATGTCTGCCATGTTGTGTACAAAATGTTTTCGTTTTCTTTGATTGTGAAAATGGACAATTGGGCCACTGGACTATGGGTGGCCAACACCTAAATTGTTCATAGTTAGCACCAGTGTGCTCAACACCCCTGAAGAAAAACCCGTCCGGCGTGCATAGAGTGGGGTCATCAATGCTCTGACGCACGCCCAGAGCCTACGTTGGGGGTTTGAACGCGGCGGGTCCCCCATGGAGCAGTGTAATGGACACCCGGCAGGGAGCCACACTGGACTCTTATAGTAATGTTTAAGGTTGTAACGTTAAAGTAATTGCGCCTCCCATAATGGGATGAAATGTTCTAACATGTCATGTTTGTCTCTACAGTCCGGGAGTACTGAATTTAACTAAGGGGGAGTGTGGCGCCCCAGGACCTGGTCGCCACAACAGCATTGCCCTCCCAAAAGGGTTAATGCTGAGCCTGGAGGTAATTGGGAGATCTATTGGCCAGTAAGTTAACACTCAACACAGTTCTCCCTCCGGCCAGCAGGGGGAGCTCTGAACCTGGAACTTCAGGGAGCATTCCTTAAGTCTGGCTGGAAGGAGGAAGTGTTAGTTAGTTTGGAGACAGGAGTGAAAGAGTGCAGACGCAGAGTAGTGCTGCCTTGTAAACTGGGGCCTAGAGCTGGGATAGCTTGGCCCAGTGAAGCAAGGGGAGCAGAGAGGCACAGCAGAGACTCGGACATCGGAGTCTGTAGTTGCCAGGGCATAAAATCCATCCCTGGTAGCTGAATCCGGAGGGCAGGAGAGCTGTAAGCCCCCTGCCCCAGAAGCAATCTGAAGGTACAACTGCATCCCAAGGGCCTGGTGTGGGCTCCAGCAGAGAAGCACCAGAGAGGGCCTGCGCAGTCTACCACACAGAAGAGGGGACGAACAACAAGTCCCAGCAGCAAGAGGGCAATTGCTAACCCAAAGTGCAGTGTCCTAAAACAGCAGAGAAAGATTAAGGAGTAGGCCTCATACTCAACTGGCCAAAGATCACCCCAGGCACTTCCAGGCCGGCCGGATCATCTATACCATCTGTGACGGTCTCCCTGGACTAAGTTTCTGCCGAGTAAAAGAGGAGAAGGTAAAGAGACTACTGTTTGTGCCTGTTTCTTTCATTGCTTGTCGGCCCTGCACCGTGTTAGTCACGCAGCACCATAGACTTCCACAAGCACCAACTGTGCCCCGGGCATTGCTCCACCTGTGGGGAGCAGTACTAACATTGCTGCCATAACATCATCCCGGTGGCCTCACACAGCAGCGGCGGCTTAATAGCCGCATACCACAGGTGGCGTCACGAACACAAACATTAAAGTCATCAGCCACATATTCAACTGACACCCACCAGGGCCACGGAGCCGGGCCCAGCCACCACTGACTACCACCGGACTAGTCCGGCCCGGCACCGGGTGTCCCATAGCCCTGGGGTGGGCGAGTCAGTAGACTTTTATAGTAAAGGATTAAAAGTGTTCTGCATAGTAACGCGAGCAAGCCCGTGATGGCAAATGGGCTTGCTGCGCGCCACTTTTTAGTGATAGGATTGGTGCTTGCTTTTTCTGCGCGCCTCTTTTTGTGTATATAAATACACGTGCTTGTCAGCTGGGTGCCAGTCACAGCTGACAAGACAGGTTTTTGTCCCGCCCACCCACCCCTTTTTTTAATGTTTGTGAACTTGTTCCATTTTGTCGTGTTGTTTATTAGTGAGGAAGAATCGCCCAAGTATTTGGGTGGATTTGGTTAGTTATGGATATGGAATTTTTAATAACTTATGGTGAATTATATTTATGGTTTTAATGAAACATTTTAGTAATTTTGAATTAACTCTTAATAAAACAACACGGCAATTTATGTCCACTTGATTCTCTCTTGTGTCTTTATTTTATTCTATAGGTGTGAATGTTGAGTGGGTTATGTGTTATTGAAGGTTATGTGTCATTTTCTGCTGTTAATTGTCCATTTGCTTTTTTTCCTGTTGGATGAAAGGGTGGTCCCTTACTTTGCACAGTACTGTATGTGAGTAGATGCTCTAATGGGTTTTACTGAGTCTTAAGTGCCTGTGCTGGACTCAGATAAACAGCAATGTTCTACCCCTGGGTATAAACAGCATTGTTTCTAGCATCAGTCTTTCCTGCTTTCCTCCATTTCTTAGGTGTAATGTACTTTGTATGCTCAGTGCTTGTCTTGTTTCCATGACAACTAGTTTCTGGTTCATCATAGTATCTCATGCGATACAATACTGAAGAGTATTGAGTGATATTGAATGCTCTGCTTTCTTTTACAAATGCATCGCTTTCATATCAATGGTGAGGTCATTTACATTTATTTGCTGCATTTATCTATCTGTCCATCTTTCACACTTGTGCCCAAGGAGCCTCTGAAAAGATGAGAATATCTATTTTATGATCTGTCTGTTCTTTTATATTATGTACGGTGTGACCTCTAAGAATATTCATGTAGAATTATAAATCTTATATTGTAGACTCATAAAGAATGAAACACAACAGATGAGGAGGAGTACAGGGACGCAATACTAAAGACAAAAACAATCACATTTATATGCATTATTGAAACCTACAAAAAAAAATCTTCCAAATCCTGAAAGTAAGGTTATCCTCCTAATAAAACAAGATGAATTAAATAGGACATGGAAATGAGGGAACCTGAGATTCGGTGTTCGTACCAAACACAGACTTTACACAAAAAAAACAGAGTTTGGATTCGGAGTCCAGGAGCTTTACGTGTGCTGACCACTTGTACAAGTGTGGCGTCCCTGAGGCTTCAGTCGCCACAGAGTATTGCACCCAAATTTGGGTGTAATTGTACCGCCCCCGTGCGAGCAGCCGGGTTACTGCTGCCGCTCGGATCCGGATCCGTGGTGGCTCGAGGGGTCTCCGGACGTGGGGGTCGCGCGGCCACTCGATTAAAAGAAGGGGGGGAGATATGTACAGGGGGATTTTAGAAAGTTTGTGACGCGACCCACGGTGCGTGGTAATGTGAGGGACCGCCGCTGCTGTTGGGGAGCCTGGTGACGATGGTGTTGCAGCCTGATGTAGGGGGTTTGTGTCCCGGGGCCCGTTGATGATGGATGGTCTTTGTGTGCCGTTGGGGGATAGGTACAGGGGTTTCCAATGTACTCACTTAGTCCCAGAATAACCACACCGACAGCTTGTAAACCAAAGTTCTGAGCTCCACTGTAGTCTGCGGGGAGCACCCCTGGATCCATGCCCTTGGTGTTTTTGTTGGTCTGTGGCTCTGTCCCTAGCACCTTAGTCTTGATTGGACCCATTGGTATGAAACTCTCCGGATCCCACTCACCCGTATGGCTAACGGAGTGAGCTTGCTCTCAGGGTTCACGCGTAGGATCTCTTTGGACTGTAGTGGGAAAGTCCTATCCCATCGGTGCGCTAGTACCCCGATTTTGGAGCGGGTTGGGGATGACACTTGAAGTCTTCACCCTCGTTGGGTAAATTACCGGAACGCGCGAAGCTACTTTCCGGCCTGGGGTCCACGTACCCCGTCGTGCCCTGTCCCCTACCCGGTGATAGCTCAAGGCCGCCGATTGCCCTCCGGGGCAGTCCGTGCCCTTTGACACTGTCCCCTGCAACCGGGTTCCAGCTCCTACCAGGCCCAGACCAACATCTGCCAGCTAGTATACAGGAGCTCTCCTCCGTGGCCTCTCCTCACGAGAGCCACTTCACCTCCTTCTCCTTCACTCTCCACTCTCAACTCTCAACTCTCAACTGTCACTATCCTCACTTTCTCCTCACCAACCCCCCATGTGGGCGGCCCTATTCCCTTCAGGCCTCCCAATGGTGTGTCTGGTAGGTTCAAGTGGGAAGTGTTCCTACGATTTTGATTGGCCAAGCTGTTAACAACACTAAAAGGACTAGGATCCGTAACCAAGGAGGGTGGGTACCGTGCAGAAGGGCAGATTGCACAATACCCTGTGGCGACCTGATAGGCCAGGGCATCACATAATGCTAAACCCGGATCCTGAGGAGGTCAGTCCTGGTTTCACCACATACACACTCAAATACATACCAGGTTGCCCTGTTCCCACTGGGAACTGGGCTAGGGTCGGGTAATAAAGAGGTCGCCAACAGAGTGGTATTTACAGGATGCCCTCATACAGGGGCCCCATCATTCTTCCTCAGCCATCTTCTGTACACCTCGGGGCAACGGAGCCGGGCTAGGCCGCCCGTAACAACGACAGTCGACGGCCCGGCGACGAGTAGGTTAAATGCACCTGCCCCGTGGGACGCTACATTTGGCGTCACGAACAGGATACCGTACCGAGACAAAAACCTGGGTACTGTGCGCCTTCTTGAACTGCATGTTTGAAAGACTGTTTATTGAAAAGCTTGTAATAGGTAGTCATTATTGAACAAGAAGGGGTTAAAGAATTCCCGCCCATCATGGGCTGGCAATGACAGTGGCACGAAAAATCAAGGCCCATCCCCCTCACAGACGCAGGAAAACAGGAAAACGAAATTAACATGAGGAGAGGGGCAGAAAAGACAAGCCCCGCCTCCTGGTGTGCAAGTCAACTGAAAAACAAAACTTATGGAGTGAGAGTCTAGAGTGCAAAGGAGTCGGACGTACTGGGACCACCTGGGGTGTAGGGTGTCAGCGATAGCAAATCCTGGCCGTCATGGGGCCACACCGTGCGACCCCTGTTCTGGAGCGCTCGGGACATGGAAGCGGAGGTGGCTCGTTTGAGCCAGATGCTGAGAAGGGTACAGCTAGATGCCATCTGTGACTAGGAGGCATCCATGTTGGGATCGGTGGGAGCCATGCGGGCCCATGAAGAGCAGGACTCACTAACCTTGGAGGAGGAGGAGGATTCTGTGGAGAAAACTGCAGAAACCCCTGTCTCCCCTGTCACCGGCGACACCCTTCAAGCCCCACCGAACAGCCCAGCATCCTTAATAGCAGAAGCACCCAACCAAGCCTTCGACCCCCTAGTAGCTGAAGACCTGGCTGCCAACCCCCAAGCAGTGGAAGGAAGACCTGGCTACTGTATTCCTGGTAGCTGAGGACCTGGCTACTGCAACCTGGGCTGAAAGGTCCTGATGACCTTCATCTGTGAGACACATGGCACATGAAATACGTAATATAGGTTAGGACCCCCCTATTGAGATTTGCCGTGACGTTGGCAGGGGTGGCTCAAAGAATTGATCAATTATTTGCTAAAAATCTCATTTTTTTTTTTATTATAGTACAGTTGGAATAAATCTGTGAATTTTCACTTTTTATATGATGCATGCCAATTTCAGATCTTGCTGGCTCCTTTTTCTCTGTTATGACTGTAGTTATGCTATAATTTCTGATGACTGACCATCACCATACCATGCACGCCTGATTTTGGTTTGCAATGTATTCCTCCTGTTGGTAGCTGTTCAGATTCAGTTACCTCACCCCTTTCCACAGGCAATGCAATTAAGCACCATTCTTGGATCTGGTCCGCCTTTATCAATGGTTGCTGTCTGGCACTGGGAGGGTCAGTTCTGATATACTCCTGGTATGTGTAGAGCTTGCTCCACATGCTGGGACCTGGGCTGGTCTCTATCCACAATTGCCTTTTTTGCAACATGGAAGCGGCTATATACAGGTTACAGGTATGTCTGCTCCATTATGGTTCTGCTTTTAACTTTATCTAGGAGGCCGCATGGCACATGAAATACGTAATATAGGTTAGGACCCCCCTATTGAGATTTGCCGTGACGTTGGCAGGGGTGGCTCAAAGAATTGATCAATTATTTGCTAAAAATCTCATTTTTTTTTTTATTATAGTACAGTTGGAATAAATCTGTGAATTTTCACTTTTTATATGATGCATTCCAATTTCAGATCGTGCTGGCTACTTTTTATCTGTGAGACAGAGTAGGAGGATCTGGACAGCATGTACCTGGGTATGGAGTGGGGAGAGTTTTGTGCTGAATCAGAGACTCTAACCCCAGTTTTCGTTATCAAGGTGGGCAGGGAGTGGGCCGCTTGCCAAGCCATCATCTCCTAACTGGTGAAGGAGGAACAGGAGCGCAAGGACCAGTTGGTGGCAACCAAGGCCCGTAACCTGGCTGCTAAGCAGCGACTGAGGAAGGCTCACCCGGTGGACAGTGGCCTGCTGCAGACCGGTACAGTAACCTAATTTGACTTGAAGTGGGGTGGGGCTTCATCTCGGAGCCAGACTTTCGAAGGAAGTCTTTGTGTCCGGCCAGGATGTGACCTCCTGCCTCCGTAAGGGTCACCCTGGACGCAACCTGTATACTGGTGACCGGGTGACATAGACATGGCACAGAGGAGAGCATGGCTGGTATGCCCTGGATGTGGAACTTGAAACAAGGGAGAATGCAGCTGCTGAACCGGTCTCCGAGCCAGCGGAGCATCCAGTGCCAGTCCTCGCATCCCATCAAGTACCTTGGACCAGGGAAATGTACATCCAGACTCTAAAGGTGGATTTCCTGTTGTGAATGTCATCTGAGTGGGTGCTGGTGTTGAGCTCCCTTTGGTGGCCAGGAATGGTCTGAATCTGTGACCCAGACAGGTGTTGGAGTTAATTGGGAATCCAGGAAATCCTATTGCAAATCAGCCTAGTGTATTTAGGAGAGCGTTCTCTGCCTGGCGGCTGCTGGTGATAGATATTTTCTTGCTTCTTCTGAAGATGCCTGGGAGTTTTCCCTTTAGTATCTCCCATTTATTCTGTGCCTGAATCTACTCCAGATACGTTTGCTAGTTTCTTTGCTTAATTGCTGAAATTGCACTTAAGGTTGTTTCTGCTTTTTCCATTTGGTTCTGTGTTTGTCTCTCTGCTTTTGTGAGCAGGGCAGTTCCTGCAGCAAGAAAGGGAGCTTGCTCCCTCTTTATGTTTGGATTATTTGCACTTTAGAATATTGTTTGTTCTGTGATTTTGTTTCTTCCCATTATATCTGCAGTTCACTTTAAAGTGTCTGTCACAAGAGTACCTGATATAGCGGGGAAAGACCCAGTGGTCTTAGTATTTTTTTTTTCCTATCAGGAGTTTGGTATTATTTGCAGGGTTTTATGCTGGCCGCAATCAGTTATCTGTCCTGTCCTGTCGTATCTAGTAAGTCGGGCCTCACCTTTGCTAAACTATATTTTCTATTCGTGTATTGTGTTTTCTTACAGCACCGTTGTTGCATGTTGGAGGCTTGCTATTTCTTTGGAGACTGCTCCGAGGCAAGTTAGGATTCCTCATTTCTATCTTTGAAATGTAGCAAGTTTCTTCGGCAGTGACGAGGTGTCTAGGTGTGTTAGGAACATCCCACTATTTCTTCTAGTGTTGTCTGATAGATGGGGGATTGCGGTCAGCTTAGTTTCCAACTACTCTTGTGGTTTTGTTTTTTCCTGATTAATGGGATTTTTTGTGATCGTCCACGGTTACCAGATCATAGCAACTTTAATTTGTTGCGGTCCGGGAGTGCCGCCATTTGCTGTGGGGGAGTGTAGCACCCCTTAGGCTTCAGTTGCCACAGAGTTTTGCACCCAAATTTGGGTGTACTGCTAAACCCGGATCCTGAGGAGGTCAGTCCCGGTTTCACCACATACACACTCAAATACACACCAGGTTGCCCTGTTCCCACTGGGAACTGGGCTAGAGTTGGGTAATAAAGGGGTCGCCGACAGAGTGGTATTTACAGGATGCCCTCATACAGGGGCCCCAGTCCTCCTAGCTTAGGACCTGGGAGGGAGGAGGAGCAGTCAGCAGGGGGAGTCAGGAGCCAACACTACAGTTAGAGTTCTCCAGCAGGAGAGCAACGAAGCAGACGTGCCTCACAGCTGTTCCAGTGGGAAAGAGGAAGAGTTCACACGGTTGCCGTGGGGAGAGTGCATCTGCTCCCCTCAGAACCGGCGCCACACAGGGCGACAGGACCCTAGAGAAGATCATACTTCATGTAGGTTTTCCAGAATCTGCCTGGACGGGGAAAGTTTCAAGCTTCCCTGGCCACACAACAGCTGACAGCGCAGTTCTACAGAGGACTCCATTTCGGAACCGCAGCACCTGCATATAGGGACAAGAGTACTACTCGTGAAAACCCGGGTCCCCATGTAGCTTCAAGCCAGAGGATCCACTGACAGGCGCTATAAAAAGGGAACCCACCGAACACCAAACCGTACTGATTTCTAAAGGGATTCGGGTTCAACAGAGCCCATCATAGCAAGTGACCGGTATTACCTGTGCGAGTGGCACAAGACCAAAAGTGAGTAAACAACCTGGAACCACAGCAATAGAATCTGACTCTTTATTTCCGGAACTGCTGCTCCGCGCCGCCATTACTACTCCCCTCATCATCCTCCCCGGGGCCCGCTCCACCTGTGGGGAGCAATACCATCTATAGCTGCTACCACCATCAGCCCCGGAGGACAGCGACAGCAAAGGCAGCCGATTCCCTGGCTGCATATCACAGGTGGCGTCATGACATTCACCTCACTACTACCCCCATCATCTTTCCCCAACCATCTTCTGTACACCTCGGGGCAACGGAGCCAGGCTAGGCCACCCGTGACAATGACATTCGATGGCCCGGCGACGAGTTGGTTAAATGCACCTGCCCCGTGGTTGTGCTCAGCCCAGTGCGAGTCCCTTGCACTGTTTGATCAGCTCGCACTTGGGTAAACAGCAGCATGATCGGATGTAGTGTGCATAAATACAAAAAAAAGGAAAACCCCCTCCCACCTTCCTCCCAGAAGTAATCTGTTTATAGCCGGGTGCATGTGGGCAGAGACTCAAACTGCCCAATTATTGACTTCCATTGGGGCTTAGGTCAAGTTCAGGTCCCAAACCAATCTTAATTTAAAAATTCAGCAGACCCCTCCAAACCGAACTTCCACGGGTCCGCTTATCTCTAATAGGAAGCCTACAGTGCTTATAAGTTGCATAATTCCCTTGAGCTTTGTCGAATAATTGTGCAGGATGCTGCTCTTGGTGAAGCACTGGCACAAAATGTATATGGTGCTACTCCAGCAGTAATACACTTCACCTACTGTGTGGATTATCTTTCATTCTTCCTACATATTATCCACACTAGTAATGACATCAAAATCCTTTAATGTCCAGAGTGATTCCATTCCTTCTACCATCTAATGAGTTGTCATTAGTATGAATGAGACACTAATGTAGTGCCCTGCGGTCACGCTACTAAGATCTGCAACCTGGTTCCTGCAGTCCTAGCTCTGGCTAAACCCACACACACCTAAAACACTCACACAACCCTGAACCACAAGAGGGTCGTCCGTCCTATGGTGTAAAACCTGTCCAGGAAGTGGAGGTTGATAGGAGGTGTGAATCCAACCCTCCTGTAGCTAGGTCTCTAGAGGGAAGGGGAGGGGTTGGTGAGTGAAGTGGAGGAGAAAATCAGACAAGTCCAGACAGAGACAGAGAGAGGAGAAGGGAGGAGGAGGACGCCCGGATGGGTGTCATGTCTGGGTGCGAGGCCACTCACTCGGACTTTGCCTGTTTGGATTCCTTTCAGCCTGCACCTCATTCAGCACCACGGTAACCAGCAGTGTGTGTCCCTGTTTCCTGCATTGTATACCTCATCCAACACCAAGAGGTCTCATAGCCTGTTCCTGCACTATCCACCTCATCCAGCACCTAAAGGACACTGGGGTTTACCCTACCTGTGGAGGGGGTTAACACACTTCCTGCTGATTCCATCAGCCCCAGTCCCTCATAAGCAGCAGCGGCGGCACCTATTCCCTTGCCGCACTACCGCAGGTGGCGTCACAAACATTAACTTTGTTATCCCTTGTAAATAGCCCCTACCATTTCATTAAGCGTCCCCAGGGCATGGGACGGGGCAACGGTCACTAGAGTGACATTCCCATTTGTTAGTACCCGGGACCGAGTACCCCCTTCCCTGAGCGACACAGCTTAAATTGGCGTCATGAACAGGATCGAACTAGGCCCATTAACTTGGGTGACGTGTGCCTTAAGAACATTATCTGATGGACTGTTTGTGCAAAAATTGTCGCCATCTTTAATTGTGAAAAAAATGGCTGCGCCATTACTGTGCCCAAAAGAGCGCGAAACTGCGGAAGCGCGTGAATAGAAGCCCCGCCCATGAACCCTGAGAGTACGGGCGGAAGCAGGCAGTAACCGGACCGGAAGCACCCAGAGTGCCCCAGTCCCCGCAAGAGTGGTGAAAATAACCGAGGGGGACTGGCAAGATGGAGGAGCAGGGAGACTGCGACGGCCCAGGAGCTGCAGCATCTGGTGCAGTGGCACCGAACATGCCAAGCACCCTGCCACTAAAGGAGGGCGTCCAGGACCAGGGAGCCGGGACTGGTTCCCAGGCACAGCCATGGTAACTTGAACCAGGTAGCTACCAGAACTTTGTGATAATGTTGCTTTATTGCAGGTTTGAAAAATGTTTGCATAATATCTGAAAATAGCTTCACCAGTTGTGCGCCTCACAGGAGTGAGCCAGCAGTAACTACTCCTTGCACCAGTCACCACAGACAACACAAGGGACTCTGGGTGGTGCAGCACCATGGCTAGAGGTGACACCAGGAATCCAGGTGTTTTGGGTGGCGGGTCAAAGGGGAGGGGACTATGGAAAAAGTACTGTCGCAGGAAGGAACTGCAGCAGAGCAGGATGATTCCCCGGCTACCACTACAACTGTTAGCATTTCCAGGTGCCCCAGTGTTGGCCACTCAGTTGCAACGTTCGAAGTAATGTGCCTATGTGATGCATATGTGTTATTTGGGTTTTTTTTCAGCCCGAGGACATGTTGTGTTTAACCAAGGGGGAATGTAGCGCCCCTGCGGTCATGCTACTAAGATCTTCAACCTGGTTCCTGGAGTCCTAGCTCTGGCTAAACATGCACACACCTAAAACACTCACACAACCCTGAACCACAAGAGGGTTGGCCATCCTATTGTGTAAAGCCTGTCCAGGAAGTGGAGGTTGCCTAGCTAAGTCCCTAGAGGGAAGGGGAGGGGTTGGTGAGTGAAGTGGAGGAGAAAATCAGATAAGTCCAGACAGAGACAGAGCGAGGAGAAGGGAGGAGGAGGAGGATCCCCGGCTGGGTGTCAGGTCTGGGTGCGAGGTCTGAGGATCATCGCATGGTGCCCAGGGGAGAGGAAGCTGGCTGCAGGGTCTGCAAGGGACTCTGACAGAGCTGTACAAGACAAGTGCACGGACGGGGTCATAGCCAGGCTACACAGACAGAGCCGGGACAAAGGAACCAGGAATCTGTCCCCAGCACCATGGGAGTGTAACCTGTGAGTAAAAATCATCAGTAAAGACTCCCTGTTTTACTCGGACGTTGCCTGTTTGGATTCCTTTCATCCTGCACCTCATTCCGCACCATGGTAACCAGCAGTGTGTGTCCCTGTTTCCTGCATTGTGTACCTCATCCAACACAAAGAGGTCTCATAGCTTGTTCCTGCACTATCCACCTCATCCAGCACCTAGAGGACACTGGGGTTTACCCTACCTGCGGAGGGGGTTAACACACTTGCTGCTGATTACATCAGGCCCAGTCCCTCATAAGTAGCAGCGGCGGCACCTATTCCCTTGCAGCACTACTGCAGGTGGCGTCACGAACATTAACTTTATTATCCTGTGTGATGGGGGAGTGCGATTTTGTGCACGACGGGCAGCGATATGGGGCGGGTACACACGCTAGCGATATCGGTACCGATATCGCTACCGTGTAAAGTCCCCTTAACTCCCCTAATGCAATTATCAATAGAGTTCAGGGAAACTTAGGATGTCCTACATCAAGGATTCTTAAGCAATCTCTTGGGCTACTGGTGATAGCAAGCATTGTCAGCCAAAATTTTGTTAGTCAGAGAAAGAAAAACATTGGTGATCCCTTCTACAGACACAGGAGTATCTACACCAGCAACCTACATCTCAGGTTCCAGGATGCTTTCATGTAAAATGCTCATGGCCACAGTAATGCATATCACGGTATTAATGCCCAGTAATCAGCATTAATATTTTTGATAGGGTCATAGGGAGAATATTTCACAACTTTGCAGCTCTTACAAAGTAAGTTTAGTCCCATTGAAAGCCCTTAGTGCTCCCACTCCTTAAATTACCCTCCCTTTTCATGACCCCTTATAAAGTATGATCTTAGAAAATGTGCCCTCTAAACACAGCATAATATTGAATTTCTAAACAGTATGTTTCCCACACACAGTATGATGACCCTACATACCCCACACACAGTATAATAACCCTACATACCCCCTAAAGAATAATAATTCGACAGTGACCCCGAAACAGACAGATGCCCCCACAGTGACCCCAACAGAGTATTATGCCCCTACAGTGTACCCAACACAGCCCTCCACACAATATGATGGCTCCCACACAGATGTCCATACAATATAATGGCCCCCACCCAGTGGCGTAACTAGACTTCGATGGGCCCCAATTCAAAATTTGGACCTCCCAACCCCCATGTTGGTCATATGTGTGGCCCTTGTAGCATCTTCACATTTCAGGTGTCGTATCACTGTTAATTTTAAACTTAATTATGAATATTTGTGCTATGCCACCTGAATCGCATAGATGCTATTGTGGTGCCCCTGAAGCTTCAGTCGCCACAGAGGTACTGCACCTCATCCAGAGGTGTGGTATTCCATCCTGGGTAAGGAGGAGGTCATCACCGGTTCACACAAAAGCACAACACCCAGGCTCAGAAACACCTCATAAGACATGGCAAGGGCGTGATTATACCCTAAGCCAGGCTAGGGGGTGGAGTCTTAGGAGTGGGAACACAAAAGTACAAGTGGAAACACAGTGTGAAGTGGAGGAGCGAAGACCTGCGACCTGCTGCTGGTGCAGCTTGGCCCGAGCACAGACAGAGAGGATCCTAGAGACCACAGGAGCTAACCTTCTGTGGCCTTGTTCCACATATAATCTACGGGTGGAAGGACTATGTTGCAACACAGGGACTGGTTCCTAGGCTAGAGGAGAAGAACCTACATGCTCCACTAGCAAAACCAGCGGCTGAGGTGATTTCAAGCACCAAAGGCAAACACTGCACACAAATTCGCTGGAAGGTGACCCAAAAGGACCAAGCGATAGAGCTTCATGCCACCCAACAGGGTCCACGGGCACTGGCACAGGGTTCAGTGAGCGAGGGCGCAAGGCAGGATGGCGAAGCAAGAGCAGGAAGATGACCAGGGAAGAGACACTTAAAAAAGGTGCACCGGACTCGACCTTCAAACTACCGGGATCGGCTGGAGCACAACAAAGCCCCAGCACTCCAAATGCAGTCACTGGAATGTCATGTTACCCTGGAACCGGCTACAGTGAGTAAAAACTTTGAGACTGCATCCCTGTGTTACTCTGTTATTCACCTGCGCCCACCATCATAGACTAAGGGGTACTTTGCACGCTGCGACATCGCTAGCTGATTGTAGCGATGCCGAGCGCGATAGTCCCCGCCCCCATCGCAGATGCGATATCTTGTGATAGCTGCTGTAGCGAACATTATTGCTACGGCAGCTTCACGCGCACTTACCTGCCCTGCGACGTCGCTCTGGCCGGCGTCCCACCTCCTTCCTAAGGGGGCGGGTCGTGCGGCGTCACAGCGATGTCACACGGCAGGCGGTCAGTAGAAGCGGAGTGGCGGAGATGAGCGGGACGTAAACATCCCACCCACCTCCTTCCTTCCTCATTGCAGGCGGGACGCAGGTAAGGAGATGTTCCTCGCTCCTGCAGCTTCATACACAGCGATGTGTGCTGCCGCAGGAACGAGGAACAACATCGTACCTGTCGCTGCAGCGAAATTATGGAAATGACCGACACTACACAGATCACCGATTTTTGACGCTTTTGCGATCGTTTATCGTTGCTTCTAGGCTTTACACGTTGCGACGTCGTTACCGGTGCCGGATGTGCGTCACTTTCGATTTGACCCCGACGAGATCGCAGTAGCGATGTCGCAACATGCAAAGTACCCCTAAGACTATTACCACCCTCCATCCGCCCTGCGGCCCAGCTCTACCTGTGGAGAGCTGCACCATCCAAGCTGCGTCACCATCTGCCCCAGAGGTCCCCATCCCACAGCGGCAGCACCTAACTTGCCGCATACTACAGGTGGCGTCACGAATAAACTATCATCATCCCCTTCCTATTTACTAAACGACACCGCCGGGGTCACGGAGCCGGGCCATGCCACCGCGGTGCCCTAGGAGCAGAACCGCTGCTTGATAACGAGTCACCCCATAGGCTCGGTGTGGGCGTGTCACTATAGCTAAACTTTAGCAAGGAATTTTTCCAATTGTACTCTGTACTACACTCACTTAATAAAGAATATTGCATGTTCGGCAGGCTGGTACTAGATGCCAAGGGGGAACCAACAAGCCACTTTGCATTGGCCACTTAATTTAGACAGGAGTCTGTAGGTACTCTATGTTCTGCTATAGGATGCCTAACTAAAACAATGTTCTTAGGGAGAAATAATGGGTTAAAATATGACTTTTTTTCACAGAAATACATGGAATGAGTATAAAATGATGTACATTGATTAACAGCATGGGCATCTAGAGCCGTGTGATAAAGATCTGGAACATTGCTGTGTGCATGAGCTTAATATGGCCGTGTGAGACATTGAGTTATGGTCCTAATATAACAAATCTGTGTTCTCTTCATTGAGCATTCAATGCATGCCTCCATATATCAAACGCCTGACTAAACACTGGCATTTTCACATAAAGGTTTCATGCACTTGACTCAACATGACTTCTTCTTTATTCTCAGTACAGATCATTTAGCCTTTCAGTTACAAATATTTAAGTTCAGACAGGATTTTTTTAGATGTTTTGTTAGAAGTAGATATGTTTCTGAGATGAAAGATAAATATTATAAACCATTACATGATTTCATTATCACTATTTCTCATTTTACCAACACCCTGTAGGAACATTTGCATTGTGTAAGATTAAAAACCATTACAATAAGAACATTTCAATTTAATGAAAGTGATGTCCAAACTGCAGGAAATCAATGGAAGGAATCAATAAGTAAACACAATCATGAAAGAATCAAGTGAGCAGTCATGGAGCATTAATGATAAACATGCAAAATGCAGAAACACGACTGCAACCATACTAACAATGATAGACACGAGAAAGAATGCATATTGCTGGGAGACAATAGCAAAAAAGCACTATTTATTATGCTTGCTTATATGTTACTATCATATGCGGCGGCCTATTGGGGTGTACAATCTAAATTCCCTATCGTAATGTTTTTGGAGTGTAGCAGAAAACCTACCCATGAAGAGAACACACACACTCTTTACAGATGTTGTCCTTGTTGGGATTTAAACCCAGGACTCCAGCGTTGCAAAGTAACTGTGCTAACCACTGAGCCACCGTGCTACTCCACAATTACATTAACAATCTGCACAATTTTAGGTGAGTGCCATGTATATATAGTATCTCTAAAGTGGATGACTGTATTACAGAGCTTACATTAGGCCCCCTTCACACGTCTGTGTAAAAACAAGTACATGTGGCACGGTCCATTTTGACCATCCATTCATTTTTATCACGCATTCTTGTGTGTATTTTTAAAAACGTATCATCTGTGTGTCATCCATGTGCCATTGTTTTTCTGGTATGAATCTATAAAATGAAATTACAAAGCTTCTCCTATACTTTTATTGTTACATAGTTACATAGGTTGAAAAAAGATCTAGGTCCGTCTAGTGCAACCTTCCTTCACCAATTACCGTATACATTTTGTCATTAAGTCATTTATACCCAACAATATTGTGTGTGCTGAGGAAACCATCTAGCCCTTTTTTAAAAGCGGTTATAGTATCTGATATTACTACTGTGCCACCCCAGCGCAGACCGGGGTGCTCAGATCTGGGGTGGTCGTGGCTCGAGGGGTCCGGACCCGGGCCCAACTAACACTCCGATCCTTGAAAGTGGGTATTTACAGGGGAGAAGTTCGTGACGCCACCTGCGGGTTGCGGTAATGGGAGTACCGCCCCTGATGATGGGAGTACCGGGGCAGATGGTGTGGGGCAGCAAGATGTTAGTCCCTCCGCAGGCAGGGAAGGCCCCGGCCTCTAGGGTATTGGTGCAATAATTGGGAGCACTGGGTGCAGAGGAACAGAGTACTCACTGTGGGTAGTCGTGGTGCTGGAGATTGGAGATTATAAAGCAGACACTCACACTGTAAATAAACAAGAATCTCTGTGCATCACAGTCACTACAGGGGAGCCCGTCCAGGTGTCCTCTCCCACCGGTGTCGTTTGATAGCCTGGACCGTTACCTCCGTGCACAATTTTTAGTGTCCATTGTGGCCCCTTGGCGTGAAGCTGTTGGGGTCCCGCTACCCGTGTGTATAGCAGCTGTGCTCTTGATGGCTGGCACTTGGGATTTCAGTTGGGTTGCTTTTCTGGAAAACCCTATCCCCTGTGTTGTGCTGATGCCTTCAATCTCTGAGCTCTTGGGGAAAGTTCATAAAGAGACTATTCTCCACAGGTTAATTATCAAGGCGCCTGAAGCTCTTCCCTGATCTAGGGTCCTGTACCCCGCCCTGCTCGGTACCGGTCAGTTCTTTTGGGGTTCTGATGCCGACAGTCCTCCTAGGCTATGTCCGTCGCACCCTCTCCAATATGACTGCTACCGGTCCCCTACTCCTGTGGTCCCGGACCACCGTCTGCAGCCCAACCTTGGTCTCGCTCCCCAGGAGCTACAACACCCAGCTTCTCACTCTTTGAGGGCTACTACTCGACTCCTCTGATTCTAAGCTGACTTCCTCCCTCCCAGCAGCCTGCTTGGCCCCTAGGTGGGTGGCCCTATTCCAGCTTAGCCAATCCCACTGGTGTGTCTGACAGGCTTGATGTGAGGTGTGATTGGGATTTGTGATGCTGATGGTGCGACACCGGTGATTGGGAACCTGGAACCATGGGGGGTAGGCCCTGCACCCTGGGTAATGATTGCAGTACCCTGTGGCACCCTGATATAGTCAGGGGCGCCACACTACCTCTTGTGGTAGGGCATTCCACAGTCTGACTGCTCTAACTGTAAAGAACCCTTTCCTATTTAGCTGTCGGAATCGCTTTTCTTCCACTCGTAGTGAGTGCTCATTAGTCCTTAGTATTGTCTTTGGAAGGAATAAGTTATGTACCAGTCTTTTGTATTGACGACACATGTACAGTTGTGCTCAAAACTTTACATACTCTGGTAGATTTTTTTGCTTTAGAATATGAATAATAACACAAATATATTTTTACACTCATGGTTATTGGTTGGGTGAAGCCATTTACTGTCAAACTACTGTGTTTTCTCTTTTTAAATCATAATGACAACCAAAACATCCAAATGACCCTGATCAGAAGTTCACATACCCTGGTGATTTTGGCTTGATAACATGCACAGAAGTTGACACAAATGGGTTTGAATGGCTAATAAAGGTAACATCCTCTCCTGTGACCTGTTTGCTTGTAATAAGTGTGTGCATAAAAGCTGAGTGAGTTTCTGGGATCCAGACAGACTCTTGCATCTTTCATCCGGCCACTGACATTTCTGGATTGTGAGTCATTGGGAAAGCTAAAGCATTGTCAATGGATCTAGGAGAAAAGATAAATGAACTGTATACAACAGGAAAGGGATACAAAAAGATATCCAAAGAATTGATAATGCCAGTCAGCAGTGTTCAAAGTATGATTAACATATGGAAAATCAGGGGCTCTGTAAAAACCAAACCACGTTCAGGTAGACCAACAAACACTTTCACCACAACTGCCAGGAAAATTGTTCGGGATGCAATGAAAAACCCACAAATAACAACATTAGCTGAAATATAGGACTCACTGAAAGCTAGTGGTGAGGCTGTTTCAAGATGTACAATAAGGAGGCACTTGAAGAAAAATGGGCTGCATGGTCAAGTCGCCAGAATAAAGCCATTACTGCATAAATGCCACAAAGTATCTCGCCTACATTATGCTAGACAGCATAGAGACAAGCCTCCAAACTTCTGGAATAAGGTAATTTGGAGTGATGAGACCAAAATCGAACTTTTTGGCCACAACCATAAACGTTACATTTGGAGAGTTGTCAACAAGGCCTATATTGAAAGGAATATCATTCCTACTGTAAATTGCCGAGGATGTGTGAGCTACAAAAGGCACAGGAAACTTGTTCAAAGTTGAAGGAAAGATGAATGTAGCACGTTATTAGCAAATACTGGAGGCAAATTTGCACTCATCAGCCCGAAGCTGCGCATGGGACGTACTTGGACGTTCCAACATGAAAACGACCCAAAACACAAGGCCAAGTTGCATTGACATTGGCTATAGCAGAACAAAGTAAAGGTTCTGGAGTGGCCATCTCAGTCTCCTGACCGCAATATCATTGAAGCCACTCTGGGGAGAACTCAAGTGTGCAGTTCAAGCACAACTACCACACTTCAAGCTGTCATTGATTTTAGAGGGGGCAATACACTGTATTAAGAACTGGGGTATGTGAACTTTTGATCATGGTTGTTTGGATGTTTTTGTTGTCATTATGATTTAAAAAGAGAAAACACAGTAGTTTGACAATAAATGGCTTCACCCACCACTAACCATGAGTGGAAAAAAAGATTTTCTGTTTTCATTCATATTCTCTGTAAAAAGGTCAAGAAAACAAAAACATCTACCAGGTTATGTAAACTTTTGAGCACAACTGTATTTATACAAGGTGGGCCATAAGTAAGGATAGACCCTGGGTGGGCCATAAGTATGGCTACACCCTGATAAAATGGAAGTGGAAGCTGACCTTACCGTTTGTGGCATATTAGAATATGGGAGGGGCAAAACATTTGAGGCCAGGTGACGCCTATGGGGGCCATCTTTTTTATCAGGGTGTATCCATACTTATGGCCCTCCCAGGCTGTATCCATACTTATGGCCCACTCTGTACATATAAATGAGATCTCCTCTGAGATTTTTTTTTTCTAAGCTAAACAACATTTTCAACATCTCATCATATGGGAGGCCTTCCATTCCTTGTAGTAGTCTACTTACCCGCCTTTGAACTGACTCTAATTTCTGAATGTCCTTTTACAAATGTGGAGCCCAAAACTGGTTCCCATATTCCAGATGTGGCTTTCACAATGCTCACCGCCAGGGATGAGGTGGCGAGCGCAGGGATGACGAGCGCATCCCAAAGGGTGAGGTAGACCCACTGGACCACAGAGGGAACCCGTACCCACCCAGAGATGAGAACGGCGGTGTCCAGGGACTGTGGCAGATGAGCGAGAGCTAGGTGACCACAGGATAGGGGACAGTTCAAGGTCAAACAGGACTGGCACGTGAACACACTACAGTTCAGGCACGGTAGACAGTTCAGGAATGGATCAGGATCAGGCTGGTCCCAGGACACAGAAATGCACTAGAAACTCAGGCAAGATGAAACAAGGATTCAGGCTGGTCCCAGGACACAAAAATTCATGCAGGAAGGATCAGGGACACTGGCTGGTCCCGGCCGGGGAAACAGAAACTCAGGACAACAGACACTGGAAAAGGATGGATACAGGAAGACATCGGGCATGGCTCCAGACATCGGCATGGGTCATCATACACCGGAAATCAGACAGGGCTCCGGACATCGGCATGGGTCATCATACTCCGAACATCAGGCATGGCTCCAGACTTCGGCATAGGTCATCATACATCAGACATCAGGCAGGTCACCAGACATCGGGCAGAGGTCGTCAGGCACCGGGCAGTGGTCATCAGGCACCGGACATCGGTAATCAGGCACCAGAAATCAGGCAGAGGTCATCAGGCACCGGACATCGGGCAGAGGTCATCAGACACTGGTCATCGGGCAGAGGTCATCAAGCACTGGACATCGGGCAGAGGTCATCAGGCACCGGACATCAGGCACCGGACATCAGGCAGAGGTCATCAGGCACCGGACATCAGGCAGAGGTCACTAGGCACCGGACATCGGGCAGAGGTCATCAGGCACTGGTACAGGCACAACAGACGTAGACTGCAGCTGGGTAGCACAGGCACAACAGGTGTGGACTGTGACAGGATGGTGCAGTCGTGGACCGCAGCAAGGCGATGCAGGCACAGACCACAGCAAGACGGTGCAGGCACAGGTGGGTATGGACCACAGCAGGGCCGTGCAGGCACAGACAGGCATGGACCACAGCAGGGCTGTGCAGGAAAAAGCGGGATTGAACCACAGCTAGGTGGTGCAGGCACAGGCAGTATTGAACCGAAGCAGGGTAGTGGAAGGACAGTGGGATTGGACTGAGGCAGGGTAAGGGTAGTGCAAGCACAGCAATATTGGACCGGAACAGGGTAGTACAAGCACAGCTGAATTGGACCGCAACAGGGTAGTGCAAGCCCAGCAGAATTGGACTGCAACAGGATAGTGCAAGCACAGTGGGCACAAATCGCAGATGGGCAGTGCAGGATTAGGGGGATTGGACTGCAGTTAGGAGGTACAAGCACAGGCGGGATTAAACCACAGCTATGTGGTGCAGGCATAGGTGGGATTGAACTGCAGCAGGGTAGTGCAGGCGCTGGCGGGATTTGGACCGCAACAGAGTAGTGCAGTCGCAGCAGGATTGGACCGCAACAGGGTAGTGCAAGAACAGCAGGATTAGACTGCAACAGGGCAGTGCAGGCACAGCGGGATTGGACTGCAACAGGGTATTGCAGGCGCAGCGGGATTGGACCGCAACAAGGTAGTGCAGGAACAGCAGGGTTAGACTGTGGCACCCCAGGGTTGCCACAGTAACAACACAAAGGGTTAACTCCCCACACACAACACCAAGACCTCCTGGCCAGAAGGGGGAGACCAAGCTGCTTCCCTGTACATTCTGCTGGGGGGGAGGAAATGGTCAGGAGTAGTTTCAGTTTGGGAGTTCAGTGCAGAGCACTGAGGAGACAAGATCTCTGCAGGTTGGAAGCTGGCTTTAGCTCACCTCAGGATCCACTGACCAATTCCAGGCCTAGCTGAGGGTCTGAGGAAAGGAGACAGATTACACAGAGAACATTCCTGGGAGGCAGAGCATTGCTGAGCTCATCCCCAGTGGAGCACACAGAACGGGTGCTGGATCCGAGACTGCAGGTTACATACTGCACAGTTACCACCAGATAAGTGAAGATTCCAGATCTTTCACCTGTACCACAGACACAAGCAACAAACGCAGAGTTCAGGAACATACTAGTAAGGACTCGAGTTGCCTGTCAGGTCGGTACCTAGGAGCAGAGCAGAGCAGAGCCAGCTGCATAGTTCACACAGCCGCAGGGCCACAGACACACAGTGCAGGCAAGGAAGCCAAAACGGCCCGGCTGGGTGGGAGAAGCCCTGAACCCCTCACAGACTCCGTGGACAGTACTCTGCTGAATGCCATCTACAGTAAAGGACAAAGAAACTGCAAAACCGTGAGTCTGCCTGTTTATTGTGCTCGTGTCCTGCACTCCCCCCATAGACTAACACACTGCCCCGGGGAAAAGGCTCTACCCGTGGGGAGCCGTCCCATCTCAAGCTGCCTTCCATCACCCCGGAGGTTCTGCAGCAGCGGTGGTCATCTCTGATCACATTCCACGGGTGGCGTCACGAACATAACCCCCCTTTTTATTGTGGAACCAGGGAGCACGGACCGGGCCACGATACCGTGATCCCCTTTCCAGAAGCAACCCCTTGGCCCGGTTCTGGGTATCCCCTTAACCCCTGGCGACACAACTTTGGCGTCACGAACAGGATGCGGACTGGACCCGGCTGCAACCCGGGTGACGTGTGCCTGTAAAGACTTATTGCATCGCATAAAAGACTTGCAGTGTGAATTGTTGCAACAAAGAACGGACTTTAAACTTTGCAAAGATACCTGGAAAAATCCAAAAACATCATTGGTAAAATTTTCCAGGCGCCATCTTTAATCACGCCATTACCTGCTACGCGCGGGAAAACATCGCGCCTAAACTAAGACTCCGCCCACCGCTTGCAGAGGAGGTGCGCTCGGTGCTGCGACCCGAACGAAAACGCAAAAAAGTGTCCCAGGCTTGCTGTCAAGAAGACTGGTGAAATTAACTAAGGGGGCGCAAAGATGTCGCAGCAGGGAGACGCTGTTGTACCCGGCGGTGCAGCGGCACCTATCATGCCGTTCCTGATGCCGTACACCCCGGGTGCAGTGTGGCTGCCGCAGTACTCAGGTGAGCCCAACACACTTAATGACTTTATCGGAAAGCTAAAAATCTACTACAGCATGTACCCCCTGACAGAAGCCCAGCGTGTTGGTATGCTTATGGGACAGTTAACTGGCAATGCCCAGCGGGAGGCTACATCCTGGCCGGACGATGCAAAGGACACTGTAGAGCATATAATAGCTGGACTAAAAGCAGCTTTTGAATCCACTGCTGGCAGCCGGGCTAAAATGAGGTTCTTTGGATGCAAGCAAAAACCTAGAGAGAGCGCAAGAGACTTTGCCTTAAACTTGCAGGAGGCGCTCAGAGCACTTAAAGTAGCAGAACCTGCCTTAGCCCCTGGAGCAGATAAGCTGCTGATAGACCAATTCCTGGATGGACTCTCATCCCCTTCCCACCGGGGACAACTGAGCATGATGGTGATCCAGGATCCAGGACTAACATTTGCCCAGCTAAAGGATAGAGCCATCCGCCTCCAGCAGGTGGAGGAGCCGCAGGATATAGACTCTGTTCAACACCTTACAGTGGCACCCCAGCAGCCAGTAATGCCGGTGACATCAGCCATGTCAGCGGTTGCTGCTAACCACCTGGAGCCCATCACTAATGAGGCTCTACATCAAAAGCTTGAAGCCCTTACAGACACTGTTGCTTCCATGGCTAGAATCGTCCAGGAGCTGCGTGGATCCAAGTCTGCACCCAAGATTGAGCTGGCGACCAGCAAGGAGGATGTCCCATGGATGAGGCCTAGGAGATACCAAGCGACGAGAGGACGACCCAGCGACCGCTACCAGCCGGATGGACAGCCCATTTGCCGCCGTTGCAATGAGCCAGGTCACTTTGCCCGTGAATGTGCTTTAAATGGGGATCCCCTGGGGAGGCGGGCCGCTCCTCAGGAATGAACTCTCAAGGTCCTTCACCCTGGCACGACAAGTATGTGGGGGGACGTCCAGTCATCCCCATCGTGCTGGATGGCATTCCGCTCAACGCCTTGCTGGACACTGGTTCCCAAATATCATCAATTCCGCATGTCCTTTATAAGAGGTACTGGGCTGATTCAGACGTTAGCAGTGGTCCATCTAATGTTGCATTGAATATATGGGCTAGCAATGGTGAATTAGTACCACAGGTTGGTTTCAGAGAAATGACCATTAAGATTGGGAGAGTAGAATTGCAGAATCAGGGTATTATCATTGTTGATGTTGACCGACGAGAACGTGAACCAACTATGCTGCTAGGAATGAATGTAATTGAAAATTGTTTTGCAGAGGTAATTACTGTCTTGCAGCAGATCGTCGAGACTGCCAAACCTGGGCAACAGAGACTCCTGCAGAAGGAAATTAAAGCCTTGATGCTGAAGCAGCAGGTAGAAATGTCAGGAGGTGAAATTGGCAGTGCAAGGGTAAGTGACCCAATACCTATTGTAATTCCTCCCAAAACAGAAATGCTGGTCTGGTGTAGAGCCGCAATAGGCATCAGAGGGCGAGACTATCAGGCCCTGGTAGAACCCGTGTACTCAGACAGTAGGCCAACTGTACTGACGGCCAGAGGAATAGTTGAGGTACATCGGGGAAGAGTGCCAATACGCCTTCTAAATTGTGGGGAAGATGAGGTCACCCTACCAAAGTATGCTACCATGGCTAAGCTATATACGGTTGATAACAACGCCATCACCACCGTTGAGCCCTTGAAGCCGTCAAGTCAGGCGGAAGACAATGGCTCAGAGGGAAAGCTGGAGGATTGGTGCCAAAAGCTACATGTAGGTACCGATTCTACACCCTCCCATCAAAAGCATGGAGTATACAGGGTAGTGAATGAATATGAACAAATATTCAGCAAACACCCATTAGACTTTGGGCAGATCAAAGGGGTAGAGCACACTATACCCACAGGTAACCATCCACCCATAAAGGAGAGGTATAGACCAGTACCACCGGCTCACTACCAATGCGCCAAAGACATGCTCAAAGAAATGAAAGAAGCAGGGGTAATAAGAGACAGTTGTAGCCCCTGGGCAGCCCCACTAGTGCTAGTTAAGAAAAAAGATGGGACCATGAGGATGTGTGTAGACTACAGAGGGATCAACCGCATTACACACAAGGATGCATACCCATTACCTAGGATAGAAGAGTCATTGGCTGCATTAAAATCCGCTACTTACTTTTCCACCCTAGATTTGACTAGTGGGTATTGGCAAGTTCCTGTGGCAGAGGCTGATAAGGAGAAGACAGCGTTCACCACGCCGATGGGCCTTTGTGAATTCAATTGTATGCCGTTTGGACTCTGCAACGCGCCTGGTACCTTCCAGCGAATGATGGAGTGCTGCCTAGGACATAAGAACTTTGAAACTGTCCTCCTGTACCTGGATGACGTCATAGTCTACTCCAAGACCTATGAACAGCATCTACAAGACCTGGCAGAAGTGTTTGAAGCCTTATCCGGATACGGCATGAAAATCAAGCCATCCAAGTGTCACCTTCTAAAGCCAAGGGTACAGTACCTGGGACATGTCGTGAGCTCAGAAGGGGTAGCACCAGATCCTGAAAAAGTTACCGTGATCAGAGATTGGCCGAGACCCACCAGCGTGAAAGAGGTGAGGCAATTCCTGGGACTGGTGGGCTACTATAGAAGATTTATAAAAGGGTTCACGAAGCTAGCAGCTCCCCTACAAGACATCCTGGTAGGACAGTCAAAGAAGTCTGCAGCCCGAAATCCTCCTTTCCAGTGGAGTGATGAGAGAGAAGAGTCCTTTAAGAAGTTGAAGTGGGCACTGACAGGAGAAGAGATCCTGGCATATCCAGATTACCATCAACCCTTCATTTTGTACACGGATGCCAGCAACGTGGGACTGGGAGCAGTATTGTCTCAAAAGCAGGAAGGCAAGGAGAAAGTTATTGCCTTTGCAAGCAGGAAGCTCCGGCCTACAGAAAGAAACCCAGAGAATTACAGCTCCTTCAAGTTAGAACTACTGGCAGTAGTTTGGGCTGTAACAGAGCGTTTCAAACACTACCTGGCAGCTGCAGAATTTACCATCTTTACTGACAACAATCCGTTGACCCACCTGGACTCTGCAAAACTAGGTGCGCTGGAACAGCGATGGATAGCCCGACTGTCAAACTACAACTTTGTCATCAAGTACAGGGCAGGCCACAAGAATGGGAATGCGGATGCCTTATCCCGGATGCCACACTCGGGGAACGTGGAAGAGGAACCGGAGGGACTGGAAGAAATTGAGCTGCCGGCCTTTCACCGTCCTAAGGTGGGACAGTATCAACCGAGTGTCTACCAAAAACAACAGCAGGCAACTCTCAACCCATTAGCACACCATGGATGGGCTGATACACAAGACAGCGATCCAGCTGTGAAGCTAGTGAAAGAACTGCTTACACAACAAGGTGCATACCCTAATCAGAATGCCCCAGCTGAGACACAACATCTCTGGAAAGAGAGAGGTAAATTGTTCCTGTACCAAGGGAAGCTCTGTAGAAGGCACACCAATCCAAAAACACATGAGTTGGTCTGGCAGATCATCGTGCCCAAGAGAGATGTCAAGATGGTTCTGGAAGCTTACCACAACGGTGCTGGTCATTTTGGTTGGAAAAAGTTGGAAGTGCTCTTAAGAGAAAGATTCTACTGGGTTGGCATGAGAAAATCAATTGAAGATTGGTGTAGAAAATGCGGACCGTGCAACCTCAGAAGAAAGGATCAACAGAACCAGAGAGCTCCACTCCAGTCCATAGTAACCAAGCAACCACTCGAGCTAGTCGCATTAGACCACGTCAAGTTGTCACCAAGCCGGTCCGGCTATGTCTATGCCTTAACCATCGTGGACCATTACTCACGCTTCTTAGTGGTGGTACCCGTGAAAGACCTTACAGCTAGAACAGCAGCTAAAGCATTCCAGACGTACTTTTGCAGACCCCATGGTTACCCAGAACAAGTCCTTGCAGATCAAGGTCCAGCTTTTGAATCACAGATTTTCCAAGAATTCTGCAACATGTATGGCTGTAAAAAGATCCGCACAACAGCATACCATCCCCAAACAAATGGCTTATGTGAGAAGATGAACCATATTGTGATTGACCTGTTGAAGACCTTACCAGAGTCAGAAAGAAATCAATGGCCAGAGAAGTTGCCAGACCTAGTGGACTTGTACAATCATGTCCCGGTGAGTTCTACAAACTGCACCCCCGCTTACCTTATGCGTGCAAGGCCCGGTAAACTGCCAATTGATTTAGATATGGGAATTCTGAAGCCAGATGCGGAAGTTCAAGAATCCAATTGGGATACCCTACGTCAGCAGCAGTATCGCCAAGTACAAGAGTGCATAGAGAAAAGTCTCCAACAAGCTAGGGGAAGACAGGAGAGAACCTTCAACCAGCATGCTCTAGCAACCCCATTGCAACCTGGTGACCAAGTTCTCAAGAGGAAACGCCGCACAAACAAATTGGATAATCAGTGGGAAACCACCCCATATACAGTCTTACCGTCCAGTATGGATAATCCCAAAGTGTGTCTCATCAGTAAGGATGAAGGAAGGACATCAGCTGTCGTGTCAAGAGATCAACTCAAACCATGTCCTGAAACCCTGAAGACACCAGAAGTCACCTTACCCATACAGGTACAACCTGTCAAGAAGGAAGAAGATGTATTCCATACAGTCTTAGGAGATTTCCCAAAAACATGGCCAAATTACTATGGAGCAGTAGTAGTCCCAATGATCGCCTTCCCTCAAGTGGCGGAACCACAATCAGAATCCATACCACAAGAAGTCCCAAGACATGAAGAACTGGAAGTTGAAACCGTAGAGGAAGAACAGATTCCTGGTCCCAGTGAGCTTGCCAGTCCTACAGTCAGTCCACCATCCTCACAAGTACCAGAAACACCAAATAGGTACACTTCCACCCACACCATTATGCTAAGTACACCCAGTACACCAGCAGTACGCAGGTCACAGCGTAGTACTCAGGGTCAGATACCAGCAAGATATAAAGACTAATGTGGAATTGCATATAAAATGTACATATGTTATGTTTATATGAAAAACCGTAACAGTTTAGTGTACAGTAAAGGTGAGAGAAGAGTGGTGTAAGGTGGCAGCACGGAGAGTTACAACTTGATCACATGTTGGTGGCCCGAGGGCCGTGAGGCCTACTGCACTTATGACCAGAGTAGAGACACCTTTAAGAAGTGTTTGTTGATTGAAATGTTTATTTAATTGCAACGTTAAGACCAAAAGCCCAGTACCTACAGAGACTATACGGTATGACCACTTACATATTCTTGAACATTTTGGACTCTTTTTGAACTTTAAGGTTTTTGTATTTTTTCCTTTTGAGACTCTGTATATATATATATAATTGTTGTGATAACTTGTTTGTTTGTTTCACAGTCCCGGAGTACTGTTCTTCACTAAGGGGGAATGTGGCACCCCAGGGTTGCCACAGTAACAACACAAAGGGTTAACTCCCCACACACAACACCAAGACCTCCTGGCCAGAAGGGGGAGACCAAGCTGCTTCCCTGTACATTCTGCTGGGGGGGAGGAAATGGTCAGGAGTAGTTTCAGTTTGGGAGTTCAGTGCAGAGCACTGAGGAGACAAGATCTCTGCAGGTTGGAAGCTGGCTTTAGCTCACCTCAGGATCCACTGACCAATTCCAGGCCTAGCTGAGGGTCTGAGGAAAGGAGACAGATTACACAGAGAACATTCCTGGGAGGCAGAGCATTGCTGAGCTCATCCCCAGTGGAGCACACAGAACGGGTGCTGGATCCGAGACTGCAGGTTACATACTGCACAGTTACCACCAGATAAGTGAAGATTCCAGATCTTTCACCTGTACCACAGACACAAGCAACAAGCGCAGAGTTCAGGAACATACTAGTAAGGACTCGAGTTGCCTGTCAGGTCGGTACCTAGGAGCAGAGCAGAGCAGAGCCAGCTGCATAGTTCACACAGCCGCAGGGCCACAGACACACAGTGCAGGCAAGGAAGCCAAAACGGCCCGGCTGGGTGGGAGAAGCCCTGAACCCCTCACAGACTCCGTGGACAGTACTCTGCTGAATGCCATCTACAGTAAAGGACAAAGAAACTGCAAAACCGTGAGTCTGCCTGTTTATTGTGCTCGTGTCCTGCACTCCCCCCATAGACTAACACACTGCCCCGGGGAAAAGGCTCTACCCGTGGGGAGCCGTCCCATCTCAAGCTGCCTTCCATCACCCCGGAGGTTCTGCAGCAGCGGTGGTCATCTCTGATCACATTCCACGGGTGGCGTCACGAACATAACCCCCCTTTTTATTGTGGAACCAGGGAGCACGGACCGGGCCACGACACCGTGATCCCCTTTCCAGAAGCAACCCCTTGGCCCGGTTCTGGGTATCCCCTTAACCCCTGGCGACACAACTTCACAACAGGGTAGTACAGGCAGGGGAATTAGACTGCAACAGGGTGGTGCAGATACAGCAGGCTTTGACCGTAGCAGGATTGTGCAGTCACAATCAGGATCAGGGGGGATTGGACTGCAGCTAGGAGGTACAAGCACAGGCGGGATTAAACCACAGCAGGGTAGTGCAGGCGCTGGCGGGATTTGACCGCAACAGGGTAGTCCAGTCGCAGCAGGATTAGACCGCAACAGGGTAGTGCAAGAACAGCAGGATTGGACTGCAACAGGGCAGTGCAGGCGCAGCGGGATTGGACTGCAACAGGGTATTACAGGCTCAGCGGGATTGGACCACAACAGGGTAGTGCAGGCACAGGGGAATTAGACTGCAACAGGGTTGTGCAGATATAGCAGGCTTTGACCATAGCAGGATTGTACAGTCACAGCAGGGACTGCAGAATTCAGGTTCAAAACATAAACAGAACTTTATTCACAGGAACAGGACACAGCAATGTTACAGGTACAGGACACAGCAGGACTACAGGAACAGGATACAAACTGGTACCAGGGGAACACGTGTACAGGACAGGTCCAGGGCAGACATCAGCATGCCAGAACTACATACAATTAGGACTGGTGCAGAAAATGGGCAGACCAGAGCAATATGGCAGGACCAACACAGAGCTAGGTTTAGTAACCTAAGGAAGTTGCTCAGAAACGCTCATCAGGAAAGAGTAACTTTTATACCAGATGCCTCCCAGCCATAGGCAAGACAGGAAGCATGCGGGTGTGCCCCCTAGGCTTGAGGGCAGGAAATGTGACGCCCTGGACCCCAGGGGCTACAGGTAACAACACCTACCACATTACAAACACACCCCCATCCCCTGTGAGGACACACCCGTCACCCGAAAGGGAGACCTGATGCCTCCCTCAGGGCCAGTAGGGCACACCATGTGGGCGGAGTCAGGCGGAAAGGCATGCCCACCGAGGAGACTACTGTCCTGAGGCAGGAAATACAAGGAGTTCTGTTTGGAAAGTGACATTGAGAGGAGTGGAGTTGTAGAGCTGTCAGGGACCCGGGTAGGAGCCTGGGACCCTTGAAACGTCAGACAGGCAGACGGTGGTGGCCGTCTGCAGGAGTACCGGTACAGCAACTTGCGGAACCGTAGGGGCCGGGCCAGGGTTGGAGCCTGCCGGCCCTGAACCAGGGAGTCAACCGTTTACCGGAGCACCAGAAACCGGGTACTCAGACCCCGTCCTAGCTTAGAAGCCACTGAGTTTAAGCAAATTGACTGATTACTGGCTGGACCTCATGGGTTCATCCACATCCAAAGTCCCAAAAGAAGGCAAAAGCCCACCGATACCGGGTGAGAGCCACCGCCAAGCGCCAAACATCCGATGGGCCAGCGCCTGCGGGCAACCGAGGGCTCCTCTGGCCGCTCAATGCCGGGGAGCAGGCTACCACTGTCCAGGCAGAAAAAAAAAAACCACAACAAGAGGTGCAAGGGAAAGGGGCCACCATCAACCTCACAGGGGACACAAGCAGCCAGCTGCGGGACCCGACCATACCCGAACTTTGGTTTACCAGTGACTCTGAGTGTGAATTAATCGTGAGTACACCAGTGCCATCCGGGCACGACACTGCACCGCAGCACGGCACCCTGCACCCCAACAACAACACCGTCGCCATCACCTCAGTCCCTCCCCACCGGGCCCCGGGACACACCGCCCCTACCCACGGAGAGGCTAACATCTAAGCTGCGGCCGCAACACCGATCCCGGACAAGCCCACCTTCACTCCAACCGCAGCGGTGGTGCATCCCGTCACCACGACCCGTGGGTGGAGTCACGACCCGTAGGACAACAACGCGGCCCACCCGGCTGCGCGCCTCATCCCACACCACCACCACGCAACTGCCTCCCCTTTAACAGAGCAACGTGGCCCCCGGTCCGGAGGCGCTCGTGCCACCGACAACCCGAGCCCGGACCTCGAGCGGCTCGGCCCGAGCAGAGGAGAAGCGGCCGGGCCCCTCTCAGGGCGGTACAGAAACTCCACACAACATGTGCAGATCCTGGGGCCTAGACAACAGCTGAAGACATCACATGTGGGCATCTGCGGGAGGGGTCAGCCGGGGACCGCACTGCACGTGGATGGAATTGAAGGTAAGAGGAGGGGCAGGAACATGGGGCCAGGACGCCGAGTAGCACCGGCATACTAGGGAAGGTGGCACTACAGCTGTCTTACAAGTGATTTATAAAGGGGTAACAATATGTTGGGATCACGGAATCTAATCTCTCTTTTTATACACCATAAAATCTTGTTTGCTTTTGCAGCTGCTGCTTGACATTGAGTGCTGCTGCTCAGCTTATTTGTAATAAGAATACCCAAGTCCTTCTCCTGTTCTGGAGCAATGAGTTTACTTCCAATTAATGTATACGCAATTATAAGATTACTCCGTCTTAGGTGCATTACTTTACATTTATCAACACTAAATCTCATTTGCCAAGTGTCTGCCCATTCTGATATCTTATCCAGATCATTTTGTAATAACTATCAAGGTCCATTTTTAATATCCTACATAGTTTGATGTCATCAACAAAGACTGACACTTTACTATCAATCTCATCCACAAGGTCATTAATAAAAGAGATTAAAAATTATTATTAATGATTAATAATAATAATTATTATAATAAAGAATCGGTCCTAGCAAAGATCCCTGCGGTACCCCACTGCTGACTATAGCCCATTTAGAGAATGTACCATTTATGACTACTCTTTGTTTCCCATCTTTTAGCCAATTCCTTATCCATTTGCAGATAGTTTCCCCTAGTCCTTGCTTCTGGAGCTTCAGTATAAGGCTATTATGTGGTACAGTATCAAATGCCAAAGTAGCAAAGTCCAAATAAATCACATCAGCTGCATTACCAATATCCAGATTTGCACTTACCTCCTCATAGAACCCCAATATGTTGGTTAAACATGACTTATCTTTCATGGGTACAAAACCCTTTCCAAGGAGTTGGGCCTACCTGTCTCCACTGTTGGGTGCATCATCCGGAAGTGGAAGGCTTATGGAACTACTGTTAGCCTTCCATGGCCTGGACAGCCTTTGAAAGTGTCCACCCGTGCCGAGGCCAGGCTTGTCCGAAGAGTCAAGGCTAACCCAAGGACAACAAGGAAGGAGCTCTGGGAAGATCTCATGGCAGTGGGGACATTGGTTTCAGTCAATACCATAAGTAACGTACTCCACCGCAATGGTCTCCATTCTAGACGAGCCCGTAAGGTACCTTTACTTTCAAAGCGTCATGTCAAGGCTCGTCTACAGTTTGCTCATGATCACTTGGAGGACTCTGAGACAGACTGGTTCAAGGTTCTCTGGTCTGATGAGACCAAGATCGAGATCTTTGGTGCCAACCACACACGTGACGTTTGGAGACTGGATGGCACTGCATACGACCCCAAGAATACCATCCCTACAGTCAAGCATGGTGGTGGCAGCATCATGCTGTGGAGCTGTTTCTCAGCCAAGGGGCCTGGCCATCTGGTCCGCATCCATGGGAAGATGGATAGCACGGCCTACCTGGAGATTTTGGCCAAGAACCTCCGCTCCTCCATCAAGGATCTTAAGATGGGTTGTCATTTCATCTTCCAACAAGACAACGACCCGAAGCACACAGCCAAGAAAACCAAGGCCTGGTTCAAGAGGGAAAAAATCAAGGTGTTGCAGTGGCCTAGTCAGTCTCCTGACCTTAACCCAATTGAAAACTTGTGGAAGGAGCTCAAGATTAAAGTCCACATGAGACACCCAAAGAACCTAGATAACTTGGAGAAGATCTGCATGGAGGAGTGGGCCAAGATAACTCCAGAGACCTGTGCCGGCCTGATCAGGTCTTATAAAAGACGATTATAGTTAGGTCCAGAAATATTTGGACAGTGACACAATTTTCGCGAGTTGGGCTCTGCATGCCACCACATTGGATTTGAAATGAAATCTCTACAACAGAATTCAAGTGCAGATTGTAACGTTTAATTTGAAGGTTTGAACAAAAAAATCTGATAGAAATTGTAGGAATTGTACACATTTCTTTACAAACACTCCACATTTTAGGAGGTCAAAAGTAATTGGACAAATAAACCAAACCCAAACAAAATATTTTTATTTTCAATATTTTGTTGCGAATCCTTTGGAGGCAATCACTGCCTTAAGTCTGGAACCCATGGACATCACCAAACGCTGGGTTTCCTCCTTCTTAATGCTTTGCCAGGCCTTTACAGCCACAGCCTTCAGGTCTTGCTTGTTTGTGGGTCTTTCCGTCTTAAGTCTGGATTTGAGCAAGTGAAATGCATGCTCAATTGGGTTAAGATCTGGTGATTGACTTGGCCATTGCAGAATGTTCCATTTTTTTGCACTCATGAACTCCTGGGTAGCTTTGGCTGTATGCTTGGGGTCATTGTCCATCTGTACTATGAAGCGCCGTCCGATCAACTTTGCAGCATTTGGCTGAATCTGGGCTGAAAGTCTATCCCGGTACACTTCAGAATTCATCCGGCTACTCTTGTCTGCTGTTATGTCATCAATAAACACAAGTGACCCAGTGCCATGCATGCCCATGTCATCACGTTGCCTCCACCATGTTTTACAGAGGATGTGGTGTGCCTTAGATCATGTGTCGTTCCCTTTCTTCTCCAAACTTTTTTCTTCCCATCATTCTGGCACAGGTTGATATTTGTCTCATCTGTCCATATAATACTTTTCCAGAACTGAGCTGGCTTCATGAGGGTTTTTCAGCAAATTTAACTCTGGCCTGTCTATTTTTGGAATTGATGAATGGTTTGTATCTAGATGTGAACCCTTTGTATTTACTTTCATGGAGTCTTCTCTTTACTGTTGACTTAGAGACAGATACACCTACTTCACTGAGAGTGTTCTGGACTTCAGTTGATGTTGTGAACGGGTTCTTCTTCACCAAAGAAAGTATGCGGCGATCATCCACAACTGTTGTCATCCGTGGACGCCCAGGCCTTTTTGAGTTCCCAAGCTCACCAGTCAATTCCTTTTTTCTCAGAATGTACCCGACTGTTGATTTTGCTACTCCAAGCATGTCTGATATCTCTCTGATGGATTTTTTCTTTTTTTTCAGCCTCAGGATGTTCTGCTTCACCTCAATTGAGAGTTCCTTAGACCGCATGGTGTCTGGTCACAGCAACAGCTTCCAAATGCAAAACCACTCACCTGTAATCAACCCCAGACCTTTTAACTACTTCATTGATTACAGGTTAACGAGGGAGACGCCTTCAGAGTTAATTGCAGCCCTTAGAGTCCCTTGTCCAATTACTTTTGGTCCCTTGAAAAAGAGGAGGCTATGCATTACAGAGCTATGATTCCTAAACCCTTTCTCCGATTTGGATGTGAAAACTCTCATATTGCAGCTGGGAGTGTGCACTTTCAGCCCATATTATATATATAATTGTATTTCTGAACATGTTTTTGTAAACAGCTAAAATAACAAAACTTGTGTCACTGTCCAAATATTTCTGGACCTAACTGTATTAGCTGTAATTGCAAACAAGGGTTATTCCACAAAATATTAAACCTAGGGGTTGAATAATAATTGACCCACACTTTTATGTTGAAAATGTATTAAAATTTAACTGAGCAACATAACTTGTTGGTTTGTAAGATTTATGCATCTGTTAATAAATCCTGCTCTTGTTTGAAGTTTGCAGGCTCTAACTTATTTGCATCTTATCAAACCTGCTAAATCTGCAGGGGGTTGAATACTACTTGTAGGCACTGTATTTTTGCTTGTCATCCCTTAAAATGCCCTCAAAAACTTTGCACACTAATGATGTCACACTTACTGGGCGGTAATTGCCTGGATCCACTCTCTTACCTCCAATCCTGAGGCACCAACCCTGTTACAAGAGAGCCTAAGGGGTACTTTGCACACTACGACATCGCAGCTGCGATGTCGGTGGGGTCAAATTAAAAGTGACGCACATCCGGCGTTGCTGTTGACATCGGAGTATGTGAATCCGTTTTACTATGATTAACGAGCGCAAAAGTGTCGAAATTGTATGATCGGTGTAGTGTCGGGCATTTCCTTAATGTCGCTGCAGCAGCAGATGTTGTTCCTCGTTCCTGTGGCAGCACACATCGCTGTGTATGAAGCCGCAGGAGCGAGGAACATCTCCTTACCTGCGTTCCGGCTGCAATGAGGAAGGAAGGAGGTGGGCGGGATGTTTACGTCCCGATCATCTCCGCCCCTCTGCTTCTAATTGGCCGCCTGCCGTGTGACGTCGCTGTGACACCGCACGATCCGCCTCCTTAGGAAGGAGGCGGTTCGCCGGCCAGAGCGAGGTCGCAGGGCAGGTAAGTGCATGTGAAGCTGCCGTAGCAATATTGTTCACTACGGCAGCTATCACAAGATATCGCATGTGCGACGGGGGCGGGGACTATTGCGCTTGGCATCACAACAATCGGCTTGCGATGTCGTAATGTGCAAAGTACCCCTAAGAAGATGAGATACAGCAGTCTGTCAATTACTGAGCTCAATTCCCTCAATATTTGTGGATGAATGCCATCTCACTCGTGGAATTTGTCAATGTTTAATTTAATCAGACACAGGCGTACTTCTTCTTGTGTTAAATTAATTATATCAGTTCGGGATCTTTGATTTTTGCCTTGTTGAATGTTTTCTTTGTCCTCTATAATTAACTTGTTATTCTATTTTAAGGGGCCGATACTATCCTTTGTTTTCCTTTTGGCATTAACGTATTTATAAAATTTTGGGGGATTTATTTTAATGTCCTTGCCGATTTTTATTTCAGTAGCTAATTTTGCTTGATTTCTTTTTTACATTTCCTATTGAGATATTTATACTTCTAAAATGCTATTTCTGTATTCTCAGCCTTCAAGATTTTGAACGCCCTTTGTTTTTGTTTTATTATACTTTGTTCGGTCTTATTTATCCATAATGGTTCCTTTTTGATTCCTGGACATTTTAATACCAAAAGGTATAAGTTTTTACAGGACTCTAGTAGTATATGCTTACACGTATTCCATTAATGTTCAGTATCCCCAGTTACCATGACATTTTTCCAATCTACTCAATTAAAGCCCGCTTTACACGCCGCAATGTATATTACAATGTGTCAGCGGGGTCACGTCGTAAGTGACGCACATCCGGCATCGTAAGATACATTGCAGTGTGTGACAGGTAAGTGCGATTGCAATTGAACGGTAAAACGTTCATCGCACGCACATCGTTCATTTCTCTAGAATTGAACGTCAGATTGTTCATCGTAACCGTGGTAGCACACATCGCAGGGTGTGACACCCCTGGAATATTGAACAGATCTTACCTGTGTTCTGCGGCTCCCGGCCAGCAATACGGAAGGAAGGAGGTGGGCGGGATGTTTACGTCCCGCTCAGCTCCGCACCTCTGCTTCTATTGGCCAGCTGCCGCGTGACGTCGCTGTGACGCCGAACGTCCCTCCCACTCCAGGAAGTGGACGTTCGCCGCCCACAGCGAGGTCGTATGGAAGGTACAGTCATATGAAAAAGTTTGGGCACCCCTATTAATGTTAACCTTTTTTCTTTATAACAATTTGGGTTTTTGCAACAGCTATTTCAGTTTCATATATGTAATAACTGATGGACTGAGTAATATTTCTGGATTGAAATGAGTTTTATTATACTAACAGAAAATGTGCAATCCTCATTTAAACAAAATTTGACTGGTGCAAAAGTGTGGGCACCCTTATCAATTTCTTGATTTGAACACTCCTAACTACTTTTTACTGACTTACTAAAGCACTAAATTGGTTTTGTAACCTCATTGAGCTATGAACTTCATAGGCAGGTGTATCCAATTATGAGAAAAGGTATTTAAGGTGGCCACTTGCAAGTTGTTCTCCTATTTGAATCTCCTATGAAGAGTGGCATCATGGGCTCCTCAAAACAACTCTCAAATGATCTGAAAACAAAGATTATTCAACATAGTTGTTCAGGGGAAGGATACAAAAAATTGTCTCAGAGATTTAAACTGTCAGTTTCCACTGTGAGGAACATAGTAAGGAAATGGAAGAACACAGGTACAGTTCTTGTTAAGCCCAGAAGTGGCAGGCCAAGAAAAATATCAGAAAGGCAGAGAAGAAGAATGGTGAGAACAGTCAAGGCCAATCCACAGACCACCTCCAAAGACCTGCAGCATCATCTTGCTGCAGATTGTGTCAATGTGCATCGGTCAACAATACAGCGCACATTGCACAAGGAGAAGCTGTATGGGAGAGTGATGCGAAAGAAGCTGTTTCTGCAAGCACGCCACAAACAGAGTCGCCTGATGTATGAAAAAGCACATTTGGACAAGCCAGTTACATTTTGGAAGAAGGTCCTGTGGACTGATGAAACAAAGATTGAGTTGTTTGGTCATACAAAAAGGCGTTATGCAAGGAGGCAAAAAAACACGGCATTCCAAGAAAAGCACTTGCTACCCACAGTAAAATTTGGTGGAGGTTCCATCATGCTGTGGGCTGTGTGGCCAATGCCGGCACCGGGAATCTTGTTAAAGTTGAGGGTCGCATGGATTCAACTCAGTATCAGCAGATTCTTGACAATAATGTGCAAGAATTCAGTGAAGTTGAAGTTACGCAGGGGATGGATATTTCAGCAAAACAATGATCCAAAACACCGCTCCAAATCTACTCAGACATTCATGCAGAGGAACAATTGCAATGTTCTGCAATGGCCATCCCAGTCCCCAGACCTGAATATCATTGAACATCTGTGGGATGATTTGAAGCGTGCTGTCCATGCTCGGCGACCATCAAACTTAACTGAACTGGAATTGTTTTGTAAACAGGAATGGTCAAATATACCTTCATCCAGGATCCAGGAACTCATTAAAAGCTACAGGAAGTGATTAGAGGCTGTTATTTTTGCAAAAGGCGGATCTACAAAATATTAATGTCACTTTTATGTTGAGGTGCCCATACTTTTGCACCGGTCAAATTTTGTTTAAATGCAGATTGCACATTTTCTGTTAGTACAATAAACCTCATTTCAATCCAGAAATATTACTCAGTCCATCAGTTATTACATATATGAAACTGAAATAGCTGTTGCAAAACCCCAAATTGTTATAAAGAAAAAAGGTTAACATTAATAGGGGTGCCCAAACTTTTTCATATGACTTTAAGTATGTGTGACGGGGGTTAATCGTTTGTGCGGCACGTTCAACAAATTGAACATGCCACACATACGATGGGGGCGTTGCAAATCGCATACGATATTGTATGCGAAATTGCAACATGTAAAGCAGGCTTAAGCTTTTCCCTTAATTTGTGGAAATCAGCTTTCTTAAAATTCCAGGTTTTAGCATTTCCCCTTACAAATGTTCTATTGAATATTACTTTGAAGCTTACCATATTATGATCACTGGTGCCCAAGAGCTCCCGAACCTGTAAATCTGATATTGTATCTGGTCTATTTGACAGGACCAGATCTAGCAAATGATCTCCTTTCTTCAGTTCCTCTAAACACATATAATACATAGACGGCACACGGATGCCATCTGTGTGCTGTACATGTTTATACAGACCCATTTACTTGTTTTAGCCCTTGTCATCTGTTCTGCCAGAAAAAAGAAAAACAGACATGTCACCGTGTGGTTCACAAGGGCACACGATCTGTGGAAAACATGGACACAAGGTCCATGTGAAAACACAGACATGTGTAATAGGTACTTGTGGCATTTGTGAAAAAAAGGATGCCACACATACTAGAAAAAACATGCATATGAAGGGGGCTTTATACACAGATGTATAGGCTGGCCATCCACATTTGATGGCAGTCGACCATAGGATTAGCTTCATAGGAGACTGCAATTTTCATGTACAGTGCATTGAAAAACTATTCATACCAAAGAAATGTTTCATATTTTTTCACGTTACATCCTTAATCTTAAAGTGAACCTATCCAGATGCAATATGCACCCAGAACCTTGAGCAGTACTCAGTGCATATTTCTAATCCCTGCCTAACTGTACCAGCATTTAGTAGCATAGATAAAGAGATCTTTAGAAAAAGTATTTCTAAAGATTATTTATAATATTCTAATGAAGCCAGGGACTAGTCCCAAGGGCGTTACTTCCCTGGCTAGTCGGCACCCTTAGCATGAAAGCACACACCTGTGGCGTGCTGACATGCTAATGATGCGCAGCATCAGTGGTATGGTTGATCTCACTGCTCTATTCTGCCACCACACCCAACACTGGATTTCAGCTCAGTGCGCATGATCAGAAGTCCCAGACCAAGCAACCTGGATATAAGAGGAGGGGGGTGCACAGCCTCACATAAGCAACATTGAGTGCTGCCTCATGTGTGAAAAGCAAGAATCAATTGGAAGAAAAGGTCACACATAGTAGAGGCGCACATCCAATAAGAATAATGAATAATTTTATTAGATCCATAGAAAACACATACATATAAAAACAATTAAAGCCATGCATGAACCATAAGAATGACCTCCACAAGATAACTATATGTTGCTCAAAGACTTTAGATAGACTAATAATATGGTGTAGTTAAAAAAAATAGGTACACAAGGTGCAGATATGGTTAATTGTAACCCATCAGACAGAAAATAATTAATAAAGGTGATACATGTCTATAGATCATAAACCACGTAGTGGTCTGATTTCCATTTATATACACATAGATCTACATCACAATTTTTAATTATTTTTTTTAAAACAAATCAAGTTGGTATGCAGTGTTATAAACCGGTGAATTTAATGACCAAAAAAAAAATTGATGATAATGAGTTACCCTATCAGCAAATCCGGCTATGTGGGTCAATGAATTTTAACAAACATCATGACCAAATGATTAATGTCAATAATATTATAGACGTAGTGGATAAAATCCAATATCATTGTATAATGCAAGGGTCTATATAATAAATGTCCCACACCACACAAAATATAATGAGTACTAGCACAAATAAATATGATAGAGGTTCACCACTCCAAAAGTAGCCCCCATATAAAACACATGTATGTGGTATATAGGGGAAAAGGTATCCCTGGGATCACACATAATTACCAACCGAGACCGGTATCATGTTGAAATAATCATGGAAAGTATGTGAGCAGGGAACCGCATATAAGGAGACAGGGAACCTAAGATAGCAGTTACATAGTTACATAATTAGTTACTTAGGTTGAAAAAAGACCTAGGTCCATCTAGTTCAACCTTCCTCCATCAATTCTACATTTAGTCACTAAGTCATTTATAACAGACAATGTTATGTGTAGAAAGGAAATCATCCAGCCCTTTTTTAAAAGCTGTTATAGTATCTGCCATTACTACCTCTTGTGGTAGGGCATTCCACAGTCTGAATGCTCTAACTGTAAAGAACCCTTTCCTATTTAGCTGCCGGAATCTCTTTTCTTCCACTCGCAGTGTATGGCCCCTGGTCCTTAGTATTGTCTTCGGAAGAAATAAGTCATGTGCCAGTCCTTTATATTGACCACACATGTATTTATACATATAAATGAGATCTCCTCTGAGACGTCTTTTTTCTAAGCTAAACATATCTAACTTTTTCAAGCTCTCATCATATGGGAGGCCTTCCATTCCTTGTAATAGTCTAGTTGCCCGCCTTTGAACTGCCTCTAACTTCTTAATGTCCTTTTTAAAATGTGGAGCCCAAATCTGGTTCCCATATTCCAGATGTGGCCTTACAAGTGATTTATAGAGGGGTAACAATACGTTGAGATCACGGGATCTAATCTCTCTTTTTATACACCCTAAAATCTTGTTTTCTTTAGCAGCTGCTGCTTGACATTGAGTGCTGCTGCTCAGCTTATTTGTAATAAGAATACCCAAGTCCTTCTCCTGTTCTGTAGTCCCGAGTTTACTTCCATTTAATGTATATGCAGCTATAGAATTACTACGTCCTAGGTGCATTACTTTACATTTATCAACATTAAATCTCATTTGCCAAGTATCTGCCCATTCTGACATCTTATCCAGATCTTTTTGTAATATTGTACTATCAAGGTCAGTTTTTAATATCCTATATAGTTTAGTGTCATCAGCAAAGACTGACACTTTACTATCAATCACATCCACAAAGTCATTAATAAAGAGGTTAAAAAGAATCGGTCCTAGCACAGATTCCTGCGGCACCCCACTGCTGACTGCAGCCCATTTAGAGAATGTACCATTTATGACTACTCTTTGTTTCCTATCCTTTAGCCAATTCCTTACCCAGTTGCATATAGTTTCCCCTAGTCCTTGCTTCTGGAGCTTTAGTATAAGGCTATTGTGTGGTATAGTATCAAATGCCTTTGCAAAGTCCAAATAAATCACATCAGCTGCATTACCAATATCCAGGTTTGCACATACCCCCTCATAGAACCCCAACAGGTTGGTTAGACACGACTTATCTTTCATGAATCCATGCTGTTTGTCAGTTATTATATTACTTTCTGCAATATATTTTTGCATGTCATCCCTTAAAATGCCCTCAAAAACTTTGCATACTACCGATGTCAGACTTACTGGATGGTAGTTGCCTGGATCTACCCTCTTACCTTTCTTAAATATCAGTACCACATCAGCAATCCTCCAATCCTGAGGCACCAACCTTGTTACAAGCGAGTCTAAAAAGATGAGATATAGCGGTCTGTCGATAATGGAGCTCAATTCCCTCAATATTCGTGGATGAATGCCATCTGGCCCTGGGGATTTGTCAATGTTTAGTTTACTTAGACGTAGGCGTACTTCTTCTTGTGTTAACTTAATTATATCGGGTGATGAACTTTGATTTTTCTCTTGTTGAATGATCCCTGGTACAGTCAGTTCCTTGGTGAACACAGATGAGAAATGCCTATTTAATATCTCAGTCTTTTGTTTGTCCTCTATAACTAACTTGTTATTATATTTTAAGGGGCCAATACTATCCTTTGTTTTCCTTTTGGCATTAATGTATTTATAAAAGATTTGGGGATTTATTTTAATGTCCTTGGCAATTTTTGTTTCAGTAGCTAGTTTTCCTTGCTTGATTTCTTTTTTACATTTCCCATTGATATCTTTATACTTCTGAAATGCTTTTTCTGTATTCTCAGCCTTTAAGATTTTAAACGCCCTTTGTTTTTGTTTTATTATACTTTGTACAGTCTTATTTATCCATAGTGGTTTCTTTTTATTCCTGGACATTTTATTACCAGAGGGTATAAGCTTTTTACAGGACTCTAGCAGTATATCCTTAAACTTACCCCATTTATGTTCAGTATCCCCAGTTACTATGACTTTGTCCCAATCTACACATTTAAGTTCTTCCCTTAATTTGTTGAAATCAGCTTTCCTAAAATTCCAGGTTTTTGCATTTCCCCTTTGAAATGTTCTATTGAATATTACTTTGAAGCTTACCATATTATGATCGCTGGTTCCCAAGTGCTCCCGGATCTGTAGGTCTGAAATGGTATCCGGTCTATTTGACAGGACCAGATCTAGCAGATTATCTCCCCTTGTCGGTTCATCTACCATCTGAGAGAGGAAATTGTCTTGAATGGTAGATAAGAATTTACAGCTTTTAGCAGAACCAGAAGATTCTATGTCCCACTGAATGTCTGGATAGTTGAAATCCCCCATAATAAGAACCCGATTATTATTATTAGCTGCCTTTTCAATTTGTTCCAGCATTTCACCCTCTATTTGTTCAGGTATGTTAGGAGGCTTATAGCAATCTCCAATTAGCATTTTTCCATTATTCCCATCCCCATGTACATTTACCCATACTGACTCCACATTGTTGCAGTTCCTCCCAATGTCATCATTCAACACAGGTTTTAGGTTAGATTTGATAAATATACACACCCCACCACCTTTTTTGTCTTTTCTGTCCTTCATAAATGTAGTATAACCCTGTATGTTTGTCACCCAGTCATGGCTTTCATCCAGCCAGGTTTCCGTAATGCCCACCACATCAAAATCCATGGTTGACATAAGAGTCTCTAATTCATTCATTTTGTTTACAAGACTTCTTGCATTTGCCAGTAGACATTTAATACTATTAACACCTTTATTACTCCTAGCCTCCCTACGTTCCTTGCATGTCCCATCTCCCCCTAATCCTTCATTGACCCTTACCCTCTCACTGTCTCTATCTGCTCTATCTATCCCCTTATTTGCTCCACTACCCTCCCTCCCCCCAGATCCCAGTTTAAAAGCTCCTCCATCCGTCTGAGCATTTTCTCCCACAGCACAGCTGCACCTTCCCCATTGAGGTGCAGCCCGTCCCTACCATAGAGCCTGTAGCCAACTGAGAAGTCGGCCCAGTTCTCCATGAAACCGAACCCTTCCTTCCTGCACCAATTTCTAAGCCACGTATTTATCTCCCTAAGTTCCCACTGTCTTTCTAGTGACGCTCGTGGCACCGGTAGTATTTCTGAAAACACCACCTTGGAGGTCCTGGACTTCAGCTTCTCTCCTAGTTTCCTGTAATCATTTTTAAGGACCTTCCACCTGCCTCTAACTTTGTCATTAGTACCGATGTGCACCATGACTGCTGGGTTTTCCCCAGCCGCACCCAGCAACCTGTCTATCCGATCCGTAATATGCCAAACCCGAGCACACAGCAGACAACACACTGTTCGGCATTCACGGTTTCGGCGACAGATGACCCTGTCTGTCCGCCTAATTATAGAGTCCCCTACCACCAACATCTGTCTGGGCTTTGCTGCACTCCTATTTCCCTCCTTCCTACAGCAGTTATTCTCCTGGTTGCTAGGAGCAACGTCCTGCTGTAGTGACCCTAGTCCTGGCCCTTTATTCCTAATATCAGCCAAACAAGCATATTTACTAGGTTGTGCCAGGTCAGGACTAGGCTCCCTGACACTTTTCCCCCTACCTCTTCTTCTAACTGTTACCCAGCTACCTACCTCTGGGTCCTGATCTTCCCTACCTCCACCCTCCTCCATATCACTGGCCCCAGCCAGAGAAAGCTCAGTAAGCTCTAAACTCCTCTCCAGGTTTGCAATGCCCCTGAGTGTTGCAAGCTGCTTATTTAGATCAGTTACCTTGGCTTCCAAATACGCAACATGCTTGCATCGAGTGCAGACATATTCACCCTCGAACGGCTTCTCAAGGCATGCATACATCTGACAAGATACACACCTGGTAGCATTGTCCATGGAGCTGCTATTAAATGGGGATAGACAGTAAAGTTGAAAAACAATTAAAAGAAAATAATGAGAAACGTATAAGGATAAATTCAAACTATGTTCTTGTGTCAAACTATGTTATTGTGTTTAAACTATGAAGCACTTATCTGTAACCCGCACTTTTCTGTAGACCTTGGTGCCAAAAAAGAGCAGAAGCAAAGTGCTTCAATAAGGAGGATCATGGAAAGAGCTCAATAGCTCTCTTTTTTGGCACCACTGATATCTTGGGTTCCCTGTCTCCTTATATTCTCGGGTGAGGTGCAGTATTCATCTCGGGTGCAGATGAGGTAATCGCCAGTAAATCACCACCACAACACATCCAACACATAAAACAGGAGCTCTGTCACTGTAACTGGGCCAAGGTAGGTGCCAGGGGTAGCCATTATGAGGTATCACTAGTTCAGCAACCCGGGAGGCGGGGCACCTGCAGAGGAAGTGAGGAGCCATCTCACACAGCATTCAGTTAGCTCCGGGCACAGCAAGCACCAGGTCAGACTCAGGGAGAGACGTTGCAAGACACTGCACAGAAAGGGGTTCATGGTCAAGAGATGGAAGCTCGACCCGGGTTCTTAGGAAGAAGGGGGATCCCTGGGTTTGTGGGGAGTGCAGCAGGCGTCCGTGACCCGTTCCACGTCTAGGAACTGGGGTGGAGGGAAAACCACTGGAAAGGACACGCAGAAGGAGACACCGGCCTTGACCTCTGAACTGATAATGAAAGAGAGAAGACCTCGCATCACCTCTCATGGGTGCTCAGGAGAAAAATAAATAGTAACTGGAGGCTAACTCCGGCACACTAATGATTTCCCATAAGAACCAAAGGAGGACGTAGTAATTAGATGTCAAAATCCTTTTCTTTTATTTTGCTGGTGCAGAACGTGAAAAAAACGGTGCTGTACAAATGTCCGCCAAGTGACGACGTTTCGGCTAACAAGCCTTCATCAGGTCAGACAGACTGAATACCATATTTACAAAATGAAAAAAAGACAAAACAAAGAAAGGAGATCAATCAATTTGGATCATAACTGCATTTTCAAAGTACATAAGGCAAAATTGAAAATCAGAAAAAGTATGTAATGACAGAACCGTAGAGACAAGGGTGCAGGACTCAATGTATAGAGATTGAACCTGGGGTGTACCACGTACCAGGTGAATGGGACCCGTTGATTATCGTTATAACATAGCACAGTGAATACAAGAGAGATGAGTGACGTGGAGTGACCGTCAGGCATGGAGAACATGGTAAGGACGCTCACCTTGACTTACGATAGATTTGGAGCCTGGTGAGTATGTACAATAACTGTAATGATACAGTGCCCTCCGTACAGAAACTACTAAAAGGGAAGATAAATACGTAAGAGGAAAGAGAGAGGTGATAATAGGAGTTCAGTTAATGATGTATGCATGGACATACCCTATATGGAGTCCTTGGGTATTACCGGCATGTAGGATCAGATCCTATGAGAAAGTATGGGTCATAGTGAAGAGGTCTAGTCTTGTTAGCTGAAACGTCGTCACTTGGCGGACATTTGTACAGCACCGTTTTTTTCACTTTCTGCACCAACAAAATAAAAGAAAAGGATTTTGACATCTAATTACTGCGTCCTCATTTGGTTCTCATGGGAAATCATTAGTGTGCTGGAGTTAGCCTCCAGTTGACCTCTGAACTATCCAGGATCGGCTGGAGCCCATCACAGCGGAGTCCAGCAGTCGAGGTGTGCCGCCCCTGCAGCGGTCGATCCGCTCGGATCCGGGGTTTGCTGCTGTGGCTTGAGGGTTTCCGGACCCGGGGTTTTACAGCCACTTCAAATGAAAAGGGGGTATTTACAGGGGATAAGAGTTTGTGACGCCACCCGTGGTTCGCGGTAAGGGGAGTACCACCGCTGCCGATGGGCGTGCCTGGGGGAGATTGAGTGGGGCAGCCAGATTACATTCCCTCCAAAGGTAGGGGAGGCCCCAAGACTCTTAATGGAGGAGGTGATGGGGAGCATGATGCAGATAGGAAGCAGGGGGAGGACAGCGTACTCACGCAGGTAATGTTGGCAGTGCTGCGACCGCAAAGCAGACTCTGACACAAAAGTAAACCAAGTCTCTGGGTGCCGATGACCTCTTGGGGGAGCTCGCCCGAGTCTCCGTCTCCTTTAGTACTGCCGGATGGTCCGGAGCCTGCCTCCGTGCACTAATTTTAGAATGACAAAAACCTACAGAACATATGAGTTTATAAGCCATTTGATTAAAAATATTTTCCTTTATTCAAACAAATCATTAAAAATACATACATATAAAAGTGAAGTCACTACCAGGTGACTTCAGGTTATCAAGAATTTTTTTTTAAATAACATACAAAGGTACAAAAGAGTATCCAAAAATAGTAAAAGTGTATATAAATTTGCTCTATATGGTATAATGCCTGAACACAGGGGCTGAAGAGAAATCCTTGTGTGTAAGAAGATAAAAAGATATGGACCAGATTGTAATAGCTGCTCAAGATCCAACAAGTAAATTATCCCTATGTAGGTTAAGAGAAGGAGGGAATGAGCTTGCAAATGTCCAACATGGCAACCTCCTAAGGTAGGAAAAAACTAGATATTAAGTGGCAGTGATAAAGCAGACAAGGTTATGAATGGAAAAAAGCAAATAAACTGCACCAAGAGGAGCTAGTGTAATAAACAACCCATTCAAAAATAAGTACAATAAGCCACAGATCTCTGCAGTGATGTAGAGGAGATATATGCCAATGGGCAGGGCACCCAGCAAAGGGTTTGTAAATAAACAGAAGGTTCCATCAATTCCACATACAGTAATGGTAGAATGCACAAGGGGAAATACAAAATACAAAATCCACAAGAATAATGTATACAAGGAGAAAGAAGGGCCTCCCAGAGCTGAATTCAACTCAAGGGAGCCATGGAGGGCAGATGAGAACACACAAGGAACACAAAGCCAAAAAAGGACAACCTAAAGGTGAAAGAAAGTACCCCTGCTTTTTAGAATGCTTTGGTGGCCCGTTGGCTTAAAGCTGTCCGGGTCTCGCTCCCTACTTGTTAGTAGTAGAGCTGTGCTCTCAGGGGCTCACACTTGGGATTTTTGCAGGTTGCATGGATTGGAAAGCCCTATCCCCCTCGTTGTGCTAGTGCCCCCGATCTCTGAGCTTCTTGGGGACAGTATGTGAAGACGCTATCCTTCACAGGCTAATTGCCAGGTTGCCTGAAGCTATTCCCCGACCTAGGGTCTTGTAGCCTGCCGTGCTTTCAATCCCGGATCAGTTATTAGGCTTGAGATGCTGTCCGTCCTCCAAGACTGGATCCACGCACCCAGCCTCAATATCCTGCGACCTGGTCTCTGACTCCTCCAGGCCCAGACCACCGTCTGTGACCCAACCAATAACATACAAGGAGCCACTACTCCCTCAACCCCTCACTTCTCAAGGGTTCACACTCTACTCTCCTCACTTCCCTCCCACCAACCTACCTGACCCCTACGTGGGCGGCCTATTCCAGCTCAGCAGCTAACTGGTGTGTCTGACAGGGTGAGGTGAGGTGAGGTTGGGATTTGCATGCGGATGGAGGCAGTACCATAGGTTGGGAACTCAGAACCATGAAGGGTTGAGTCCTGCACCAAGATAAAGAGGGTGCAGTATCCTGTGACACCCTGACTAGTTCAGGGGCGTCACATTCCTCCTAGGTTAAATGTAGATCGTCCCCGAGCTACAGGACACCCAGAGGTTTATTTTTGTTTAACTGGAAAAAGAAGAAAAAGGACATTTTTAATGTAACAGTTTCTCGTCCCGCACAGGGGAGGCACATTACTTAAACGTTGCATAACAAAACTTTTAGAGTTCATATTTTATAAGAACCATGGGAACGCTATCGGTTGTAGCCGTAGCCAGTGACTCAGCCTACTCTGCTGCAGTCATTTCTGCAACAGTCCATTCCCATTGTCCCTCTCCCTTCAACCCGCCACCCAAACAACCTGTATCTCGCCGCTTCCTACTTGGGGTCCGTGACGGGGTTGAAGTCATGGAGGTGTAAAAGATGAATCTGGTGGGCGCACGAGGCGCAACTATGTACAATAGCACAAGTTTGTGCTGGCTGATGCTAGTCCCGCAGCCATGGTCCATATTAATGAGCACAAAATAAAGATAAAACAAGGTCCATTCACTGAATGTAAATATTAATCAGGTTAGGTATTTGGTCAATTAGTAAACATATAAATCAGCATTTTTGCAACTTTTATCATTGATAGCAGCTTATGAAACATTAGGAAACATTAGGGAAACATAACATTTAACATTATGATAGCCGGGTTCCACTACCACCACTCTCTATAACTCAATGGGGGCTGACCAAAGTTAGCACAGGTTGACCTTCTCAACTCTGGACCCTCTTCTTCCCCTTGGGGTGTGGCAATGTCTGCTGTGGGTTCCTCACTATCAGTGACAGGGATGGCTTGTAGGACTCTACGTGTTCGTGGTAAGGGTACGGGTACTACTCTAGGTGTTGAGGGGAGTGCAGTGTCAGTAATCCTTTCCTGTTCTGGTACCTCCACGGGTTGTGGGAATGTTAACACAGGAACTATCACGGCTCCATTTTGCATAGGCCAATTTACTGGGAAATCACCTACGATGGTACGGATGGTTCTCTTTTTCCTTTCCACTACTTGAGGTTGGGGCTGGGGTTCATCTGGAACTCTTAGGGGCTCTGGACACTTCTTTAAGTGATCCCTAGAGGTGGCAGACGTGGTTCGTTCTTGATCCTTGCTGATAAGGCAAGTCTTCTGATTATCAAAGTTAGAGAGTTGCACCACGTAGGGTTCCTTCTCCCATTAGTCATCCAGTTTGTGAAGTTTTCTCTTCCTCTTTAATACCATTTGGCCTGGCGAGAAAGGAGTAGCTCTTGCCTGCTTGTTGAAGTTCTTTTCTTGCTTCTCTCTACTCTGGTTCAAATTCTCTTCAACATATTCTTGGATCTGTTCATACTGGATCTGGTGAAGTGAGTCCCAATCCGCATTGGGTGAGTAAGCTTCAGGCAATTCAACCTCCATCTCTAAAGCTTGCTTAACACGTTACAATTAAGCATACGATATCGTATGCAATCGTAACCGCCCCCATCGTATGTGCGGCACATTCAATTTGTTGAACGTGTTGCACAAACGATTATTTGCTGTCACACGTACTTACCCTTCCATACGACCTCGATGTGGGTGGCGATCGTCTACTTCCTGGAGTGGGAGGGACGTTCAGCGTCACATCGACGTCACGTGGCAGCCAGCCAATAGAAGCGGAGGGGCGGAGATGAGCGGGACGTAAACATCCCGCCCACCTCCTTCCTTCCCAATTGCCGGCAGGAGCCACGGGATGCAGGTAAGATCTGTTGATCGTTCCCGGGGTGTCACACACTTCGATGTGTGCTACCTCTGGAACATTGAACAACGTCACGTTCAATTTTTAGCAATTGAATGACGTGCATGCGATGAACGTTTTAACGTTCAATCGCAATCGCACGTAGCTGTCACATGCTACAATATAACTTACGGTGCCGGATGTGCGTCACTTACGACGTGACTCCGCCGACACATCGTAAGATATATTGTAGCGTGTAAAGCCTGCTTAAGTCCACTGGGAGTCTCCCAGGTCTGGCTCCCATCAGGTAAGCGGGTGTGCATTTGGTGGAGCCCACAGGAATATTATTGTAGATGTCAACAAGATCTGGCAATTTTTCAGGACACTGGTTCCGCTCCTCAAGTGGAAGAGTCTTCAGCAGGTTGATTAATCTTTTCGCACATTCCATTTGTTTGAGCATGGTAAGGTGTAGTGCGTATCTTCTTACATCCATACAGACTGCAGAATTCTTTGAAGATTTCAGCCTCAAACGCTGGACCTTGGTCGGTGAGGACTTGATCCGGATACCCATGCGGCCTGCAAAAGTGTGCTTGGAATGCCTTCGCCGCTGTGCTGGCAGTTAGATCTTTGACGGGTACCACCACCAGGAAACTTGAATAGTGATCCACCATCGTGAGTGCATAGGTGTAACCACTCCTGCTTGGGGTGAGCTTGACATGATCCAAAGCTATCAGTTCCAAGGGCTGTTTGGTGACTATTGGTTGAAGTGGCGCTTGCCGACTGGTTCCATCTTTCCTCCTCAAGGCTCAAGGACCACAGTTTCTGCACCATGCTTCTATGGTGTCCCTCATTCCAATCCAATAGAAGCGACTTCTCAGCAACATCTCCAACTTTTTCCATCCAAAGTGCCCCGCTCGGTCGTGGTACGCCTCTAAGACCACCGGCATGTACGCTTTAGGTATCATTATCTGGCATATTCTTTCATGCATTGGATTAGTGAGACTCCTGCACAACTTGCCCTAATGGAGATACAGTCGACTCCTGTCTTTCCAAAACTTCTTAGCTTCCTCTAAAGCGCCTGGTTCAAGGTGGAAGCCAGCTTGGGATAGCAATGCCTTGATTAATCTGATTGCAGGATCACCATTCTGAGCTTCTCACCAACCGTGATGGGGTAATGGATTGAAGGTTGCCTCCTGTTGATTGCTGTGGGACCGGGACTGTTCCATGCTGACAGGGCAATGGAAGGCAGGCAGTTCAATCTCCTCCAAATCATCTTCATCCTTTCCATCATTGGGTAAATCGGGCATTCTGGATAATGCATCTGCACTGGCGTTCTTGCTTCCAGCCCTGTATTTTATAGTGAAGTTATAATATGCCAGTAATGCAACACAGCATTGCTCGAACGCTCCCAGTTTCACCATGTCCAGGTGGGTCAAGGGATTGTTGTCCGAGTACACAGTAAATTTTTCAGAGGCCAAGTAGTGCTTGAAACTCTCGGTTACGGCGCAGACGAGTGCCAAGAACTCCAGCTTGAAGGAACTGTAGTTCTATGTGTATATGTGTGCCGCCCCTGCAACGGTCGAACCACTCGGATCCAGGGGTCGCTGTGGCTCGAGGTTCTCTGGACCCGGGAGCTTGTGGCCACTTCAAATGTTAAGGGGGTATTTACAGGAGATAAGAGTTCGTGGCGCGACCCGTGGTTCGCGGTAAGGGGAGTACCGCCGCTGCCGATGGGAGTGCCCGGGGGAGATGGAGTGGGGCAGCCAGATGACATTCCCTCCACGGGTAGGGGAGGCCCCGGGACTCTGGATAGCGGGGGTTGTTGGTGCAGGGAAGCGCAGGGTTAGTGGCAAGCAGGGGAGGACCATGTACTCACTCAGACGGTGTCGGCGATCAAAAGCAGACTCTGACAACAAGGTAAACCAAGTCTCCGGGTGCCGCTGCCCTCCTGAGGGTGCCCGTCTTGGTATCCGTCCCCTATAGTACTGCCGGGTGGTCCGGAGCCTGCCTCCGTGCACAAATTTGAAGTGTTCTGTATGGCCTGTTGGCATAAAGCTGTCAGGGCCCCGCTCCCTAATCTTGGTAGTGGAGCTGTGCTCTCAAGGGCTCATGCTTGGGATTTCTGTGGGCTGCTTGGGTTGGAAAGCCATATCCCCCTTATTGCATTTGTGCCCCTGATCTCTGAGCTTCTTGGGGACAGTCTATAAAGTTACTATCCTCCGCAGGTTAATTGCCGGGTTGCCTGAAGCTACTCCCCGACCTAGGGTCCAGTACCCCGCCATGCTTTCGATCCCGGACCGGTGGTTAGACTAGAGCTGCTGACCCTCCTCCAAGACTAGAGATTGAGGCACCTAGCCTCAATCCTCTGCGACTGGGTCTCCGACTTCTCCGGTCCCAGACCACCGTCTGCGTTCCAACCTGTAACTCCCCAGGAGCCATACGCTCCCCTAGCTCCTCACTACTCGAGGGCTACACTCAACTCCTGCTTCCTCTCCCATTGCTTCCCTGGAGCCAACTACTCTCCTCCTCTACTCCCTCCCACCAGTCTGCCCGACCCCTAGGTGGCAGCCCTATTCCAGTTTAGCAGACCACTAGTGTGTCTGACAGGGTGTGGTGTGAGGTGTGGTTGGGATTTGGATGCTGATGCAGGCAGTACTATAGGTTCGGAACCCAGAACCATGGTGGGTTGAGCCCTGCACTAAGATATAAAGAGCGTGCAGTACCCTGTGATGCCCTGACTAGTCCAGGGGCGTCACATTCCCTTTGGTTAAATGTAGCTCATACCCGAGCTGCAGGACATCCAGAGGTTTATGTTTGTTAAACTGAAAAAAGAAAGAAAGAAATAACATTTTTAATTTACAATTTCTCATCCTGCATAGGGGAGGCACATTACTTAAACGTTACATAACCCAAAAACTCTTCAGAGTTCATTTTTATTAAAAGAACCATGGGAACGCTACCGGTTATAGCGGTAGTCGGTGGCTCAGCCTACTCTGCTGCAGCCCCTTCCTGCTACAGTCCATTCACATTGTCCCTGTTACCTTCAACCCGCCACCAAAAAACACCTGGACCTGCCGCTTCTTACTTGGGTCCGTGACAGGGTTAAAGTCCGGTCAAAAACAACAACAGTCAACAACATTAAGCAACAGCTGCTGGGGCAGCCTCTTCTTGCAGCTTTCCTTCCCTCAACCCGCCACCCCAACCACCCGGATGCCCAGTGCCACCTTCACTTATGGTGCTGCACTGTCCTGAGTTCCTTGTAGTTGTCCCTGGTGATGGGTGCAGCTGCTTTCAGTCCTTCAGACAAACCGGGTAACCCTGTAAAACCATTACCCTCTGCACTATCCTCCACCGAGGGCCTCTGGTACCACCTCTTCGTGGCACACCGCTCCGGGTCCTGATGATCTTTTTATTTTTAACAAAGCATTATAAGAATGTTCAACAAGGATGGCACCTCTTGAAATATTAACTCCTTTGCCACCTTCCACCTGGGGGTCCAGATGGCCTTCTCCAATTAACACGGAAAGGTTCAACAAGGGCAACAAGTCCTGTAACAGTCATTCTTTATCTTGTAACAGTAGAACAGTTAAACATTCGGGTAGCTTACTGTAGTTGCGCTACCATGGTTGCATAGGGCCGTTAGGTTCGCTCGACCCTCTAGGACCAGCATTCCAGGAACAACCACAGCACATCCCTAATCTTGGTAGTGGAGCTGTGCTCTCAAGGGCTCATGCTTGGGATTTCTGTGGGCTGCTTGGGTTGGAAAGCCCTATCCCCCTCATTGCGCTAGTGTCAGAGTTCCGGGTTTTCCAGTTTTCTTTTGAATGAGCTTGCCCTTTGTTAACATGGAGTTTTCTGTTCTGTTGCCCTACTTCCTGTCCATCTGCTTAAAAGCCGCCCCTAAAGCTTAGTCCAGTGCCTGAGTATACTGTTTCCTGTGTGCTCCTGCCCTGCTGCTCTTGCTGCCTGATTGTTATTGGATCCTCTTGAAAAACAACCGACACCGACTCTGGACTTCATCTGGTCTCATCGAGCTGTGCCCGGACTCCGTTTGCCGTCTTTGGTCGGCACTTCTGCCCGGTTCCTTCCGTTTCTTAACCGCTCTGGACTCATACAGTACAGATATTTTTGGACTTACTTATTGCCCTTTTGTGTCCCGGCTGCTGCGCATTTAGGCCTTCTGGGGTGATTGCCAGACAGTCCCTGTATAGGGGTTCGCTCTTGGTGGTCTCCCTGGGGGAGTCCGGTGCGCGGTCCCAGGAATTCCCTTTCGCTCCGACCCTGGAAGGTATTTCCTGTGTGTATGTTCTATTGTGTTTTTGTTCTGTTTATGTACGTATTGCTGGTTGCATATTATAAACGTCTTGCACCAAGAACTCGTCTCTGGTTGTCATTGCCCTAACGCAATCGAAATCCTCAGTACATACAATAGTATTACAGCTAGTGCCCCTGATCTCTGAGCTTCTTGGGGACAGTCCATAAAGTTACTATCCTCCGCAAGTAATTGCCGGGTTGCCTGAAGCTACTCCCCGACCCAGGGTCCAGTACCCCGCCGTGCTTTCGGTCCCGGACCAGTGTTTAGACTCGAGCTGCTGACCGTCCTCAAAGACTAGGTCTAGGCACCCAGTCTCAATCCCCTACGACCGGGTCTCCGACTCCTCCGGTCTCAGACCACCATTTGCGTCCCAACCTGTAACTCCCCGGAAGCCACACGCTCCCCTAGCTCCTCACTACTCGAGGGCTACACTCAACTCCTGCTTCCTCCCCCTTTGCTCCCCTAGAGCCGACTACTCTCCTCCACTACTACCTACCACCAGTTTGCCCAACCCCTAAGTGGGCGGCCCTATTCCAGCTCAGCAGCCCACTGGTGTGTCTGACAAGGTGTGGTGTGAAGTGTGGTTGGGATTTGGATGCTGATGGAGGCAATACTATAAGTTGGGAACCCAGACCCATGGTGGGTTGAGCCCTGCAGTAAGAGATAAAGAGTAGAGTTGAGCGCGGTTCGCAGTTTGTGGTTCTCCAGTTCGCGGTTTGAGTGATTTTGGGGGCTGTTCTAGCTCGAACTAGAACTCGAGCTTTTTGCTAAAGCTCGATAGTTGTAGTTACATTCGAGAATGGTTCTAGCAGCAAAAAGCCAAGCTAATTACTAGCTGGCTTTCCGCTGTAATAGTGTAAATCACTCTGTGACTCACACTATTATGAAATTTCAGCGTATAGTGTGCGGGAACAGCGCATTCAGATCACTGCTGCTGGGATAATGGCGATTGCCATTTTTTTTTTTTCCTTGTCTTGCTTCCCTAAGCGCGCGCGTGTAGTGGGGCGGGCCAGCATGTCAGCCAATCCAAGACACACACAGCTAAGTGGACTTTTAGTCAGAGAAACAACGGCATGTGTGATAGGATGTCCATGTCACATGTCCCTGCATTATAAAAACGGGTATCTGCCCGTCCGGACGCCATTATCTCTTCTGTGTCTGGGTGTCAGTCACCGCTGGCGTAGCTCCTGTCTCCGATACTGCTGTGTACGCTCTACACACAGCGCTATAAAGAATAGGGATAGAAGTTTCTATTAGCCCTTGAAAGGGCTAATAACAGCAGGCTCAGAGCCATAGGTGACAGTCAGGTCCGTGGAAACAGATTTTAACAGCTACAGATAACAGCGTCTAAGTAGCTATGGTCAGGGACTTCCTCGCTGCATTTCCCAATTAGGAGGGATAGAAAGTGAGGCTTACTTTCCTGTACACTGACCCACAACCCTGACACTGTACCCTCCTGCCCTTTGCACACTCAAGCTCATTGTTACTAAGCCATTATACTAGCAAACACTGAGTAAACTTAGTGGCATCCTAAAAGTGGCAGTTGGACTTCCATTAGTGTCCCACTAGTGCAAATCTATTTGCAGCACCTCTGCATTGCACACTCAAAGTCATTGTTACTAAGCCATCATACTAGCAAACACTGAGTAAACTTAGTGGCATCCTAAAAGTGGCTGTTGGACTTCCATTAGTGTCCCACTAGTGCAAATCTATTTGCAGAACCTCTGCATTCCACACTCAAACTCATTGTTACTAAGCCATTATACTAGCAAACACTCAGTAAACTTAGTGGCATCCTAAAAGTGGCTGTTGGACTTCCATTAGTGTCCCACTAGTGCAAATCTATTTGCAGTACCTCTGCATTGCACACTCAAACTCATTGTTACTGAGCCATTATACTAGCAAACACTGAGTAAACTTAGTGGCATCCTAAAAGTGGCAGTTGGACTTCCATTAGTGTCCCACTAGTGCAAATCTATTTGCAGCACCTCTGCCTGCATTGCACACTCAAACTCATTGTTACTAAGCCATTATACTAGCAAACACTGAGTAAACTTAGTGGAATCCTAAAAGTGGCTGTTGGACTTCCATTAGTGTCCCACTAGTGCAAATCTATTTGCAGCACCTCTGCATTGCACACTCAAACTCATTGTTACTAAGCCATTATACTAGCAAAGTGGAATCTGCATTACTGCCATGAACATATGAATCAAGAGAAATTTAGCTACTGAATTGATCAATGCAATAGAGCCCCAACACTACGCCAAAGTATTTCTCTACGTTGGGGTCCCTAGCTTGTGTGTGTCCTCTCATGCAGTTAAAAAACCTACCGTGTATGGGAAGCTGAGACCCAGGCTATTTATGCGTATGATATGGATTGGCAATAGGTGTGGTTGGGGAGGGTTCACAAACGAAAAAATACTAACAAATAGGAATAACGTTTGGAACACCATTCTAAGTCCGAACTGGGTGCAAAAACCCAGCAAAAATAGTATTTTTTCGTTTGTGAACCCTCCCCAACCACACCTATTGCCAATCCATATCATACGCATAAATAGCCTGGGTCTCAGCTTCCCATACACGGTAGGTTTTTTTAACTGCATGAGAGGACACACACAAGCTAGGGACCCCAACGTAGAGAAATACTTTGGCGTAGTGTTGGGGCTCTATTGCATTGATCAATTCAGTAGCTAAATTTCTCTTGATTCATATGTTCATGGCAGTAATGCAGATTCCATTTTTCACATATTCACTCTTGCATATAGCTATTGGATTTTTCAAGTCAGTATTCACACAGCAGTTTCTGCTATTTCATGTATTCCCCTTACATAGTCACTGGTGTGCATACCTTATCTCCCCATAGTGATGTTTTATTTTTTTTAGGTTTTTGCACCCAGTTCGGACTTAGAATGGTGTTCCAAACGTCATTCCTATTTGTTAGTATTTTTTCGTTTGTGAACCCTCCCCAACCACACCTATTGCCAATCCATATCATACGCATAAATAGCCTGGGTCTCAGCTTCCCATGCACGGTAGGTTTTTTAACTGCATGAGAGGACACACACAAGCTAGGGACCCCAACGTAGAGAAATACTTTGGCGTAGTGTTGGGGCTCTATTGCATTGATCAATTCAGTAGCTAAATTTCTCTTGATTCATATGTTCATGGCAGTAATGCAGATTCCATTTTTCACATATTCACTCTTGCATATAGCTATTGGATTTTTCAAGTCAGTATTCACACAGCAGTTTCTGCTATTTCATGTATTCCCCTTACATAGTCACTGGTGTGCATACCTTATCTCCCCATAGTGATGTTTTTTTGTTTTTTAGGTTTTTGCACCCAGTTCGGACTTAGAATGGTGTTCCAAACGTTATTCCTATTTGTTAGTATTTTTTCGTTTGTGAACCCTCCCCAACCACACCTATTGCCAATCCATATCATACGCATAAATAGCCTGGGTCTCAGCTTCCCATGCACGGTAGGTTTTTTAACTGCATGAGAGGACACACACAAGTTAGGGACCCCAACGTAGAGAAATACTTTGGCGTAGTGTTGGGGCTCTATTGCATTGATCAATTCAGTAGCTAAATTTCTCTTGATTCATATGTTCATGGCAGTAATGCAGATTCCATTTTTCACATATTCACTCTTGCATATAGCTATTGGATTTTTCAAGTCAGTATTCACACAGCAGTTTCTGCTATTTCATGTATTCCCCTTACATAGTCACTGGTGTGCATACCTTATCTCCCAATAGTGATGTTTTGTTTTTTTTAGGTTTTTGCACCCAGTTCGGACTTAGAATGGTGTTCCAAACGTTATTCCTATTTGTTAGTATTTTTTCGTTTGTGAACCCTCCCCAACCACACCTATTGCCAATCCATATCATACGCATAAATAGCCTGGGTCTCAGCTTCCCATACACGGTAGGTTTTTTAACTGCATGAGAGGACACACACAAGCTAGGGACCCCAACGTAGAGAAATACTTTGGCGTAGTGTTGGGGCTCTATTGCATTGATCAATTCAGTAGCTAAATTTCTCTTGATTCATATGTTCATGGCAGTAATGCAGATTCCATTTTTCACATATTCACTCTTGCATATAGCTATTGGATTTTTCAAGTCAGTATTTACACAGCAGTTTCTGCTATTTCATGTATTCCCCTTACATAGTCACTGGTGTGCATACCTTATCTCCCCATAGTGATGGTTTTTTTTTAGGTTTTTGCACCCAGTTCGGACTTAGAATGGTGTTCCAAACGTTATTCCTATTTGTTAGTATTTTTTCGTTTGTGAACCCTCCCCAACCACACCTATTGCCAATCCATATCATACGCATAAATAGCCTGGGTCTCAGCTTCCCATACACGGTAGGTTTTTTAAACTGCATGAGAGGACACACACAAGCTAGGGACCCCAACGTAGAGAAATACTTTGGCATAGTGTTGGGGCCCTATTGCATTGATCAATTCAGTAGCTAAATTTCTCTTGATTCATATGTTCATGGCAGTAATGCAGATTCCATTTTTCACATATTCACTCTTGCATATAGCTATTGGATTTTTCAAGTCAGTATTCACACAGCAGTTTCTGCTATTTCATGTATTCCCCTTACATAGTCACTGGTGTGAATACCTTATCTCCCCATGGTGATGTTTTTTGTTTTTATTTTTTGTTTTTTTTTAGGTTTTTGCACCCAGTTCGGACTTAGAATGGTGTTCCAAACGTTATTCCTATTTGTTAGTATTTTTTCGTTTGTGAACCCTCCCCAACCACACCTATTGCCAATCCATATCATACGCATAAATAGCCTGGGTCTCAGCTTCCCATACACGGTAGGTTTTTTAACTGCATGAGAGGACACACACAAGCTAGGGACCCCAACGTAGAGAAATACTTTGGCGTAGTGTTGGGGCTCTATTGCATTGATCAATTCAGTAGCTAAATTTCTCTTGATTCATATGTTCATGGCAGTAATGCAGATTCCATTTTTCACATATTCACTCTTGCATATAGCTATTGGATTTTTCAAGTCAGTATTCACACAGCAGTTTCTGCTATTTCATGTATTCCCCTTACATAGTCACTGGTGTGCATACCTTATCTCCCCATAGTGATGTTTTATTTCTTTTAGGTTTTTGCACCCAGTTCGGACTTAGAATGGTGTTCCAAACGTTATTCCTATTTGTTAGTATTTTTTCGTTTGTGAACCCTCCCCAACCACACCTATTGCCAATCCATATCATACGCATAAATAGCCTGGGTCTCAGCTTCCCATGCACGGTAGGTTTTTTAACTGCATGAGAGGACACACACAAGCTAGGGACCCCAACGTAGAGAAATACTTTGGCGTAGTGTTGGGGCTCTATTGCATTGATCAATTCAGTAGCTAAATTTCTCTTGATTCATATGTTCATGGCAGTAATGCAGATTCCATTTTTCACATATTCACTCTTGCATATAGCTATTGGATTTTTCAAGTCAGTATTCACACAGCAGTTTCTGCTATTTCATGTATTCCCCTTACATAGTCACTGGTGTGCATACCTTATCTCCCCATAGTGATGTTTTTTTGTTTTTTTAGGTTTTTGCACTCAGTTCGGACTTAGAATGGTGTTCCAAATGTTATTCCTATTTGTTAGTATTTTTTCGTTTGTGAACCCTCCCCAACCACACCTATTGCCAATCCATATCATACGCATAAATAGCCTGGGTCTCAGCTTCCCATGCACGGTAGGTTTTTTAACTGCATGAGAGGACACACACAAGCTAGGGACCCCAACGTAGAGAAATACTTTGGCGTAGTGTTGGGGCTCTATTGCATTGATCAATTCAGTAGCTAAATTTCTCTTGATTCATATGTTCATGGCAGTAATGCAGATTCCATTTTTCACATATTCACTCTTGCATATAGCTATTGGATTTTTCAAGTCAGTATTCACACAGCAGTTTCTGCTATTTCATGTATTCCCCTTACATAGTCACTGGTGTGCATACCTTATCTCCCCATAGTGATGTTTTGTTTTTTTTAGGTTTTTGCACCCAGTTCGGACTTAGAATGGTGTTCCAAACGTTATTCCTATTTGTTAGTATTTTTTCGTTTGTGAACCCTCCCCAACCACACCTATTGCCAATCCATATCATACGCATAAATAGCCTGGGTCTCAGCTTCCCATACACGGTAGGTTTTTTAACTGCATGAGAGGACACACACAAGCTAGGGACCCCAACGTAGAGAAATACTTTGGCGTAGTGTTGGGGCTCTATTGCATTGATCAATTCAGTAGCTAAATTTCTCTTGATTCATATGTTCATGGCAGTAATGCAGATTCCATTTTTCACATATTCACTCTTGCATATAGCTATTGGATTTTTCAAGTCAGTATTTACACAGCAGTTTCTGCTATTTCATGTATTCCCCTTACATAGTCACTGGTGTGCATACCTTATCTCCCCATAGTGATGGGTTTTTTTTAGGTTTTTGCACCCAGTTCGGACTTAGAATGGTGTTCCAAACGTTATTCCTATTTGTTAGTATTTTTTCGTTTGTGAACCCTCCCCAACCACACCTATTGCCAATCCATATCATACGCATAAATAGCCTGGGTCTCAGCTTCCCATACACGGTAGGTTTTTTAACTGCATGAGAGGACACACACAAGCTAGGGACCCCAACGTAGAGAAATACTTTGGCGTAGTGTTGGGGCTCTATTGCATTGATCAATTCAGTAGCTAAATTTCTCTTGATTCATATGTTCATGGCAGTAATGCAGATTCCATTTTTCACATATTCACTCTTGCATATAGCTATTGGATTTTTCAAGTCAGTATTCACACAGCAGTTTCTGCTATTTCATGTATTCCTCTTACATAGTCACTGGTGTGCATACCTTATCTCCCCATAGTGATGTGGTTTTTTTTTTAGGTTTTTGCACCCAGTTCGGACTTAGAATGGTGTTCCAAACGTTATTCCTATTTGTTAGTATTTTTTCGTTTGTGAACCCTCCCCAACCACACCTATTGCCAATCCATATCATACGCATAAATAGCCTGGGTCTCAGCTTCCCATACACGGTAGGTTTTTTAACTGCATGAGAGGACACACACAAGCTAGGGACCCCAACGTAGAGGAATACTTTGGCGTAGTGTTGGGGCTCTATTGCATTGATCAATTCAGTAGCTAAATTTCTCTTGATTCATATGTTCATGGCAGTAATGCAGATTCCATTTTTCACATATTCACTCTTGCATATAGCTATTGGATTTTTCAAGTCAGTATTCACACAGCAGTTTCTGCTATTTCATGTATTCCTCTTACATAGTCACTGGTGTGCATACCTTATCTCCCCATAGTGATGTGGTTTTTTTTTTAGGTTTTTGCACCCAGTTCGGACTTAGAATGGTGTTCCAAACGTTATTCCTATTTGTTAGTATTTTTTCGTTTGTGAACCCTCCCCAACCACACCTATTGCCAATCCATATCATACGCATAAATAGCCTGGGTCTCAGCTTCCCATACACGGTAGGTTTTTTAACTGCATGAGAGGACACACACAAGCTAGGGACCCCAACGTAGAGAAATACTTTGGCGTAGTGTTGGGGCTCTATTGCATTGATCAATTCAGTAGCTAAATTTCTCTTGATTCATATGTTCATGGCAGTAATGCAGATTCCATTTTTCACATATTCACTCTTGCATATAGCTATTGGATTTTTCAAGTCAGTATTCACACAGCAGTTTCTGCTACTTCATGTATTCCCCTTACATAGTTACTGGTGTGCATACCTTATCTCCCCATAGTGATGTTTTTTTTAGGTTTTTGCACCCAGTTCGGACTTAGAATGGTGTTCCAAACATCATTCCTATTTGTTAGTATTTTTTCGTTTGTGAACCCTCCCCAACCACACCTATTGCCAATCCATATCATACGCATAAATAGCCTGGGTCTCAGCTTCCCATGCACGGTAGGTTTTTTAACTGCATGAGAGGACACACACAAGCTAGGGACCCCAACGTAGAGAAATACTTTGGCGTAGTGTTGGGGCTCTATTGCATTGATCAATTCAGTAGCTAAATTTCTCTTGATTCATATGTTCATGGCAGTAATGCAGATTCCATTTTTCACATATTCACTCTTGCATATAGCTATTGGATTTTTCAAGTCAGTATTCACACAGCAGTTTCTGCTATTTCATGTATTCCCCTTACATACGTTATTCCTATTTATTATACTAGCAAACACTGAGTAAACTTAGTGGCATCCTAAAAGTGGCAGTTGGACTTCCATTAGTGTCCCACTAGTGCAAATCTATTTGCAGAACCTCTGCATTGCACACTCAAACTCATTGTTACTAAGCCATTATACTAGCAAACACTGAGTAAACTTAGTGGCATCCTAAAAGTGGCTGTTGGACTTCCATTAGTGTCCCACTAGTGCAAATCTATTTGCAGCACCTCTGCATTGCACACTCAAACTCATTGTTACTAAGCCATTATACTAGCAAACACTGAGTAAACTTAGTGGCATCCTAAAAGTGGCAGTTGGACTTCCATTAGTGTCCCACTAGTGCAAATCTATTTGCAGCACCTCTGCATTGCACACTCAAACTCATTGTTACTAAGCCATTATACTAGCAAACACTGAGTAAACTTAGTGGCATCCTGAAAGTGGCAGTTGGACTTCCATTATTGTCCCACTAGTGCAAATCTATTTGCAGAACCTCTGCATTGCACACTCAAACTCATGGTTACTAAGCCTATATACTAGCAAACACTGAGTAAACTTAGTGGCATCCTAAAAGTGGCAGTTGGACTTCCATTAGTGTCCCACTAGTGCAAATCTATTTGCAGCACCTCTGCATTGCACACTCAAACTCATTGTTACTAAGCCATTATACTAGCAAACACTGAGTAAACTTAGTGGCATCCTAAAAGTGGCAGTTGGACTTCCATTAGTGTCCCACTAGTGCAAATCTATTTGCAGCACCTCTGCATTGCACACTCAAACTCATTGTTACTAAGCCATTATACTAGCAAACACTGAGTAAACTTAGTGGCATCCTAAACGTGGCAGTTGGACTTCCATTAGTGTCCCACTAGTGCAAATCTATTTGCAGCACCTCTGCATTGCACACTCAAACTCATTGTTACTAAGCCATTATACTAGTTAACATTGAGTAAACTTAGTGGCATCCTAAAAGTGGCAGTTGGACTTCCATTAGTGTCACAATAGTGCAAAGCTATTTGCAGCACCTCTGCATTGCACACTCAAACTCATTGTTACTAAGCCATTATACTAGCAAACACTGAGTAAACTTAGTGGCATCCTAAAAGTGGCAGTTGGACTTCCATTAGTGTCCCAATAGTGCAAAGCTATTGGCAGCACCTCTGCATTGCACACTCAAACTCATTGTTAGTAAGCCATTATACTAGCAAACACTTAGTGAACTTAGTGGCATCCTAAAAGTGGCTGTTGGACTTCCATTAGTGCCCCACTAGTGCAAATCTATTTGCAGAACCTCTGCATTGCACACTCAAACTCATTGTTACTAAGCCATTATACTAGCAAACACTGAGTAAACTTAGTGGCATCCTAAAAGTGGCTGTTGGACTTCCATTAGTGTCCCACTAGTGCAAATCTATTTGCAGCACCTCTGCATTGCACACTCAAACTCATTGTTACTAAGCCATTATACTAGCAAACACTGAGTAAACTTAGTGGTATCCTAAAAGTGGCAGTTGGACTTCCATTAGTGTCCCACTAGTGCAAAGCTATTTGCAGCACCTCTGCATTGCACACTCAAACTCATTGTTACTAAGCCATTATACTAGCAAACACTGAGTAAACTTAGTGGCATCCTAAAAGTGGCTGTTGGACTTCCATTAGTGTCCCACTCGTGCAAAGCTATTGGCAGAACCTCTGCATTGCACACTCAAACTCATTGTTACTAAGCCATTATACTAGCAAACACTGAGTAAACTTAGTGGCATCCTAAATGTGGCTGTTGGACTTCCATTAGTGTCCCACTAGTGCAAATCTATTTTCAGAACCTCTGCATTGCACACTCAAACTCATTGTTACTAAGCCATTATACTAGCAAACACTGAGTAAACTTAGTGGCATCCTAAAAGTGGCAGTTGGACTTCCATTAGTGTCCCACTAGTGCAAATCTATTTGCAGCACCTCTGCATTGCACACTCAAACTCATTGTTACTAAGCCATTATACTAGCAAACACTGAGTAAACTTAGTGGCATCCTAAACGTGGCAGTTGGACTTCCATTAGTGTCCCACTAGTGCAAATCTATTTGCAGCACCTCTGCATTGCACACTCAAACTCATTGTTACTAAGCCATTATACTAGTTAACATTGAGTAAACTTAGTGGCATCCTAAAAGTGGCAGTTGGACTTCCATTAGTGTCACAATAGTGCAAAGCTATTTGCAGCACCTCTGCATTGCACACTCAAACTCATTGTTACTAAGCCATTATACTAGCAAACACTGAGTAAACTTAGTGGCATCCTAAAAGTGGCAGTTGGACTTCCATTAGTGTCCCAACAGTGCAAAGCTATTGGCAGCACCTCTGCATTGCACACCCAAACTCATTGTTAGCAAGCCATTATACTAGCAAACACTTAGTGAACTTAGTGGCATCCTAAAAGTGGCTGTTGGACTTCCATTAGTGCCCCACTAGTGCAAATCTATTTGCAGAACCTCTGCATTGCACACTCAAACTCATTGTTACTAAGCCATTATACTAGCAAACACTGAGTAAACTTAGTGGCATCCTAAAAGTGGCTGTTGGACTTCCATTAGTGTCCCACTAGTGCAAATCTATTTGCAGCACCTCTGCATTGCACACTCAAACTCATTGTTACTAAGCCATTATACTAGCAAACACTGAGTAAACTTAGTGGCATCCTAAAAGTGGCAGTTGGACTTCCATTAGTGTCCCACTAGTGCAAAGCTATTTGCAGCACCTCTGCATTGCACACTCAAACTCATTGTTACTAAGCCATTATACTAGCAAACACTGAGTAAACTTAGTGGCATCCTAAACGTGGCAGTTGGACTTCCATTAGTGTCCCACTAGTGCAAATCTATTTGCAGCACCTCTGCATTGCACACTCAAACTCATTGTTACTAAGCCATTATACTAGTTAACATTGAGTAAACTTAGTGGCATCCTAAAAGTGGCAGTTGGACTTCCATTAGTGTCACAATAGTGCAAAGCTATTTGCAGCACCTCTGCATTGCACACTCAAACTCATTGTTACTAAGCCATTATACTAGCAAACACTGAGTAAACTTAGTGGCATCCTAAAAGTGGCAGTTGGACTTCCATTAGTGTCCCAATAGTGCAAAGCTATTGGCAGCACCTCTGCATTGCACACTCAAACTCATTGTTAGTAAGCCATTATACTAGCAAACACTTAGTGAACTTAGTGGCATCCTAAAAGTGGCTGTTGGACTTCCATTAGTGCCCCACTAGTGCAAATCTATTTGCAGAACCTCTGCATTGCACACTCAAACTCATTGTTACTAAGCCATTATACTAGCAAACACTGAGTAAACTTAGTGGCATCCTAAAAGTGGCTGTTGGACTTCCATTAGTGTCCCACTAGTGCAAATCTATTTGCAGCACCTCTGCATTGCACACTCAAACTCATTGTTACTAAGCCATTATACTAGCAAACACTGAGTAAACTTAGTGGTATCCTAAAAGTGGCAGTTGGACTTCCATTAGTGTCCCACTAGTGCAAAGCTATTTGCAGCACCTCTGCATTGCACACTCAAACTCATTGTTACTAAGCCATTATACTAGCAAACACTGAGTAAACTTAGTGGCATCCTAAAAGTGGCTGTTGGACTTCCATTAGTGTCCCACTCGTGCAAAGCTATTGGCAGAACCTCTGCATTGCACACTCAAACTCATTGTTACTAAGCCATTATACTAGCAAACACTGAGTAAACTTAGTGGCATCCTAAATGTGGCTGTTGGACTTCCATTAGTGTCCCACTAGTGCAAATCTATTTTCAGAACCTCTGCATTGCACACTCAAACTCATTGTTACTAAGCCATTATACTAGCAAACACTGAGTAAACTTAGTGGCATCCTAAAAGTGGCAGTTGGACTTCCATTAGTGTCCCACTAGTGCAAATCTATTTGCAGCACCTCTGCATTGCACACTCAAACTCATTGTTACTAAGCCATTATACTAGCAAACACTGAGTAAACTTAGTGGCATCCTAAACGTGGCAGTTGGACTTCCATTAGTGTCCCACTAGTGCAAATCTATTTGCAGCACCTCTGCATTGCACACTCAAACTCATTGTTACTAAGCCATTATACTAGTTAACATTGAGTAAACTTAGTGGCATCCTAAAAGTGGCAGTTGGACTTCCATTAGTGTCACAATAGTGCAAAGCTATTTGCAGCACCTCTGCATTGCACACTCAAACTCATTGTTACTAAGCCATTATACTAGCAAACACTGAGTAAACTTAGTGGCATCCTAAAAGTGGCAGTTGGACTTCCATTAGTGTCCCAACAGTGCAAAGCTATTGGCAGCACCTCTGCATTGCACACTCAAACTCATTGTTAGCAAGCCATTATACTAGCAAACACTTAGTGAACTTAGTGGCATCCTAAAAGTGGCTGTTGGACTTCCATTAGTGCCCCACTAGTGCAAATCTATTTGCAGAACCTCTGCATTGCACACTCAAACTCATTGTTACTAAGCCATTATACTAGCAAACACTGAGTAAACTTAGTGGCATCCTAAAAGTGGCTGTTGGACTTCCATTAGTGTCCCACTAGTGCAAATCTATTTGCAGCACCTCTGCATTGCACACTCAAACTCATTGTTACTAAGCCATTATACTAGCAAACACTGAGTAAACTTAGTGGTATCCTAAAAGTGGCAGTTGGACTTCCATTAGTGTCCCACTAGTGCAAAGCTATTTGCAGCACCTCTGCATTGCACACTCAAACTCATTGTTACTAAGCCATTATACTAGCAAACACTGAGTAAACTTAGTGGCATCCTAAAAGTGGCTGTTGGACTTCCATTAGTGTCCCACTCGTGCAAAGCTATTGGCAGAACCTCTGCATTGCACACTCAAACTCATTGTTACTAAGCCATTATACTAGCAAACACTGAGTAAACTTAGTGGCATCCTAAATGTGGCTGTTGGACTTCCATTAGTGTCCCACTAGTGCAAATCTATTTTCAGAACCTCTGCATTGCACACTCAAACTCATTGTTACTAAGCCATTATACTAGCAAACACTGAGTAATCTTAGTGGCATCCTAAAAGTGGCAGTTGGATTTTCATTAGTGTCCCACTAGTGCAAAGCTATTTGCAGCACCTCTGCATTGCACACTCAAACTCATTGTTACTAAGCCATTATACTAGCAAACACTGAGTAAACTTAGTGGCATCCTAAAAGTGGCAGTTGGACTTCCATTAGTGTCCCACTAGTGCAAAGCAATTTGCAGCACCTCTGCATTGCACACTCAAACTCATTGTTACTAAGCCATTATACTAGCAAACTATGCTGCCAGTTTAAGGGCCGTAGTTGCATTGTCAGGGATAATTATTGTTGTTTATTCTGCTGTTAATAAAGCTGAACCACTGCTGCAATCTACACCACCTCTCAATTTTTACTACCACATTTTAAGTGCACAATCTTGTCGCAATCAAAATGAGTGGCAAAATGACAGATGCTGGTGAAAATGGGAAGAGGCGTGTTGGAAAAGGAAAAAAAGGGTTTGTCCGAGGGGAAGGTGGCAAAGCTCCATTAACATCTGCTGAAGATAGACCATCTTCCAGCAAAAGTAAGATGTCTACTACTTACCGTTTACAATCCGATGTGCTCCCTTTTTTACGGACACGAACAACTGGAACAAAGGTAGATGATGGCCAAAAAAGGAAAATGATTGAATGGATCTCAAGTGGTCCAACAAGTGCCCTCTCCGCCACCTCAACTACCGCATCCAAAAAACACCAGTCCTCTGAGTTGTCAGCCCAATCACACTTGCTTTCTCCCAGCTCTGAAGTCTCCATCCGCCCTGCACAGTATAGTGGAACTGAGATGGCTGAGTCTGCAGAGCTGTTCAGTCACACTATAGCCTGGGAATCAGAGGTCTGCTCCCAAGCTACAGTGAGTACAGATCAGTAAATGGTCTGCAGTGATGCCCAGAACCTTTGTGACTCTGATTCAGGCCGTGAGGACCAAGTCTCTGAGCATAATGTTGACCCTTTTTCACAAACTGTAACACCTGTTGTTATAGACAATGAGGAACATACTGATAACGATGAGACGCAGATACCAGATTGGAATGATAACTTAAATATTCTGTCAGGGCAAGAAGAGGCTCGGTCTGAGGGTGAGGGGAGTGCAAACACAAAAATTGATGAGGAAGTTCTAGATCCCACCTACTGTCAACCCACAGTCAGGCACTCAAGGAGGTCAGCAAAGGTGGTGGAGGAGGATGCAACCGACGACGAAGTTACCTTGCGCCTTCCTGGACAGAGTCGGAGCACTAGTAGCACGTCTACAACTGCATCCTCAGCCACCACTCTGCCTCTGTACACTAGTCGGGGTGGATCAGCAGGTCGCATGTCCTCTAAGCCTTGCCTAGCCTGGTCCTTTTTTGACATAGCAACAGATCGCCCAAATTATGTGATCTGTAAAATTTGTCGTGATTCTGTTAGTAGAGGGCAAAACCTCAGCAGTGTGACAACTTCTTCCATGAATCGTCACATGAATAAACATCATATGTCCCGGTGGGAAGCTCACTGTGCTGCAATGCGGCCTAGCGGAGCGAACCATCCACCGCCTGCCCCTTCCAGTGCATCCGTGCGCTCTTCATCTTCTAGGACTGTGGGGACAGCTGTCACACCTGGTTTTCCACGCACAACTTCCACCACTGTAACTGCAACAGGCAGTTTGCTTGGTAGGTCGTCAGTTAGTTTGGAAGGGGAAACAAGTGCGTGTGTACACCTCTCTCAGTCATCTATAGCACCAACGTTGGATGAAGGCAACATCATGTCTACGCCTGCACTTTCCTCACAAACCTGCATTTTTACAGGGACACCCTACTCAACACCGTCTACACACAGCTGCCAGATCTCTGTCCCTCAGATGTGGACAAATAAAAGGCCATTTCCTGCGACCCATGACAAAGGTAAGAGGTTGACTTTATCCCTCTGTAAGCTCTTGGCTACCGAAATGCTGCCTTTCCGCCTGGTGGACACACAGGATTTTAGAGACCTTATGTCTGTCGCTGTGCCCCAGTACCAGATGCCCAGTCGCCACTACTTCTCTAAGAAAGGTGTGCCTGCGCTACACCAGCATGTCGCACACAACATCACCGCTTCCTTGAGAAACTCTGTGTGTCAACGGGTGCATTTCACCACCGATACTTGGACCAGTAAGCATGGACAGGGACGTTACATGTCGCTGACTGGGCACTGGGTAACTATGGTGATAGATGGTGAAGGGTCTGCTGCACAAGTCTTGCCATCCCCACGACTTGTGTGTCAATCCTCTGTCTGTCCAAGTTCCGCCACTGCTTCTGCCTCCTCCACCTGGCCTGGGTCCTCCACCTCCACCCCAAGCCTGCCTGGTCAGGCCACCAACGTTCTAACTGCGCAGAAGGAATCACGCACCCCTCATTACTATGCTGGCAGCAGAGCACAATGGCATCAGGCGGTCTTTGTCTTGAAATGTCTTGGAAATAAGTCACACAGCGGCTGAGTTGTGGGCAGCTCTGGAGACTGAGTTTGGTAAATGGTTGTCTCCACTCAACCTGCAACCTGGTAAGGCCGTTTGCGACAATGCTGCAAACCTGGGTGCGGCTTTTCACCTGGGCAAGGTGACACACGTGCCTTGTATGACTCACGTGTTGAACCTTGTTGTCCAGCAATTTTTAACACACTAACCCGGCCTAGATGGCCTTCTGAACAGGGCATGAAAACTGTTTGCTCACTTCCGCCGTTCAGCCACCGCTGCTGAGCGACTTGCATCGCTCCAGAAGTCTTTCAGCCTGCCGGTTCATCGCCTGAAATGCGATGGGCAGACACGCTGGAATTCGACTCTCCACATGTTACAGCGACTGTGGCAGCACCGTCGAGCCCTGGTGCAATACGTCATGACGTATAGCCTGGGCCAACGAGATGCAGGTGTGGGGCAGATCACCCTGATGGAGTGGTCTCAGATCAAGGACCTATGCACCCTTCTACACAGTTTCGACATGGCGACGAATATGTTTAGCGCTGACAATGCCATTATCAGCATGACAATTCCAGTCATTTACATGCTGGATCACACGCTAAACACTACTCGGTGTCAGGGAGTGGGACAACAGGAAGGGGAGGAACTACAGGTGGATTCATATGCGCAAGAGACAACAACATCACCAAAGTCCAGACGTTCATCATCACCAACACGGCAGGCATGGGACCATGGGGGACAGGGATCAACAAGGGCGCATGGTAGCAGGTGAAATGTTGAGGAAGGTGCAGGAGAACATGAAGAAATGGAGGACGAACTGTCCATGGACATGGAAGACTCAGCGGAGGAGGGAGACCTTGGTCAAATTTCTGTTGAAAGAGGTTGGGGGGAGATGTCAGAGGAAGAAAGAACGGTTAGCACCTCTATGCCACAAACACAGCGTGGACTTGGTCCGCATGGCTGCGCAAGACACATGAGCGCCTTCTTCCTGCACTACCTCCAACATGACCCTCGTATTGTCAAAATTAGAAGTGATGATGACTACTGGCTTGCCACACTATTAGATCCCCGGTACAAGTCCAAATTTTGTGACATAATTCCAGGCATAGAAAGGGACGCATGTATGCAGGAGTATCAGCAGAAGCTGTTACTCGATCTTCGCTCAGCTTTTCCACCAAACAACCCTGGTGCAGGGAGTGAATCTCCCAGTTGTAACTTGACAAACATGGGACAGTCTCGTCATCTTCAACAGTCTACCTGTACCAGCAGCATCGTATCTGGTGCTGGTAACAGCAATTTTATTGAATCTTTTCGTAATTTTTTTAGACCATCCTTTGCAAGGCCACCAGAGACAACAAGTCTGACACATAGTCAATGGCTGGAGAGGATGATACAGGAGTATCTCCAAATGAACATCGATGCCATGACTTTGCAAATGGAGCCTTGCTCATTTTGGGGTTCAAATCTTGAAAAATGGCCAGATCTCTCAACTTACGCCTTGGAGATCTTGTCGTGTCCAGCTGCCAGCATTGTCTCTGAACGTGTCTTCAGTGCTGCTGGGTGTGTGCTGACAGATAAGCGCACGCGTCTGTCCAGTGACAATGTGGACAGACTAATGTTCATCAAAATGAACAAGTCATGGATCCACAAGGAATTTATTACCCCTGTGTCATCCTGGGGAGAGTAAATGCTTGTGGATTTGGAATGTGCTTGATGCAAATCTACCTGTGAAGTGTACAACTGGGGCACAAGTGCTGCCACTGAATGGGTGGGTGTGTGTGGGGCCCAATTTTTGGAAAAAAGGGAGACTCCGCTTGTAGTAACCCTTGCTTGCTGTGTTTTTTAAAAGGAGCCAAGATGAACAAGTCATGGTTCAGCAAAGACTTTGCTACCTACCCCGGGGTCATCCTGGGAACGGTTAAGGATGGCGTATTTTTGAATGTGCTTGATGCAAATCTAGCTGTGAAGTGTACAACTGGGGCACAAGTGCTGCCACTGAATGGGTGGGTGTGTGTGGGGCCCAATTTTTGGAAAAAAAGGGAGACTCCGCTTGGAGTAACCTTTGCTTGCTGTGTTTTTTAAAAGGAGCTAAGATGAACAAGTCATGATTCAGCAAAGACTTTGCTACCTACCCCGGGGTCATCCTGGGAACGGTTAAGGATGGTGTATTTTTGAATGTGCTTGATGCAAATCTAGCTGTGAAGTGTACAACTGGGGCACAAGTGCTGCCACTGAATGGGTGGGTGTGTGTGGGGCTCAGTTTTTGGAAAAAAGGGAGACTCCGCTTGGAGTAACCCTTGCTTACAGTGTTTTTAAAAATGATCCAAGATGAACAGAGCTGGGATCAGGAAAGACTTAGCTACCTACCCCGGTGTAATCCTGGGGACGGTTAAGGATGGCGTATTTTTGAATGTGCTTGATGCAAATCTAGCTGTGAAGTGTACAGCTGGGGCACAAGTGCTGCCACTGAATGGATGGGTGTGTGTGTGGCCCAATTTTTGGAAAAAAGGGAGACTTCGCTTGGAGTAAACCTTGCTTGCTGTGTTTTTTAAAAGGAGCCAAGATGAACAAGTCATGGTTCAGCAAAGACTTTGCTACCTACCCCGGAGTCATCCTGGGAACGGTTAAGTATGGCGTATTTTTGAATGTGGTTGATGCAAATCTAGCTGTGAAGTGTACAACTGGGGCACAAGTGCTGCCACTGAAGGGGTGGGTGTCTGTGTGGCCCAATTTTTGGAAAAAAGGGAGACTCCGCTTGGAGTAACCTTGTGGTGTTTTACATGATTTTAGAGGGGCATGCCATGCCTATATCTGTGTCTCCTCCTCTTTTTCCTTGTCTAGCTCTTTTGTTTTCGCATGAGTATATGTCCATGTCACTTTCCCATGTGTTTGTGTTGTGTTGTGAGTTGTTTGTCACCTTTTGGACACCTTTGAGGGTGTTTTCTAGGTGTTTTTATGTGTTTGTGATTGCCTCCCATTGTTTCCTATGCGGTTCCAGTGGTTCGCCGAACCGAACTCGTACGAGACCTCCGTTCGGTGAACCGAACTCGAGCCGAACCGCGACCGGTTCGCTCATCTCTATTGGCCACATTATTCTGTATGGAGGGCTATGTGGGGCCCATTATTCTGTATGGAGGGCTATGTGGGGCCTATTATTCTGTATGGAGGGCTATGTGGGGCACATTATTCTGTATGGAGGGCTATGTGGGGCACATTATTCTGTATGGAGGGCTATGTGGGGCCCATTATTCTGTATGGAGGGCTATGTGTGGCCCATTATTCTGTATGGAGGGCTATGTGGGGCACATCATTCTGTATGGAGGGCTATGTGTGGCCCATTATTCTGTATGGAGGGCTATGTGGGGCACATCATTCTGTATGGAGGGCTATGTGGGGCACATTATTCTGTATCTAGGGCTATGTGAGGCCCATAACTTTGTTTGGAGGGCTATATGGGACCCATTAATCTGTATGGAGGATTATGTTGTAGCGCCCCTGACTACATCAGTGTGCTACATGGTACTGCATCCTGACCCCAGGGTGCAGGACCTACCCTCCATGGTTCCAGGTTCCCATCAACATTGTCACTAACATCTGCACTACAAATCCCAACCACACCTCACACCAGGGCTGGACAGACACACCAGTGGGTTTGTCAAGTTGGAGCACGGCCGCCCACCTCGGGGTCAGGCAGACTGGTGAGAGGGAAAGACGTCAGTTCAGTGGTAACCCTCAGAGAGTGAGGAGCAGTAGAGTTGGAGCTCCCAGGGAGGCGACAGGTTGGGTCGCAGACGGTGGTCCGGGACCACAGGAGTCGGGGACCGGTATTAGGAACACTGGACAGGAGTATAACGGACTCAGTCAAAGAGGAATGCCGGCATTATACAGGATCCTAGGTCGGGAAATAGCTTCACGCAACCTGATAATTAACCTGTGGAGGATAGTCTCTCTATGAACTTTCTCCAAGAGCTTAAATATTGGAGGCGTCAGCACAATGCGCGTAATAGGGTTCTCCAAACCACACAACCCACAGAAATCCCAAGTGCCAGCCACCAAGAGCACAGCTACCACATACATGAATAGCGGTGCCCCGAAAGCTTCAAGCCGAGGGGCCACACCGGAAAAATCCATTTGTGCATGGAGGCAAGGTTCTGGACATACCAAGTGACACTGGAGGGAGCGGGACCTGGACAGGCTCCCCCCGTAGAGACTAGGGTGCCTAGAGATTTTGGTTTACTATCTGTGTGTCTGTTTAATCAACCACATCCAGCACCACGACTACCGCAGTGAGTAACCTGCCCCTGCACTCCGCTTTCCAAGGCCAAGCCACCCGTTTACCATCCCCCAAACTATCCGGGGCCTTCCCTACCTGCAGAAGGACTGACACCTTGCTGCCCCACACCATCAGCCCCGGTACTCCCATCGGCAACGGCGGTACACCCCTTACTGCAACCCGCAGGTGGCGTCACAAACATTCATCCCCTGTAAATACCCTCTTTACATTTGAAGTGGCCGCAAGCCCAAGGGTCCGGAGACCCTGGAGCCACGGCAACCCTGGATCTGAGCAGTTCGACTGCTGCTGGGGTGGCACATTGTGAGGCCCATAATTCTGTTTGGATGGCTATGTGAAGTCCATTATTCTGTATGGAGGGCTATATGGGACCAATGATTCTGTTTGGAAGGCTATGTAGGGCCCATTATTCTGTTTGCAGGGCTATTTGGGACACACTATTCTGTAAGGAGGGCTATGTGGGGCCCATTATTATGTTTGGAGGGCTATGTGGGGCCAATTATTCTGTATGGAGAGGTATGTGGTGCCTTTTATTCTGTGTGGAGGGCTATGTGGGGCCCATTATTCTGTATAGAAGGCAATATTGAGCCCTTTATTCTGTATGGAAGACTATGTGAGGCACATTATTTTGTATGAAGGGATATTAGAGGCCCATTATTATGTTTAGAAGGCAATGTTCAGCCCTTTATTCTATATGGAGGACTATGTGGGGAACATTATTCTGTATGGAAGGCTATGTGAGGCTCATAATTCTGATTTTAAGGCATTGTGGGGCCCATTTTTTGTGTTTGCAGGGCTATGTGGGGCACATTACTTTATGGAGGGTTAAGTGGGGCCCATTATTCTGTTTAGAAGGCAATATTGAGCACATTATTCTGTATGGAGGACTATGTGGGTCACATTATTCTTTATGGAGAGCTACGTGGGGCCCATTATTCTGTATGGAGGACTATGTGGGGCACATTACTCTGTATGGAGGACTATGTGGGGCCCATTATTCTGTTCGAAGGGCTATGGGGGTTGGGCTGCAACTAGGTTCTCCAGCTACTTTGACCATTTTTTTTTTATTTTGTCCCTATGTGTATTGGAGTTCGACATCTCTGCCCTATACTATGTCATCTACTGTTGTCAAATGCGACGGCGAAATACAGTGAGCGGTGGATGAACTATTAAGACTATATTCAGACTTTGCATTTTTGCAGCGTTTCTTGGCAGAGTTTATAACAGTTTGATGTAAATTAAAAGCCGATTTTCTACTTCCACCAAAAATGATGAGATTTGATAAAGGTAAAGAACATAATTGTTTATTTTATCAAAACAAAAACAAGTGGCACCCCAAATGGAATAAATGACCGAAAGTGCAGGGGGCCACAACAAAACAGAACAGGACCAAAGACAAATGATCGAATACAAAATGTATTAATGATGATAAATGTGAGCATAGTGACATGCAGTAATGGCAAAAATAATATACTTACCCAGGAACAAAACACCACCAAAACACGCCACTAGATGGCAACCTATACTATTCAACCAAAGGCATCATATAGTGATATAAACCAGACTAAATATGAGAAGGTGAGACATAGCTCCTGATATAATAACTATATGTCACCCTAATAGGTGCTCCCTTATCATAGTCAGCCATAATTAAACATGAGGGATACCTTGAGAGATATGGTAGTGTACAGCAGGAGATCAGGCAAGTCAGGTGGCAGGGCAGGAAGGCCTCGACGTGCGTTTCCCGGGGGGGGGGGCTTCGCCAGGAGGCGTCCAACGACTTTGCCCAATTTTTTTAATTTTTGGTGCAGGAATAAATCTGCAGCATGTCAATTCTTTCATCGGTTATGCAGCGTTTTTCCTCCCCATAATGCATAGAAAATGCATTGAAAAAACGAATGCAAAAAAAATTATGAAAAATGCACCAAAAATGCATCAAAAATGTGCGTTATTCTGCCAAGAGATGCAGATTTGGTGCGGAAATGTCTGCAACTAAATACTCGGCATGGTCACATAGCCTAAAGCTGTGTGCACACAGTGCAGTTTTTATCTCGCTTTGTAATGCATATTTTACTGCAGTTTGGTCACAAAACTGCAAGTAAATCCTGATGTCAGCAAAGTCAGAGAGAAACCTGACGTGTAATGCACTTGTGGATTTTTTTTCCATGCAGATTTGGTGCAGAAAATAATCTGCAGCATGTCACTTCTGTCAGCATTTTTGCCTGCACTTGTTGTGGCGCCCCTGACCTGGTCAGGCACCACTGAGTACTGCACCCATGCTGGGTCAGTACAAACAGGTAATCCTGATGGCTGAGTAAGGTGTGTACTCACAGGCACCCTTTAACCAGGACACACACACACATTAGAGGGGACCACTGGGCAGACCCAGGAGGGGGCGTGGCCTCCACATCTCAGTTAGTGTGATGTTGTAGTGAAGCTGGGAGAGAGTTGTGCGGTGGCAGTCAGAGGAGAAGGAGTGGAGCAGCCGTGTCTGAAGTGTAGGGCTGAAGAGCAGAACACTGTCAGACCCTGCATGTGCAGTGGTTGCTGACGGGGGAGAACATTACCACCAAGTCAGACTGAAAGACACCCGAATAAAGAGAGCAGTAAAGAGTTGAGTACGAGGACTCCTGGTAATGAATGCACACACGGGGAACAGGTCCCTAGACCCAGACATCCATTTAGGCTGCTTTCACACATCCGGTTTTAGCAGTGCGGCTAAATCCGGCTCTAAAACCTATGCAACGGATGCGGCGAAAAAAATGCATCCTTTGCATAAGTTTTTACATGCGGCCCGTCCGGTTTTTGCCGGTTGCGGCACGCTACTGAGCATGCGCAGTGCAAAAAACCGCATGCGGTGGCCAGATGCGGTTTTTGCCACATCGCGCCGCATCCGGCATCCATAGGCATGCATTGGAAAAAGTGGCGCGATGCGTTTTTTTTTGCCGGACAAAAAAACGTGCCAGGCAATGTTCCATCCGACCGCCGCATGGGCTAAATATGCCGCATCTGGCAAAAACCGGACCGAACGCAAGGCCATGCAGCACAATCCGGCACTAATGAAAGTCTATGCGGAAAAAACGCAACTGGCGGCAAAAAAAACAGTTGCGTTTTTTCTGCAAAGAGCCTGATTGTGCCGCACAGCAAAAACCAGATGTGTGAAAGCAGCCTTAGCGGTCTGCTAAATCCTGTAGGCGGTGGAACTAGAGATTCCACACCAATCAACACAGAACCCGAGCATCAACAGCAACGACGGGGCCCATAAGGAGGATCGAGCCTGGAGCCATCTTATCCTTGGTCCACGCTGTCAGCAAACGGGTCGGAAAGGGGAGAAAGGCAGCAGTGACTTCCCTGGATGCATCCCACAGTACTTTAAGTCAGGGGTGGTCCGAAACAAAGGTGCTAGGAAGGCGAGTCAGCAGTCACCCCTATACCAGCCTGAAGGATACCTGGTTCCACCTGGTTCATCATAGCATCGTCCGGGTTGCCTCACTCTACCAACAAAAAGTGAGTAAACAGCTTGAAAGACACTTTGGACTGAGACTGCTTATTCCTGCAACTTGTGGTTCTACACGCACCTACACCCGACCCCCTGGGGCCGGCCTCACTCTCGGAAGGCCACACCACCTAACTGCTTGTACTATCAGCCCCAGACGCTCGCTAAACTGCAGTGGCGGTCATCCATCACCCTGACCACAATACCGAGAGTGGCGTCACGACACAAAAGTAAGCAATTGTGGCGCCCCTGACCTGGTCAGGCACCACTGAGTACTGCACCCATGCTGGGGACAGTACAATACAGGTAATCCAGAAGGCTGACCGAGGTGTGACTACACAGGCGCATAGTGATCAGGTCTCACACATGTACCCATGAGAGGACCCCTGGGGATCCCAGGAGGGGGAAAAGCCTTCACCTTCACTGGAATAGTGGAGGGGGCCAAAAGCCTCCATCTCCTCTCAAGGGGTGTGGTAAGAGAGTCTGGTTGCTAGGTGGCGTAGGCAGGCACAAAAGGGAAAAGAGAAGGAGGAGTAAACAGTCTAGAGTCTGCAGCAGAGTGTGGAGGAGTGAGGAGCAGGAAAGTGAAGCTCAGACAGGAGCAGCAGTGAAGGTCCCAGATGTGAGCCAGGCAGTGCAGAGTCCAGGGAGCTCGAGTGAGGAGCAGATCCCGTGGGCTGCTGTAGTCTGACAGCGTCCGCGCAGTGACTACCGACGGGGGAGAACGGTCACCTGGTAGTGCTGCCCGAACACCACACACAGCTGGAGAGAGAGCAGTGTAGTGGAAAGTAAGGAGACTGTCAGGGAGTACCAGGCCCAAACGGGCGGCAGATCCCGATGCGGGGATAGATCCACCTTTCCTTGCTAAACCTGCCGGTGTGGGGCCCTTAACGCCCACGCCACAACACCACAAAAGCCGCAGCCACGTAGCCACAGTTAGGGCCCATAGTTCACAGGAGGCAAGCAGCTGGAGTGATCTGGTCCAGGCGACAAGCAAACGGCAAACAAACGAGGGGAGCAGCTACTTCCCTGGTTGACCCCCATAGGGACTAAAAGTCGGGGTTACCACAAACCACAGAAGGGCTAAGGAATGCGAGTCGGTAGCCACCCTCATCAGTCAGCCTGAAGGATACCTGGTTCCAGCCTGGTTCATCCCAGCTACGCCCGGGTTACTCACCCTGCCATCAACAGTGAGTAAAACCCCTGAAAGACATTCTGCTCGTGTTGAGTTATTCTGCGCCTTGTGGTTCTACACACCTACACAGGGTCCTGGGGCTTGCCTCACTCTCAGGAGGCTACTACAACTAACTGCACCCACCATCAGCCCCAGGCCTCCCTTAATCTGCAGTGGCGGTCTCCATTGACCGCAATTCTGAGAGTGGCGTCACGACAATCCTAAAAGAAGATCTCCTACCTGTGACAAGATCCAGCTACGTGGAGTCCCTGAAGGTAATGCACCGACACAGCACTTGCGGGGCTTCACATCTGGCGTCACGAACAGGATAAGGACTAGACCTGTTGAGACAGGTGACCATGTGCCTGGGCGGTCCGCTTGAGAAATTGGAAGCGCCGCCATATTGCCACCATGAAAAGCGCGCTGAAAAACAACAGCAGCCCGCGCTGGAAGAAGTTACCGCCCACGAAGAGGTGTGGCTACCCAGAGATCCCCTGCAGGGTTCTGACCTCGCTTGTGAAGAGAGCGGAAGCGTCCAGAGACGGCGGGAAGGACAGAGAGCCACAAGCCTGCTGCTGCAGAGAGAAGAAATGGAGTCCGGACGTGGATACCCAGAACCAGGCTCTGCTGCCTGGTGGTGCCGGGAGCTTGCTATCTTCTGCGATCAGCTGGAGGCCAGGATTATGCGACAGCTCAGTGAGGGACGCACGGAGCTTCTGGAGATGGCTGCGGCGGTTCGGACCTACGAAGAGGGAGCCGCGCGACGCATGCCAGATCGAGCGGCGACGACTCAGATCCCGATGGTGCCACCGATGGGTGAGTCCAGAGTTGCCCCGGCCAGCGCAAGTGCTCCGACCCCTGCTGCCACGCCCGCGGTCCCTGAAGAGGCGCCCGGCGCGGCGACGCTGAGCCAGGCCGCAACCACGCCAGGTGCGGCCCGCCAAGCCCCGGCCGCCGCAGCGATGCCCTGCTCGGCCCACCAAGACCCGGTCCCTGCAGCAACGCCCAGTCCGGCCCGCAGAGAACCGGCAGCCACCGCGACCCTCATCCACGCTGCAGGTGTGACGCTGACCCAGGCCGCCGCCATGCTAGGCCCGGCCCGCCGAGACCCCACCGCAGCAGCGACGCTCGTCCGAGCCGCAAGTGAGATGCTGAACCAGGCCGCAGCCCCGCCAGGTGCGGCCCGTCAAGCCCCGATCACTGCAGCGACGCCCAGCTCCACCTGCACGGACCCCATTGGGGATGCGACGCCAATTCAGACCGCGGCTGCAATGCCCAGTCCGGCCCGCCAAGAACTGGCCGCAACAGCGACGCAGATCCAGGCCGCCGCCACGCCAGGCTCGGCCCGCACAGACCAGGCCGCCGCCACGCCAGGCTCGGCCCGCACAGACCAGGCCGCCGCCATGCCAGGCGCGGCCCGCCAAGACCAGGCCGCCGCAGCGATGCCCTGCGCGGCCCGCCAAGAAAAGACTACATCACCATTTACCCCGGCCTGCAAGGCCAGAGCAGACACCGCTCCCCAGTCTAAGGAGGTCCCTGCAAGGAAATCCCTGATAGGTGAAGACCCCGCGTACTGGCAGCTGAAGGCTGACATGGAGGCCAAGTTTCCACAGGAGATGGTGGACCAGTACATGCTCCCTCCGCACACCCCTAAGGCAACCCCTGCGGCAACCACGCCGAAGAGTCCACCGCCTGGGCCAGCTGAGGAACACTCATCCCTAGCGCTGCCACGACCAGAGCGCAGCGAAGAACTAAGGGGGAGAGGAGGGCAAGAAGTTGAGGAGTTGCCCCCGGAGCCAGCAGCAGTGCTAGTCCCAGAGCCGGAGATGCTGCCATATTCCCGCTGGGACGAGGAAGACCTGACACCTCCTGCTGAAGAAGACCTGCCCAACCGCCCCACCTGGGAGCTTGTAAGCTGCACTTCGCAGAATCCAGCCCGCAAGACACAGCGCCGCAGTAGAACCCAGTCTTTCCCTGCACCGCCATCCCCAGAGCAGAGAGAAGTCACGGCCAGAGACCTACAAGAAAAACGGTTCCTGAGAAGAGCCAAAGCACAGATCAGAGGACCCCTGCGTCGAGGAATTGTCGAAGATTTCAGCCTCAAATCAGGATACGGCTTTATAGTATCACCTGGTGTGAAGGAAGGGATTTTTGTCAATCGAAGGGATGTGAGAGCCCACCTGCCCAGAGGACACCCTGGAAGAAATTTGAAGATAGGAGACTCAGTGGAGTTCACTATGCATCAGGGAGAAAGAGGCTGGTATGCCCTAGATGTTGCACCATGTTCTAGAAGTCCTTGCAGAAGCCCTGCAGTCACAACAGAAGATGAAGACAGAGACACTGAAGAAGAAAGAAAATACAACGAACCCACAGACGAAGAAAGAGATCAAGAAACCAGCAGGTGCCGCAGCCCTACAGGCCCAAGCCCTGGTATGGAAGAGTAGAGGAATCTGCATAAAGTAAAGCATACAGCAAGTTAAAGTTTTGCAACGTTTTACAAGTTTAAGAATGTGCCCACATAAACTGATGTGAGAAATGAACCTTAAGGCTATGAACTGGCTATAGCCACAAACTCTCGCAGTGTAAATAGTTACACCAGAGGGCACCACCACCACCAGAGTCAGCCTGTTTAGGGGCTTGGCTCGTCTGCAACCAGGGGGCACGTCCGTATATAGGGCCTTGGCTTACCTGCGACCAGAGAGCATGCCTGTTTATGGGGCCTGGCTCTCCACCACAAAGAGGGTACCTGGTCAGCACCAACTGTGGAGGCCGCCTCTACATCCTGCCAGAAGAGGCTGAAGGCGCGGATCCACCAGGCCAGGTATACCCTGAAGACCACCAGACCATGAAAGCCGCCTCTACATCCTGCCAGAAGTGGCTGAAAGCGCGGCCAACGTGAGAGGGTTTTGGGTGGGTTAACGGACTTGTGGGTGGAGGGTGGTGATGTATGGTACCTGGTGCTTTTAAAAATGTTTTACATGTTTTAATGTTTTATGCATTTTAAAATGTTGTCTTGCAGCCCGAGGACGTGCTGGTGATAACTAAGGGGGAATGTGGCGCCCCTGACCTGGTCAGGCACCACTGAGTACTGCACCCATGCTGGGGACAGTACAATACAGGTAATCCAGAAGGCTGACCGAGGTGTGACTACACAGGCGCATAGTGATCAGGTCTCACACATGTACCCATGAGAGGACCCCTGGGGATCCCAGGAGGGGGAAAAGCCTTCACCTTCACTGGAATAGTGGAGGGGGCCAAAAGCCTCCATCTCCTCTCAAGGGGTGTGGTAAGAGAGTCTGGTTGCTAGGTGGCGTAGGCAGGCACAAAAGGGAAAAGAGAAGGAGGAGTAAACAGTCTAGAGTCTGCAGCAGAGTGTGGAGGAGTGAGGAGCAGGAAAGTGAAGCTCAGACAGGAGCAGCAGTGAAGGTCCCAGATGTGAGCCAGGCAGTGCAGAGTCCAGGGAGCTCGAGTGAGGAGCAGATCCCGTGGGCTGCTGTAGTCTGACAGCGTCCGCGCAGTGACTACCGACGGGGGAGAACGGTCACCTGGTAGTGCTGCCCGAACACCACACACAGCTGGAGAGAGAGCAGTGTAGTGGAAAGTAAGGAGACTGTCAGGGAGTACCAGGCCCAAACGGGCGGCAGATCCCGATGCGGGGATAGATCCACCTTTCCTTGCTAAACCTGCCGGTGTGGGGCCCTTAACGCCCACGCCACAACACCACAAAAGCCGCAGCCACGTAGCCACAGTTAGGGCCCATAGTTCACAGGAGGCAAGCAGCTGGAGTGATCTGGTCCAGGCGACAAGCAAACGGCAAACAAACGAGGGGAGCAGCTACTTCCCTGGGTGACCCCCATAGGGACTAAAAGTCGGGGTTACCACAAACCACAGAAGGGCTAAGGAATGCGAGTCGGTAGCCACCCTCATCAGTCAGCCTGAAGGATACCTGGTTCCAGCCTGGTTCATCCCAGCTACGCCCGGGTTACTCACCCTGCCATCAACAGTGAGTAAAACCCCTGAAAGACATTCTGCTCGTGTTGAGTTATTCTGCGCCTTGTGGTTCTACACACCTACACAGGGTCCTGGGGCTTGCCTCACTCTCAGGAGGCTACTACAACTAACTGCACCCACCATCAGCCCCAGGCCTCCCTTAATCTGCAGTGGCGGTCTCCACTGACCGCAATTCTGAGAGTGGCGTCACGACAATCCTAAAAGAAGATCTCCTACCTGTGACAAGATCCAGCTACGTGGAGTCCCTGAAGGTAATGCACCGACACAGCACTTGCGGGGCTTCACACAATCTGACATACCTGTGACCAAGAGCACGTCCCCGCAGTGTCCCGCAGGCGACCGCTGCAACGCTGTGGTGGGCGACACATTGTCACTAGTGAAAGCAATAAAAAATGCATGCAGTAAAAGCATAAAAATGCTGCAAAAACAAAAGTTCTTGCTCCACGTTTTTTCTCCCAAGAGATGCAGAAATTGTGCGGAAACTTCTGCAACCAAATACTCAATGTGTGCATTTACACTTATTGTGAATATAGCCAAAGGGGTGGAGCAAGCAGTTTTTGTCTCTCATTAAATTTGAAACATGTCATTATACAGGAGATAATGATGGCTAACATTTTAAGCTTATAGAGGAAACATAGAGAACGGTAAAATTGGAGTGGTACAGGAGGAGGTGTCCTGCCACTCTCCATATCCTCCCTCCTCCTGTACCACTCCATTTTTACCTGATTAAATAAAGGACTGTTTTTACAAGATACCGGGTGAGTGCCGACCGTTCTCTGGGTTTCCTCTACAATCTAGAATTGATTACCTGTTTGGTCACGGCAACCCAGAATATCTGTGTCTCCATCTCAGCTTTCCAGCTTTGCTGTTTGAACTAGCGCATGGAATGTTAATAGTGCCGGATTCCTTTTGATGTTTAGATATATCGATGGCTAGCATTGTGTTCATTAATCTAGTTTATCATTGGTTATGTTTTCTTGTAAGTCCGTAAAAGGGGAATAATACTCTGACAACATTGTTTTCAGCAGCGACGAGGAAGTCAGAGATTTGTCCAGGGCTCTTGCCCATGATGCTCCCATTCCATTTCAGAGGTGTTTGCATCCATTTCAGTGAATTCCAGGCCCCCCCAGACCTCTCGGATGGTCTGCTGGAAAAACACTCGAGTTTCCCCTTGACTTCCATTATGCTCATTACTCTAGACGAGCACCACAGATATTAATCGGCTTGAGTAACAAGCACCCTACCATTATAGAGCTCGCCCATTATTAGTAACAATCCATAACATAAGATTACGTGCTACATGGACTAATTAATTAGATCTTACATTTGTATTTATGTTAGGAACATTAAAGGGGTTGTCCAGGTTTGTGATGAAAGTCTACGGTAATTCTTTGTGACTGCATTGCATGCTGTCAGGACTCTCTGCTGCCGGTGGTGAGAGCCAGAGACCATCTAACCACAAGTCTGCGATTTACAGTAATGCAGTCATGTGCCCACAAGATGTTTGCGGCCTCACTTAATTCACTAAGGCCGGTTTCAGACGCCCGTGTTTAATCAGGTACAAGTCAAACGCATGGTTATAGTCAAATGTGTATCACGAGTGTGTCACATGTGTGACATCCGTGTTTGCATACGTGTGACAGGTACCGGAGAAAACACTGGTTTGTGAAATAAGAAGATTTTCTATATTCACCTGTATTCAGCGCTGTTTTCTTCGGCTCTGCTGCCTCCCGATCCTGACCGCCGCTCAGTATATTGATCAACTATATAATGCACTTAGGACCTGGAAGCTGGAGCATCACAGGGACAGCTGTGGCGCCCCTGAGGCTTCCGTCGCCACAGGTCATTGCACCCCATCCAGCGGTGTGATGTCCCATTCTGGGTGAGGAAAGGAGTGAACACCGGTCCCCTGGTAAATCTACACTACACCCATTGCTAGGAACACACTGGGACCAGGGATAGTGGCAGTTACCCTCCCATGCTGCATGCTGGGAGGGGCCGTAAGACCCATCCCTGCTCCTATAGGGTAGATCAGAGCAACTGGGGAGGTGGGAGGAGCCACCAGAGAGCAGACAAAGAAAGGAAGGTCAGGTTTAGTCAGATAGAGAAAGAGAGAGAGTGGGGAAGGAGGAGGAGGCCTGCCGGAGGCAGGCAAGGAGGAGAAGTGAAAGGAAAGAGAGCTCCAAGTCAGTCAGGAGCTGAAAAGAAGAAAGAGACGCTTCCTGGTGAAGATCCTGGGACTCAGAGGGTCCAGGTGACACCAAGCAGAGAACAGAAGGGGTCCCAGGGCCACGGGTAGCTGTAGAGCTGCGGTGGCCTGTTCCACAGGAACATCGGTGGAGGGGTCAAGCTGCAACAGGGGACGGTCCCTAGAAACCGGAGGAGTGCAAAATCATCTCCAAACAGTAAAAACCGAGGCCCAGGGAAAGTTGTAAACTCCCCGGGCCATAGCCCACAGCAGAACCTCTAGAAAAGGGATAATCAGCCGACAGGTGACCCCCCAGCCTGGAGGCTGTTGTGGAGGCCGAGCCATCTTCATCCTACAAAGGCAAGGTTTAAGGAGACAGCTGAAGACAGAGACACTTAAGAGAAGGGTACCGGGTTTAACTCCAAGAATCACCCAGAAACGGCGGAGGTCCCTGACAGTGGTCCCAGCAGTCCAAGGGTTCCTGCCGGCTTTGACAAGAATTGTGAGTAAAGAACTTGAAACTGCACCCTTGGAGTTGCCTCTGTTATTTCATCTGCATAGACACTCACAAGCACCAACTGTGCCCCGGGGTACCGCTCCACCTGTGGGGAGCAGTACCACCATTGCTGCCATATCATCACCCCGGAGGCCTTGTCGCGGGCGGAGGAGGGGACGCCGCGCTCTCCCACTGCTCGGGTCCGGCTGCCGCGGCTGCTGCGGCCTGCTGCTGCGCGGTGGCTCGAGCGATGGGCCGGATCCCGGGGACTCTAGCGGCGCTCCTCGCCCGTGAGTGAAAGGGGATTGGGTGTTGGGATATAGTTTATTGTCCGTGACGCCACCCACGGTTGTGGTGATTTGTTGGCACCACCGCTGCTCTGTATGAGGATCCCGGGAATGATGATATGGAGCAGCTAGTTGTTGTGTTGCCCCTCCGTGGGTAGGGGTTGGTGATCCCGGGGCCCCGTGATGAGGTGGGAGATGCAGGGCTTGGTGGGCGCAGGGACGCGGGGGCAGCGCTGTGCCTTGCGGCACTGTGGTACTCACTCAGCCTGAGACGATGACACAGTTCTCGGTAAAACACACGGCTGGAAAGACGGTTCCCACGGACGGCTGCACTTGCTTTCCCCAGTAGGTGACGGTGACGGTCACTCTTCCCGCACCTAATGTTCCTGTGTTGGTAGCGATGGGTTCCCACTGGTTACCCGCTCCTCGGCTTCAATCTGGGCCGAAGGAGCCCTACTTTGCCCGCAGGCGCTGGCCCTGAGAAACTGGTGCCCTGGCGGTGGCGGTGTCTCTCCGTTACGGTTGGACTGTTGCCTTCTATCGGGACTTGATTGTTTGGAGACAGACGTCCCCTTCACTGACGGATTTGGCAAAATATGGCGACTCCTAGCCTTGCCGGGGTCCGAGAGGCCCCTGCCCTGGTGCTGACTGGTCTTCGTATACTGCTCCAGACCGCCAGGTCACCACCCGTCCGCGGTCCTTCCAGCAACCTCCGAGCAGTCACCCTTGCAGACTGTCACCGCCGTCTGCTGACCTTGCTGTCACTGTCCGGGCACACAGCCGGACCAACTTCAGGCTTTTCTACTGTCACTTCAGCTTTTCTCTTTAGCTTTACTACTACTTCCTTAACTCGACTCCTTGTTTACTCCTCTCACTTCCTCCTCCTAAACTCCTCCTCACTCTTCCTCTCCCTAAACTCAACTGCCTGGTTCCTCCCGCCTCCAGGGCTGTGAACTCCTCGGTGGGCGGAGCCAACCGCCTGGCCCACCCCCTGGTGTGGACACCAGCTCCTGGAGGAAGGCAACAAGGATTTTGGTAGCTTTGGTGTTCCTAACTGGGGTGTAGGGTGTGGTGGTGTGATGACCTGTGACCCCTGGCTTGCCCAGGGCGTCACATTCCCCCTTAGCAAAATGCAGACCGTCCGCGGGCTGCCCGTCCAACACCGGTTTTATTTTCTGAAAATATATAAAAGTGTAAAACGGTAACATATGTACATTTAATAACATCGTCCCACAACGGGAGGCACATTTCTTAAACGTTGCAAAACGGTTTACGGTTACGGTTTCCGCTCTCTCCCACCCAAGCAACCTGGCCCTGATGCTGCCCCTAAAACCCAGGCAGCACCCCTTGACCCAAGTCCAGCACAAGTTACCCGAGCGGGATCTGTCCTTCCCCTCCAGAGGGTAGCCACCGGTCCCTGTGGTGGCTGGGCCCCAGCCGGCTCTACTGCGGGCCCTCCCTCCAACCTGCCTCTCCGGAGGCGGCAATACGGAAACGGTATCGGTAAACAACTTATTTACAAGCCACTAACGTTTGTGGTTGCCCTGCAAGTTCACGGGCTTGTCCATAAGGAGTCCCTTATGCAACACTTTTTAAACGGTCCCCACGGGGACAACGGTGCCGGCAACGGCCGGTTCTCTTAATCACGGTAGGATCAGGTAAAGCTTCGGTAATCATTTTCATCATTTTTCAAAACTTTCAAACAAATACTTTGGTCCCCATGGGGACTGCTGCAGCGGGCATCCGCTGCCCTACTCCGGACAGTCAACTTCATCCGACGGGGGGGTGTAGAACTCACTCGGCTCTCCTTGCTGCCCCTTAGTTTTGCGTCCAGGGCAAACCACCCCCTCTCTCCACAGTGCCGGGTGTACTGCACAATGTCGCCCGGCATTAGGTTGCGGCCAGGATGCTCTTCAGGCAGGTGGGCATTCACATCCCGCCAGGCTACAAACACTTCGGCCTCCAGGCCCGGTTCATATATAAACCCATAGCCCCGGCGGACATCAAACCGCCTCACCTGCCCCTCGTACAGCGGGCCCCGGACACGGAACGTGGCCTGGCGGAGATTCTCTTTCTCCCTTATTGCTCGGGCCACCAGCTCGGCCTTCTTCCTCTCTCTTTCACCGATCTCCAGGCCCAGCGGTACCGGCTCCCTATCCCAATACGGCGCTGCTGCGAGCTCCGGCGCACGGGTCGGGCCCCGCGGGACATTCTGGACGCTGCCCACTGTCAGGGATCTGGGCGACGGGTCCCGCGGTGTCTTGGCCTTGGGCGCTGCCTTACAGCAACAACCCGGCGCTACCTCAGCCGAGGTGTGGGGGATGGGCACAGGGGCTTTCCGCTGCTGGGCCTTCGGCTCGGAGCGGGTCATCAGCTCCGGCTTGGGAGACTTTTCAGGGGATGCCTCCGGTTCAGTCTTTGGGGCCTTCCAGGGCAACACCTCCGGTCGACTACGGGCTCCGGCTACAGGTCAACCCGCCGGGGCGGGCATGCTGGGTATCGCTACCGGTTGCGGTGGCAGCGGGCCTAGTGGCGGGGTCACGGCCTCCGGGACGGGTGGCGAGGGAGGCAGCGGGGGGAGATGGCTTGGACCGGGTCCCGCAGCCGCGATGACCGGCCCTTCAAGGGCATCGGGGTGTGGGTCACTCACCCTCCCTTCCTCCGCTTCCTCCTCGCGTCTCCGCACGGCTGCTATAGCGTCCGCCATGTCGGCCTCCCACTCCTCCATGAGGAGCTGCATCCTGACCTGCAGCCTTTGGTAGAGCTGCGCGGTCCGGATCTCCACCCATGCCGCGGTTCCAGGCGCGGGGGCTACGGTGTCGCGGGACGGCATCCACATGTTGCTGGCGGCCTCTCCCAGGAACAAGATGTCTGCAGAGTCCTGGCGTCCCTGCTTTTATAGCTGCGTTCCCCTATCGCCAGCCGCCATCGCGTCCCCCTTAGCTTCTTTCCGGCCCCTCCTCTATTGGTGCGGGGTTTTGGCCTTCGCGCCTCTGCTACTTGAGAAGACGCTCGAGCGGGAACTTTTCGCGCCAAAGATGGCGACTTCTGAAATTTTTCAGCCGGATACCTCCGGCGGTCACAAGGCACACCTCTACCCAACGGCAGAGCGGTAAGATACTGTTCGTGACGCCAAGTTGTCGCGGGCGGAGGAGGGGACGCCGCGCTCTCCCACTGCTTGGGTCCGGCTGCCGCGGCTGCTGCGGCCTGCTGCTGCTCGGTGGCTCGAGCGATGGGCCGGATCCCGGGGACTCTAGCGGCGCTCCTCACCCGTGAGTGAAATGGGATTGGGTGTTGGGATATAGTTTATTGTCCGTGACGCCACCCACGGTTGTGGTGATTTGTTGGCACCACCGCTGCTCTGTATGAGGATCCCGGGAATGATGATATGGAGCAGCTAGTTGTTGTGTTGCCCCTCCGTGGGTAGGGGTTGGTGATCCCGGGGCCCCGTGATGAGGTGGGAGATGCAGGGCTTGGTGGGCGCAGGGACGCGGGGGCAGCGCTGTGCCTTGCGGCACTGTGGTACTCACTCAGCCTGAGACGATGACACAGTTCTCGGTAAAACACACGGCTGGAAAGACGGTTCCCACGGACGGCTGCACTTGCTTTCCCCAGTAGGTGACGGTGACGGTCACTCTTCCTGCACCTAATGTTCCTGTGTTGGTAGCGATGGGTTCCCACCGGTTACCCGCTCCTTGGCTTCAATCTGGGCCGAAGGAGCCCTACTTTGCCCGCAGGCGCTGGCCCTGAGAAACTGGTGCCCTGGCGGTGGCGGTGTCTCTCCGTTACGGTTGGACTGTTGCCTTCTATCGGGACTTGGTTGTTTGGAGACAGACGTCCCCTTCACTGACGGATGTGCCAAATTATGGCGACTCCTAGCCTTGCCGGGGTCCGAGAGGCCTCTGCCCTGGTGCTGACTGGTCTTCGTATACTGCTCCTGACCGCCGGGTCACCACCCGTCCGCGGTCCTTCCAGCAACCTCCGAGCAGTCACCCCTGCAGACTGTCACCGCCGTCTGCTGACCTTGCTGTCACTGTCCGGGCACACAGCCGGACCAACTTCAGGCTTTTCTACTGTCACGTCAGCTTTTCTCTTTAGCTTTACTACTACTTCCTTAACTCGACTCCTTGTTTACTCCTCTCACTTCCTCCTCCTAAACTCCTCCTCACTCTTCCTCTCCCTAAACTCAACTGCCTGGTTCCTCCCGCCTTCAGGGCTGTGAACTCCTCGGTGGGCGGAGCCAACCGCCTGGCCCACCCCCTGGTGTGGACACCAGCTCCTGGAGGAAGGCAACAAGGATTTTAGTCGCTTTGGTGTTCCTAACTGGGGGTGTAGGGTGTGGCGGTGTGATGACCTGTGACCCCTGGCTTGCCCAGGGCGTCACAGCCTCACACAGCAGCGGCGGCTTTATAGCCGCATACCACAGGTGGCGTCACGAACACAAACTTTATTCAAACTCCAAGTCACTGAAGTCATATTTAAACTGACACCCACCAGGGCCACGGAGTCGGGCCCCGCCACCACTGACGATCCCCGGACTAGTCCGGCCCGGCACCGGGTGTCCCATAGCCCTGGGGTGGGCGAGTCAACTTTGGCGTCACGAACAGGATTTCGTGCCCGGTTCCACCGGGTACTGTGCGCCTGAAGAATCGTGAAATAGCCTGTGTTTTACTGTGAGAAACGGCCGCCATTGAAGCCACTGAGCGCGGGAAGAAGGGGGGCGTGTCAGCAGAAAGGGCGCGAAGAGAAGCCCCGCCCCCTTGTCCAAGAAAAGAGCGCGAAGCGGTGCCCGCCATGGAAGGCGGAAGAAGAAGATATGGAGACTAGAAAAGCTGGCCGACTGGCAGGAAGAGTCTAAATGCCAGACCAGCAGATAAAGAAGATGTACCTGATAGCAAGTGGAGCGGTGCCGGCCGTGATGGGCTGGGCGCCAGTCTGGCGCCAGATGCTAGTGCAGCCTCCGGTCCCGCCTCTGAGAAGGGAAAGGGTGCAGCCGAGTGGCGTGGTCGAGCACCCGAGCAGAGTGGAGGAAGACGGTCACCAGGCAGGCAGCATGGCGGAGAAGCTGCAGCCAGACACGCCGGCGACCCAGAGGCTGGAGCCCGGGCTGGAGTTCCTGAGAGAGGAAGTCGAGCTCCTCACCCGGAGGCTGAGTGCCCTGCAGGCTGAAGTGGGACGGCGGGTGTAGAGCGCAGAGCAGAGAGCAAGTGCCGAGCAGAACCAGGCAGCAGCAGAAGTCGTGGGCCACAGAGAACAGGCCGCGGTACTGGACCTGGGTAAGCTGCATGTTGCCCCTGCCTGCCCGAGACCCTGGTACGGCGAAGTGTCCCTGCCCAGCCCTCCTGCAGGCTTGCAGGAGGCGTCCGCCGACCGCACCCCGGCCACAGCACGCCCAGCAGTCCCCTGCAGCGCAGAGAGCTCCCAGGCCCCAGCGGGCCCCGATGAGGTAGTGGGCCCCTTCCCAAGTCCCCCTGTAAGCCTCCTGGGAGCGAGATCACCGGGAGTGAACTGGGACGCAGCGCCCATTGAGAGCGGGAGACTGCAGCAGCCACTGCGCCCTGAAGAGACTCCCATGGCCAACGCAGTAGCCTGCCAGAAAATGGTGGGAGCGTTCCAGCGGGAGCGGGAGGCCCGGGAGGAGAAGAAGAGGGCTGAGGAGGCATCCAACCTGGCCTCCAAAGATCAGATTAGAAAGGCCCTCAAGGGATCCCAGGGCCCGGTGAGAAGGGGCCGAGTGATCGACTTCAGGCAAGGAGGCGGATGGGGCTTCATCAGAGAGCCCGGTCTGGGCAAAGATGTTTTTGTTGCCCGCCGGGATATCGAGGAGCACTTGCCCAAAGACAATGAGGCAGCCCCAGAAGAGCCAGAGTGGCGCCGCCACTCTCAAGCCAGCAGCCCCCTGCAAGCAAGCAGTCCGCTACAGGAACTCCGAGCTGTGAGTGCTAGAAGCCCCATTCCTGCCCAGGCCGTAGCGGTCTGCAGTAGGTCAGTGGCCAGCACCCAGACAATGATCTCATCGGCCTACCTGTTGCCCGGGGCAATGCCAGAGTGAGATCCTAGGATCTACCCCCAGCAATGAGAGTAAAAGTGAAGAAAATAAGCTGAACTGTATATAGCCCCTGTCTGTCCCTCATTCTTTGTGAAGATGTCCCTTTTGTGCTGCCCTAATGTTCTTTTCGAAGATGACACCCTTTCCTGCCTTACTGCCCCTTGTGCTTTTTTAAGAAGTCACCCCCCCCTTTTTGTTTATGTACCGGGCCACGGAACTGGAATGTGGTCCCCGGTGAATGTGATGTGTAAAGTGTCCTGTGTAACCAGGCCACTGGACTTAGTGGCTGGTTATGTTTTGCACTTTTGTTGATTGAAAAAAGAAACGAACTGCCAGGCTACTGGACTTGTTGTAGCCAAAATGTAATTAGTTGCACCCGTTGTGGCCCCTACCAGAATTATGGGGGATGTCCCCGAACCGTGCAATGGACTGGAAGTGCACACTTAGAGTTTCTTTATAAGAAAGTTTTTGCAACGTTTACCTATATGTGCCTCCCATAAAGGGAAGAAATGTTTTATTGTTTTTGTTACATGCATGTAAAAATGTTTTTGCAGTTTCTCCACATTTTCTGTTGTTTTTCAGCCCGAGGACGTGCTGGGATTCGCTGTGGGGGAGTGTGGCACCCCTGAGGCTTCCGTCGCCACAAGTCATTGCACCCCATCCAGCGGTGTGATGTCCCATTCTGGGTGAGGAAAGGAGTGAACACCGGTCCCCTGGTAAATCTACACTACACCCATTGCTAGGAACACACTGGGACCAGGGATAGTGGCAGTTACCCTCCCATGCTGCATGCTGGGAGGGGCCGTAAGACCCATCCCTGCTCCTATAGGGTAGATCAGAGCAACTGGGGAGGTGGGAGGAGCCACCAGAGAGCAGACAAAGAAAGGAAGGTCAGGTTTAGTCAGATAGAGAAAGAGAGAGAGTGGGGAAGGAGGAGGAGGCCTGTCGGAGGCAGGCAAGGAGGAGAAGTGAAAGGAAAGAGAGCCCCAAGTCAGTCAGGAGCTGAAAAGAAGAAAGAGACGCTTCCTGGTGAAGATCCTGGGACTCAGAGGGTCCAGATGACACCAAGCAGAGAACAGAAGGGGTCCCAGGGCCACGGGTAGCTGTAGAGCTGCGGTGGCCTGTTCCACAGGAACATCGGTGGAGGGGTCAAGCTGCAACAGGGGACGGTCCCTAGAAACCGGAGGAGTGCAAAATCATCTCCAAACAGTAAAAACCGAGGCCCAGGGAAAGTTGTAAACTCCCCAGGCCATAGCCCACAGCAGAACCTCTAGAAAAGGGATAATCAGCCAACAGGTGACCCCCCAGCCTGGAGGCTGTTGTGGAGGCCGAGCCAGGTTCATCCTACAAAGGCAAGGTTTAAGGAAACAGCTGAAGACAGAGACACTTAAGAGAAGGGTACCGGGTTTTACTCCAAGAATCACCCAGAAACGGCGGAGGTCCCTGACAGTGGTCCCAGCAGTCCAAGGGTTCCTGCCGGCTTTGACAAGAATTGTGAGTAAAGAACCTGAAACTGCACCCTTGGAGTTGCCTCTGTTATTTCATTTGCATAGACACTCACAAGCACCAACTGTGCCCCGGGGTACCGCTCCACCTGTGGGGAGCAGTACCACCATTGCTGCCATATCATCACCCCGGAGGCCTCACACAGCAGCGGTGGCTTTATAGCCGCATACCACAGGTGGCGTCACGAACACAAACTTTATTCAAACTCCAAGTCACTGAAGTCATATTTAAACTGACACCCACCAGGGCCACGGAGTCGGGCCCCGCCACCACTGACGATCCCCGGACTAGTCCGGCCCGGCACCGGGTGTCCCATAGCCCTGGGGTGAGCGAGTCACAGCGCTGGGTACAGCACCGCCGAGGACAGCACCGCGGGGACAGGTGAGTATTCTGCAAGCACAGTGACATCCAGGAGGTCATTGGAGTTCCCAATGAGCTCTGATGACATGACGTATCTATAAGGGATAAATTGGTCTCCACTGCTGAACCTTCTCTTAACAACTATAATTAAAATAATGACACCACAACTTCATTGGGCGAATGGCCACAGCTTTAATTTAAACCAGTATACATGTATCAACTCCTGCAGCTCAACATGCCACCCTTTATTAAATCATAACAGATACATATATATCTTCCAAACCAACACTGATAGGTCTGTCCAAGAAGCAAACAATCATTCTTATCCCCTGGCCGTAACCTCAAACCGACCCAAAGGACCACCTCGGCCGTGACCAACCGACCTGAGGTGTGAGGTAATAACGTTCAATCGTTAATACCCCTCCCCCGAACCAGCAGGACCTACGCCCACAAGTTTCCAAATTCCTGTCCGAAGCCATTCCCCATGAGTGACTTCATACCACCAACCGAATATCGATACTCCCAGCCTCTAAGAACGGACCTATCCCCCCCCCCCACAGACCGGCCACGTGACCCCTTACGTGGCCCGGGCCCTCCACACCCCCATGGCTTGCTCCAAACCATCCTTCAAACCAAGCATCCACAAGTCCAACCTGATATCAGTGAGATGTACCCCATCTCTCCGTAAATATTGACCCAACGATTCCTCCAATTCCCGATGCTGCACCACCAAGCCCCCATTCCGCGCCACAAACTGGCCAATCGCCCTATTCAATTTGATACGTGACCTGTTAATTCGGTCAACCGACTTCGCAAAACGCCAACTCTCCCGAGCTACAATATCAGACCACACAATGACAATACCAGGGAACGCTCTCCACAAGTGCAACAAATCTAGCTTAATGTCCCTCTTCAACTCTCTAGCTGCTCTCACTCCCAGATCGTTTCCACCCACATGCAAAATTAATACATTGGGATCCTTGTCGATCCTTCTATAATATGTTACCTCTGGACGCACTCTCCCCCAAGTCATTCCCCAAATCCCGATCCATTTGACCCGCGCGTCCGCTCTCGCCACTCCAAGTTGCCGACCGTCAGGAGGTACAGTACAGACCAAAAGTTTGGACATACCATCTCATCTCTAGAACAACTGTTAAGAGGAGACTTTGTGCAGCAGGCCTTCATGGTAAAATAGCTGTTAGGAAATCACTGCTAAGGACAGGAAACAAGCAGAAGAGACTTGTTTGGGCTAAAGAACACAAGGAATGGACATTAGACCAGTGGAAATCTGTGCTTTGGTCTGATGAGTCCAAATTTGAGATCTTTGGATCCAACCACCGTGTCTTTGTAGAAAAGGTGAACAGATGGACTCTACATGCCTGGTTCCCACCGTGAAGCATGCAGGAGGAGGTGTGACGGTGCTTTGCTGGTGACACTGTTGGGGATTTATTCAAATTGAAGGTATACAGAACCAGCATGGCTACCACAGCATCTTGCAGCGGCATGCTATTCCATTCGGTTTGCGTTTAGTTGGACCATCATTTATTTTTCAACAGGACAATGACCCCAAACACACCTCCAGGCTGTGTAAGGGCTATTTGAATAAGAAGGAGAGTGATGGGATGCTACGCCAGATTACCTGGCCTCCACAGTCACCAGACCTGAACCCAATCAAGATGGTTTGGGGTGAGCTGGACCGCAAAGTGAAGGCAAAAGGGCCAACAAGTGCTAAGCATCTCTGGGAACTCCTTCAAGACTGTTGGAAAACCATTTCCAGTGACTATCTCTTGAAGCTCATCAAGAGAATGCCAAGAGTGTGCAAAGCAGTAATCAAAGCAAAAGGTGGCTACTTTGAAGAACCTAGAATATAAGACATATTTTCAGTTGTTTCACACTTTTTTAAGTATTTCATTCCACATGTTTTCATTCATAGTTTTAATGCCTTCAATGTGAATCTACAATTTTTAGACTCATGAAAATAAAGAAAACTCTTTGACTGAGAAGGTGTGTCCAAACTTTTGGTCTGTACTGTATATCCGCCCGCAACGCTCCCCAGTAAACAAAGAAATGCCTGAGAATCCAAACCAGTCATGCACCCATAAAATATAAACACCATGAATAAACAGCAACTGAACAAGGAAAAAACATGCTCTCCAAACAACAATTAAAACATATTAACCTACGCACTCCTAAGTCCAGCCCACTCAATTCCCATCACCCCTCACCAAGTGTGGCCTTATGTACAAGCGAAACCTTGAAGACTTCCATCTCCCAATGCACCGAATCCAATCATCACTCAACCCTCACCTAGCAGCCTCTGTCGCCGCCCCAATACGAAAGGAGTGGGACACATAATCACTTGGCACCTCCCCCACCTGTGCCAAAACAGTTTTTAAAACCGCAATAAATTGAAATTTCGACAGGGCAGATCCATCCGCATGCCTCACAAAAACACCGGGGTAACCTCCTCGAATCCTGAGAAACTCCTTCACCTGCACAACTGGGCACATTTGGTGTCCTGGTAACCCATACAAAACCATCAGGCGCCCACGGCCCGTCTGATCTGATTTGGAAAAACGTAACCTACATTCCACCCGATCCACCCCAAGCACTACGTCCCCCAATAACAGCCCTCCCACCACCTGCCTCGCAGGACTAACCAATTCGGCAATGCGAAAGGCCCCAAAAAACGCCAATACAAATGCCACCGCAAACAACGCCTGTTCATTAGAGGACAAACACACCTCCCCAAAGCACCCAACCAAAAATGCCAACAATGGAAGAGAGATAGGCCGTCTGGTGTCTCGCGACCTCACCCCTTTCCTAAAACCCTTCATGGCCTGCTGCACCAAGAAATCCTTAGTAGCATGCTGTACCCCTTGCAGTTTGAATAAAAATGCTAACGCCGACAACCTGTATCCCATCACCGATGCGGAACGACCCGCTGCAAAAACACCACTAATCACCGCCAAGACCCCCAACACTCGGCCATTATAACAAGGCTCCATGAATTCCGCCATTTCTAGCTCCTCCCATTCCTTCCACACTGCCTGGTATCGGCACCAAGTAGCCTCAGCCACCGATCTCCTAATTCCTTCAAAAGCTACACTGACGCCAGATCCCATAGCCATCCTGGACATTGTTCTTCATCTTCGTCCGCTCCCGGCACCAGCCTCTTTAACCTGTGAAACTGAAACCGAGATAGCGCATCAGCCACCTCATTTTGAACCCCCGACACATGCCTCGCCACAACACAAATGTTCATCGTCAAACAGCGCAACACCAGATGCCTCAAATACCCCACCACTGGGGGCGATTTTGCTGACAGCGAATTGATAGAATGGACCACTGCCATGTTATCACAATGCATGCAAACCTTTTTGCCTGAGAATTCAGAACCCCACAACTCCAGTGGCACTATAATCGGAAAAAGTTCGAGCAACGCCAAATTTTTTACCAAACCCTTCTCCTTCCACATCCGTGGCCATTTTCCCACACACCAGTGAGTCTGAAAAATCGCTCCAAAACCCGTAGCACCTGCAGCATCCGTAAACAACTCCATCTGGCTATTGGACATTGCTTTGCTCACCCACAATGTCCTCCCATTGTAGTTGTCTAAAAAGGCATCCCAAACCAGCAAATCCCCTTTCATCACCTTTGTTACTCTGACAAAGTGATTCGGCGCCGTCACCCCTGCGGTTGCACTCGCCAATCTGCTATAAAATATTCGCCCCATCAGCATAATGCGACAAGCGAAATTCAATTTTCCTAAAACTGACTGCAATTCTCTCAACCTTACCTTTTTAGCCTGATACAATGAACGCACCGACGCCTTTAAATCAACCAGCTTCCCCTCTGGCAACCGGCATTCCTTTGCCAACGTATCAATCTCAATGCCTAAAAAACATAAGGCCGTCACCGGCCCTCCGTTTTTTCTTTCGCCAAAGGAATACCCAAACTCTGTGCTATCTGCTCTAAAGTGAACAACAACAACGAACAAATCGAAGACCTTGCCGGCCCAACGCAAAGGAAATCGTCCAGGTAATGAATCACTGAGTGAACACCTGCCACGTCCCGGACCACCCATTCCACAAAAGAACTAAATGCTTCAAAATAAGCCCATGAAATTGAACAACCCATGGGCAGGCAACGATCCACGTAATATCCTCCATCCCACATGCAGCCTAGTAGATGAAGGCTGTCTGGATGAACCGGAAGCAAGCAAAAAGCTGCTTCCACATTCACTTTCGCCATCAGGGCCCCACACCCTGCCGCCCGCACTAAATCCAACGCCCTATCAAAGGATACGTAACAAACCGCTGACAGCTCAGGTGATATTCCGTCATTCACCGACAACCCAGCCGGGTAAGATAAATGATGTATGAGCCGAAATTTCTTCAGTTCCTTTTTGGGTACCACTCCCAATGGCGAAATCCTAAGATTGGAGAATGGCGGATCCTGAAACGGACCCGCCATCCTACCTAACTCTACCTCCTTGAATAGCTTTTCCCTCACCACCTCCGGGTGTTCCTTTGCGGACCTCAAGTTACCCGGGCGAAACACTGGCGCCCCAGATTCAAACGGAATCCTAAAACCTTCAGTAAAACCTTTTCTCAATAACTCGGCCGCCTGAACATCCGGATATCTACTTAAATAGGGATGCATCGCTTCTACCTTCACCGGTGTCCTCCTTTTTTCCAGACCCCTCCCCTGACTTTCCCTTTCCTTTCGTAAAGCACCTGGCCAAATAGTGGGAACCTCCACAACCGGAACACTCGTGCTTGAAACGACACGATGCCCCGAATTTACACTGCCCCTCATTGAATTGCCAGCAAGCTCCCTTCCTCTGACCAGCCGGTGACCCGCTGCTCGCACCCGAGCTCCCGGCGGCCCCACGAAAGGGCTGAGCCGGAACCGTTACTAACCGCATCCACAAGGAAATATCCTTGTGGTCCCATCGAATGCCAGCCAGCAGAGGCTTCCGTTGCCGGAACTGCTTTTCATATCTCAGCCACCCTAGACCTCTGTACACTCTATACGCCTCCCCAATCGAATCCATATATCCAAAAAGGGCGGAACAATGTTACGGCTCCTTTTCCCTCAAAACACTGGCTAGGATTGCAAAGGCCTGCAGCCAGTTAGTAAATATCCTGGTAATCAGCCTATACCTCCTTTTTTCCTCATCTTCCTTCTCTTTTTTTGAATCACTTGGCTTTACCTTCTCCAAGTTAAACTTTTCCAGGGGAAGCAGGGAAAAGATTTCCACATACTCCCCCTTCCATATCTTCTCCCTCACCTCCTTTTTTAAATGCACCCCCAAAGGACTCTCGAAGCAAACATATACTTTGCTCCGTGCCCTATCATCTAACCTAACCACCTCATCCTCTTTTTCTTTTTCCTTTTCCCCGTCCTTTGCCGTATCGGATCCCGCCGCAACTCCTGCCACCTGCCCCGCTTCAACCGCCACTGCAGCTCCTTGTATTTCTACCTCCTGCGCCACCACCACCGGCTGCATACCCCCCGGGGGGCCCACCCAAGCCCCCGCCGGAGACCCAGCCCCGCTCACCCCCAACCGCTCGGCCGCCAACCCCTGCAGCACTCCTAATAACTGACCCCAAAACTCTGACCCTTGTAATCCTGACTGCACATGCGCACCCGAGCCCTGCGAACTAACACCCGCGGAGGACCCCCTGCCTCCACTACCCACAAAATTAAGCATACTCGTCGTTCGCTCACCGGGCTGCCTCTGAATCGGAACCGGAACAGCCGTACCGTACCGCGATTATTCCTCTGACGCTCCATTCATCCTGACGTGTCGTCGTGTCCATCATCGTCACCGGAGTCCGAAGTGCTGCTGAGGACCTCAGGGGGGACCAGCAAGGGGACAGCCAGCACCTGGCGGCCGTCAACGCCCACGGTCACCGCACCCTGCTCCTCCAAACGCCTTCTGCTGGACCGTTTTCTCTTCTCCCGACGCGGCATCAAGGCCACCATCCACTGTTTACGACCCCATGCCCGACTGCTGCACCGACGCTCCCTCTGCCGTTCTCACTGGCCTTCCTCCCTGACGACTGCAGGAAGGCCGTCTGACTTCTGCTGCCGGCTGAGTCCTCCCCCCAGCACGATCCTCGCTGGGGTGGACCGTCACCACTGACCGCAGCATCCGGTCCTGCCGACTACAGGACCCAGCCTCTGCTTTCCCCTGGGCTGCCATCCTGATGCTCGCTGGCTGTACTCCTCAGGTGCCTCCGCTGCTGTCCCATCTCGCTGGGCTCTGCCCCCAGCCGGCACATCACCAGAGGCTGCCGTCAGTCTGCCCCGGGGCCTTGCAGGCCGCGAACCAGAAGTAGGCCTCGCTGAAGCTCCGCCCACCTCTAGCCCACGGGATCTCCGACGAGGATTCCTCCCGGAGACCCGCAAAGCTCTCACGGGCTGCAGAGGGCTCCCCTGCCCCAGAGGGTCCCCGAGGGGGCTCCTGCATCTGGATCTCCTTCCCCCGCCGGGGGAGTAGCGCTCCGGCGGCCGCGACTGCCGAGCACGCAGCACAGGCCCAGGTGCAGCCAGGCACCACCGCTCCGGATCCGCAGGCTGCAGCCAGCTGCTCCCGCACCACATCCACTCCTAGGACGTCGTAGGCTCCACGGACCCACTCAAGCAGCGCCACAAGATAAGCCATCCTGACACCAGCAATGCTGACCCCACGTGACTTGGCAACACAGCAAAAGAGGAGGTACCAGTTCACACAGCATGTTATATACCCCTTAGATTCCTCCCCACCCTTTCTATAAATCTACCCCAATCCTCAGTGCTCTTCCTAACCACCAATCCCATACACCCTTACACAACCCCATTAAACTAGCCAAATTAACCCTTTCCTACAATCTACCCTCCCGATTGTCATGGGGCTTATACATCCCTATAGGGCGCATTGCCCATCTTCCTGATGACACCCGCACTACAGCTTCATAGGTTCATCAGCGTTCATTGGGAACTGTGATGAGTCTCCGATGCTGTCCTCGCGGTGATCCGGCTTCCAGATTCTCACTATACACACACACACACACACACATACTCTGCTGTATATATTCACACATCGATGTGGTCCCCGGCACTGAAGTCCCCACGATGCTCCGGCTTCCAGTTCCACAGGGCACTGAATATTCAGTGAGTATAATGAGTGGGGGTCAGGAGCGGGAGGCAGCAGAGCCGGAGGCAGCACCACTGGATACAGGTAAATATTGAAAATATTTTTATTAAAAAGACCCGTGTTTTCTCTGGTACGTGTCACACTGATGTCACACAGATCACATGAGTGAGTACAAGTATATAATAACATGGGTACGTGTGGCATCCGTGTTAAAAACGGATGTCACACGTACCTAAAACACGGACGTCTGAAACCAGCCTTATATTGAGTGAGGATCAGCATGTATATTTGGAATGTGGCCAGAAGTAAGCAAATTGACCACCTGCTCTCAGCGCCGGCATTGGAAAATACTGACAGCATACAGTACGAACAAAGTGAGGATTCAGAAATCTGGAGTCACATAGAGTGACTGCAGACTTTCATCAGAAATCTGGACAATCCCTTTAATTATAAAATGTTATACTGTAGCATGTGCAATTTTAGCAGCGGTAACAGCAGTAACATTACTGCCAAGAAAATATGATATTTTTTATTGAAAAATAGGAAATAGTTAGCAAATAAAAGTGGCCAAATTTTCTTGTGCCCAGGCACCACATCAAGGTGCAAATCTCATCTGGGTCCTACTCTAAATTCTATGCCTCTCTTGTCCCAACTGACCTTTTATATGGGCTAGAATAGAACCTGCAAAAGGAAAATTAAAAACACCTAAAATAACTGGGAAGAGTGCGCAAACAAAGGACATGACTCCATAATACAAACTTAAAATTTGGCCATCTTTATTTGCTAAGTAACTCATATTTTTCCAAAAACGTTTTTCATATTTTCTTGGCAGTAATGCAAATTCATGTTCCAATGTTCACCATCTACATACTTGTTTTTTCTCCTTTACTTGAGTGCAACTGCTATTTTGGATATTGTATGTCATGTTCAGTATGCACCAGTTCAGACTATGAGATTAGGAACATAACATAACTCACATCAGGAGCCATTAGAAAATAAGCACCGAGCCTCCCTTAATTAGGTAGGGAAGGTGCCGGCACTACTCATTATGGGAATAATAAACAAGAGAACAAGAGTAAAGTGCAAAAATAGACAACTTTTATTGAATACACAACATGACAATTACTTCATTAAAATGGTGCACTACCAGTATATCCTGGGGATGCCAGCATAGAATAGACCAGTGATTATAGCCAACGAAGTCAAAAAGACCAATTAGTCAGAATCTATGTATATGGCAACAACTAGCCTAAACAGATCACAGTGATTGGGACCATACCCAGAACCAAAGGAACTGCTGTGTGGAAAGTGAGAAAATGGTCAGATCAAACCGTGGTTGCCCACCGTATAAGGGTGGGGAATCATGGTGATACCGCTGGCTATGCTGTTGATGAATATATGTGCACAGCAGGGAATCAGCATGCAATAACTATATAGCACAAGTGTGCAATTTAGGAAATGTTCCCTTACCTAAAGTGCTAAAGTGCAGATCAAACCAACGCAGGACAGCCAGCCGTGGACACAAGCAGTTCCTATGGGATGTGAGAAGGCATCCTCAGGTCATCCAAAGGTCTCCATCCGACGCGCGTTTCGCGGGGATAGCTTTGTCAAGGTGGAAAACCAAAGTAATGACCCCATGACCTGCATGCCTGTTTTATATACCCCTCCTAATGTAAAATCCAACAGCTGAGTGGCCGGAAATGGCATGGAGACAGGAAGTGACATCGCTTAGTAACAAGCTTATGTCGCCATCGTACCTCAAAGTGGTTAAAAGTACATATAATCTGCGGGTCCATAGTGCCTCCAAACTAATCTTGATTAAACCGCTGGAAATTGGAACTGAATTAAACATCAGAGATCTGGCCCTGGCGTATATCGTTACTACGGACGCACTTCCTGATACAACCAACAGGAAGTCGTCAGCACAAGGGGCAGGGAAAGTCCAGTGGCCGCTATGTACGCTGGCGTGTCGTAACTATAGACGCTATTCCGGATCGTTACCGGAAGTCGTCATAGGAGGGGGCGGGAAGATCCCACGTGTCCGCTATGGACGCTGGTAGCTAAGGAAGCTATGGACGCACTCCGGTGAGACAGGAAGTCATCATAGGTCCTGAAGTCAACTCCACCCTATCGCCAGGTGAGTGACGCATGAATCGCCCAATAGCAATCCAAGTGCGGACATACGGGGATCACCACAAAGGAGGGCGGGGACAAGGAAAGGCCATATGACCGCAATGCAACGTCCAACCTAGGGCCACGCCTCTCCATCCCTGACTAATACAGATACAGATAGAGCGTACATCCCTGTTATAATAACTCATGCCACATTGGGTAACTAGACGGGCAGAAAAAGTAATGGTACTACTACCGAATGATGTGGTAATCAGGAAAGCCGATTATAAATAGCACCCGAAATAACTAAAGAAAGAAAAGAAAGAGAAAAGAACAGCCCACATCTCCCCAGACTTCGGCGCAATATGTGAACACTCATAGCGGTCCAAAGACAAAAGTATCATCAGTTCTCATACCTGGTGGGAAGGCCACACGTGGCTAGTGGGGACGTGTCACCCCCCAACCACGCACCACCATTCCCAATCAGGACGACAAAACCCAACGCAGACCATGAGCCACCACATTGTGTCCTAAGTCCTGTCACCACAAGACCACCTGTTCCGAGGGACACGTATCCCCGGAGACAGGGTGTACATGTGTACAAGATAGGTACCGAGGAACATCATGGGGGAATAAAGAAGAATCAAAATTGAAAAGCATTTTTCCCCCATATCACAGAGTTGTTATAAACCAAATATAAAGTGCCAAGGTGATCAAAATTGCATGGCAAAAAGGAACACATGGAAAACATGGTACAATTAGAGTTACTCAGAACACCAATTTAGGACATGCTAATTGGGCTTCAATAAATCTTAGATATGCAAAGAGCCGCCGGAGTATACGAATCGAGCTGTTCTCTCCGTAAGATGATGATAATCCTTCAATTTGTCCCACTATTGGGTATCTGGCAGAAATCCAGGCCATGCTTCAGCCTTACGGCACACAATCACTCGTACCGCATAAAGGAGGAATATATCTAAAAGGTAATGTATCGAAAATTAATAGCAGGTCAGAGGTCATTACAATATTGAGCAAAATATTGCTCCCGGTAGCATTAAAATAAAAATAAGAACAAACCAATAAAAACAACACTCATAAACACACAAACAATGAAATTAAAAAAAAGAAGGATTGCAAAAAAAGGGAGAACAGGAAATAGCTGGAACGCCAACTAGATGTCAAATTATAAAAAAGAAACAAAGCTGATGTTCTCATTGAGCCCCTTGGGGACCAGAGTGTCCAAAGTGGAGATCCATCGGGCCTCCACTTGAGCGAGACGCTTTTTCAGATCGCCACCACGGGATCCGCCACGTATATGGTCAATACCCCGTACCTTCAGTCCAGACGGGTTACTCCCATGAAATTTAAAAAAGTGTCTAGGGAGTGTTTTCAGCGTGGTAGGGTCAATAGTGTCCTTGGCAGCACTAATGTCCCGTACATGCTCCCTCGTGCGTACCCTCAATTCACGTGAAGTGAGGCCAACGTACACGAGGGAGCAAGGACACGTGGCGTAATAAACAACGTGTGTAGTAGCACACGTAATATAACACCTGATGTTAAATGTCTTAGTGCCATCTGAGGACGTGAATGTGGAGGTGCGGATGGTGTTCTGGCAGGCCAGGCACCGACCACATGGAAAACACCCTAGCAAGGGACCGCGGGTACTGAAAGGATTACAAATAGGTGGCACGTAATGACTCCTTACCAGAATGTCCCGAAGATTTTTAGACCGGCGAGCTGTCATGAGAGGGCCAGGAGGGAGGACGTCAGCCAGAATAGGATCCGATCGAAGAACAGGCCAGTGCTTACCCAGGATATCTCGCATAGTCTGCCAGTGATCGTTATGAGTACCTATAAAACGAATAGGTGGATCAGTTTTTTGTACTTTAGGAGTATAACTATTCTGGCTGACGTCCTCCCTCCTGGCCCTCTCATGACAGCTCGCCGGTCTAAAAATCTTCGGGACATTCTGGTAAGGAGTCATTACGTGCCACCTATTTGTAATCCTTTCAGTACCCGCGGTCCCTTGCTAGGGTGTTTTCCATGTGGTCGGTGCCTGGCCTGCCAGAACACCATCCGCACCTCCACATTCACGTCCTCAGATGGCACTAAGACATTTAACATCAGGTGTTATATTACGTGTGCTACTACACACGTTGTTTATTACGCCACGTGTCCTTGCTCCCTCGTGTACGTTGGCCTCACTTCACGTGAATTGAGGGTACGCACGAGGGAGCATGTACGGGACATTAGTGCTGCCAAGGACACTATTGACCCTACCACGCTGAAAACACTCCCTAGACACTTTTTTAAATTTCATGGGAGTAACCCGTCTGGACTGAAGGTACGGGGTATTGACCATATACGTGGCGGATCCCGTGGTGGCGATCTGAAAAAGCGTCTCGCTCAAGTGGAGGCCCGATGGATCTCCACTTTGGACACTCTGGTCCCCAAGGGGCTCAATGAGAACATCAGCTTTGTTTCTTTTTTATAATTTGACATCTAGTTGGCGTTCCAGCTATTTCCTGTTCTCCCTTTTTTTGCAATCCTTCTTTTTTTTAATTTCATTGTTTGTGTGTTTATGAGTGTTGTTTTTATTGGTTTGTTCTTATTTTTATTTTAATGCTACCGGGAGCAATATTTTGCTCAATATTGTAATGACCTCTGACCTGCTATTAATTTTCGATACATTACCTTTTAGATATATTCCTCCTTTATGCGGTACGAGTGATTGTGTGCCGTAAGGCTGAAGCATGGCCTGGATTTCTGCCAGATACCCAATAGTGGGACAAATTGAAGGATTATCATCATCTTACGGAGAGAACAGCTCGATTCGTATACTCCGGCGGCTCTTTGCATATCTAAGATTTATTGAAGCTCAATTAGCATGTCCTAAATTGGTGTTCTGAGTAACTCTAATTGTACCATGTTTTCCATGTGTTCCTTTTTGCCATGCAATTTTGATCACCTTGGCACTTTATATTTGGTTTATAACAACTCTGTGATATGGGGGAAAAATGCTTTTCAATTTTGATTCTTCTTTATTCCCCCATGATGTTCCTCGGTACCTATCTTGTACACATGTACACCCTGTCTCCGGGGATACGTGTCCCTCGGAACAGGTGGTCTTGTGGTGACAGGACTTAGGACACAATGTGGTGGCTCATGGTCTGCGTTGGGTTTTGTCGTCCTGATTGGGAATGGTGGTGCGTGGTTGGGGGGTGACACGTCCCCACTAGCCACGTGGGGCCTTCCCACCAGGTATGAGAACTGATGATACTTTTGTCTTTGGACCGCTATGAGTGTTCACATATTGCGCCGAAGTCTGGGGAGATGTGGGCTGTTCTTTTCTCTTTCTTTTCTTTCTTTAGTTATTTCGGGTGCTATTTATAATCGGCTTTCCTGATTACCACATCATTCGGTAGTAGTACCATTACTTTTTCTGCCCGTCTAGTTACCCAATGTGGCATGAGTTATTATAACAGGGATGTACGCTCTATCTGTATCTGTATTAGTCAGGGATGGAGAGGCGTGGCCCTAGGTTGGACGTTGCATTGCGGTCATATGGCCTTTCCTTGTCCCCGCCCTCCTTTGTGGTGATCCCCGTATGTCCGCACTTGGATTGCTATTGGGCGATTCATGCGTCACTCACCTGGCGATAGGGTGGAGTTGACTTCAGGACCTATGATGACTTCCTGTCTCACCGGAGTGCGTCCATAGCTTCCTTAGCTACCAGCGTCCATAGCGGACACGTGGGATCTTCCCGCCCCCTCCTATGACGACTTCCGGTAACGATCCGGAATAGCGTCTATAGTTACGACACGCCAGCGTACATAGCGGCCACTGGACTTTCCCTGCCCCTTGTGCTGACGACTTCCTGTTGGTTGTATCAGGAAGTGCGTCCGTAGTAACGATATACGCCAGGGCCAGATCTCTGATGTTTAATTCAGTTCCAATTTCCAGCGGTTTAATCAAGATTAGTTTGGAGGCACTATGGACCCGCAGATTATATGTACTTTTAACCACTTTGAGGTACGATGGCGACATAAGCTTGTTACTAAGCGATGTCACTTCCTGTCTCCATGCCATTTCCGGCCACTCAGCTGTTGGATTTTACATTAGGAGGGGTATATAAAACAGGCATGCAGGTCATGGGGTCATTACTTTGGTTTTCCACCTTGACAAAGCTATCCCCGCGAAACGCGCGTCGGATGGAGACCTTTGGATGACCTGAGGATGCCTTCTCACACCCCATAGGAACTGCTTGTGTCCACGGCTGGCTGTCCTGCGTTGGTTTGATCTGCACTTTAGCACTTTAGGTAAGGGAACATTTCCTAAATTGCACACTTGTGCTATATAGTTATTGCATGCTGATTCCCTGCTGTGCACATATATTCATCAACAGCATAGCCAGCGGTATCACCATGATTCCCCACCCTTATACGGTGGGAAACCACGGTTTGATCTGACCATTTTCTCACTTTCCACACAGCAGTTCCTTTGGTTCTGGGTATGGTCCCAATCACTGTGATCTGTTTAGGCTAGTTGTTGCCATATACATAGATTCTGACTAATTGGTCTTTTTGACTTCGTTGGCTATAATCACTGGTCTATTCTATGCTGGCATCCCCAGGATATACTGGTAGTGCACCATTTTAATGAAGTAATTGTCTTGTTGTGTATTCAATAAAAGTTGTCTATTTTTGCACTTTACTCTTGTTCTCTTGTTTATTATGAGATTAGGAAGTGTCGGATACTTTTCTAGGTCAAGAGGTAATGTCCCACACTGAGACGAAGGAAGCAAAGGAATGCCATGTTTGTCATAACAGTGTGAAGAATAAAGTGAATTTTCTGGTTAGCTAAGTGAGCACTGGTGTCGCGTGTGTTACTTACTGTCTGCGTCAGTGATCACCAGTTGGGTGACAGACACTGTCCTGAAGAAACCAGTAAGTGTTGTGCACCCCACCCGAGATCCGCACACAGCGACTCTTTAGCAAAGGAAAGCGGTGCCCAATCGGTCCGGGGAAGGTAGCTTCCTTCACTGGTGTCTTCTTATGTTGTTAAAATGCCTTTAGGCCACATAAAGCAATAAGACCTTGTATGACTGGTAATCACAATTTCACTATTGCTACGTATCTTATATGTTATATAATCTTTATTACTTATTATATACTCCCAGCTTTCCCATTTTCTGATATCATGGGAAAGCTGGGTACTGAGCTGAGAGAAAGAGGCTCTTTTCCTCATCACCCAGCCTTTCTATGTTCTGATATCCATCTTGTTCTCACCTCCCCAGCTCCCCAGCTTTTTCATTTTTTGATATCATGGGAAAGCTGGGTGCTGAGCTTAGAGAAAGAGGCTCTTTTCCTCATCACCCAGTCTTTCAATGTTCTGATATCCAGCTTGTGCCCAGCTCCCAGCTTTCCCATTCTCTGATATCATGGGAAAGCTGGGGGCTGAGAAAAAGAACCAAGTTTCCAGAGTAATTATCCTGTACCCTTAGCGTTAGTGTCATTATCCTGTACCTCCATTGTCAGTGTCAGTATCCTGTATCCCCAGTGTCAGTGTCAGTATCCTGTACCCCTAGTGGCAGTGTCATTATCCTGTACCCCCAATATCAGTGTGAGTATCCTGTACCCCCCAATGTCAGTGTCAGTATCCTGTACCCCCAATGTCAGTCAGTATCTTGTACCTCCAGTGTCATTATCCTGTACCTCCAGAATCATTGTCCTGTACCCCCAGTGTCAGTGTCATTATCCTGTACCCCCAGTGTCAGTGTCATTATTCTGTACCTCCCGTGTCATTATCCTGTACCCCCAGTGTCAGTGTCATTATTCTGTACCCCCAGTGTCAGTGTCATTATCCTGTACCCCCAGTGTCAGTGTCATTATCCTGTACCCCGAGTGTCAGTGTCATTATCCTGTACCCCCAGTGTCAGTGCCAATATCCTGTACCACCAGTGTCAGTATCTTGTACCCTCAGTGTCAGTGTTATTATCTTAGGCTATATGTAATTACTCTTCAGGGGGTCTCTATATGTGATGATATTACATTAGGGGCCTCAGTATAAATTCTGTGTATGTAAAAATAAAAATGCAGGGCACAGGACAAGTCTCTGCACTCTGTATAGTTTGCAGAAAGGCGCATGTTATACTGAGAGAAGTCGAAAATGAACAAGTAATGAAAACGTTTATGGCAGCCATAGTGTGGGCCCCTAGAGGCAATTTCACTGGTAGGCCCGTCACACCCCAGTCCAACCCTGTATACTCCTATCATTATGTAGCACAGTTATGTACAGTAAAAAGTAAGAGCGAGACGTAAAGATGGTGAATGGCATTTATTTATTAGAAATATTGTGATAATAGATGGAAACTAGCACGGTTTATTACTTTATCACTCCTGGCTGTAACCAAATTGGATTACACATCAGTCCAAAGGCACTGTTCACAGACGGAAGGTGACTGATGTAATTGACCGAGGAAGATGAGGCTCTGGACTGTGATAAAGGGAGATTTCTCAAATAACTGTGAAACTAAAATGTTTTTGGGTGAATTCAGCTCAAAAAAAATCCAGCAAATTCTCTTGATGGGAATGTAATTCTGTAGCAGGTGTTGAGGAGCTTAAGGTGTATCCGCAGAAGCCTCCCCAATGCTGTTTTTGCCACAGCCTACCCAGAGTGTATTTTCTCAGACTCCTAAGTGTGTATTTGCCTCAGCCTCCCAATTGCTTTATTTGCTGCAGCCTTCCCAATGCTGTATGTTCCTCATCATTCCCAGTGATGTATATGACTCATCATCTTCAGTGCGATATATATCCCAGTCTTCCTCAGTGCTGTATATGCTGCAGTGTATATGCTCCAGTTTCCCAGGAGCTGTATATGCCCCAGTGTCCTCAGTGCTGTTGTACGCTTTAGCCTCACTATTGCTGTTTTGCCCCAGCCTTCCCAGTGCTGTGTATGCCCCAGTATCCCCAGTCATGTATATACCCCACCCTCTTCAGTGCTCTATTGGCCACAGCCTCCTTAGTGCTAGGTTTTCCCCAGCCTCCCAAGTGCTGTACCAGAGCTGTATGTGCACCAGCCTTCTCAGTGCAATAATTGCTCTTGCATCATCAGTGCTGTATTTGCCTCAGCCTTCTCAGTGCTGTGCATGCTTCAACCTCCTCAGTGCTGTGCATGCTTCAGCCTCTCTAGTGCCTGTACATGACATAGCCTACCTATTGCTGTGTATGTCCTAATGTTCTCAGTACTAGAGATGCCCTATGGCAGTAAAAACTGCATGTTAACGCTTGGTTAACAAGCAGTTTTACGACACAAAGGACAACTAGGATTGGACTGGAGCCAGGTCACAATGCAAGACTGATGGAATATGTGCTTGCACTGGAGCTCTGTGATGTTCTCTCCAATCTCAAATTCTGTTAAACAAATAACACATGACCCAGTGTCCTCCTGAGGTGACATTTTTCTGGTTTGGAAAGTGTCACTTTGCAGAGTTCTTCTGTAGGGCTGAGGTTGCCATGTTTCCTGAAACGCAAGATTTTCTGCAGGTGGTGTGGGTGGTTGCATCTCTTGCATTGTTTGTCTCATGACATCTATTCCGTGCATCTGAAGGAACATATATCGATGATAATTAACAGCTGTAAACTGCCTGAGTATGCCACTGTATGGAACTGGATTTGGTGGTCTAAATTCAAACTGATGGTTATTGGAGCCACTTTCTCTGGGTGTTGTGTCTGGAGAGGAAATGTTCCTCAGTCTGCGGTTCAGTGGGATTCGATATGGTGGACTAAATAATATAAATTCAGCTGTTGGAGATCCACTGACTTGACTGCCATCACCTCTGCTGCTCTCTCCCATTGTTCTTCCTGGAGCTGGAACCAGCCTGCTTGGTGTGCGGCTCTGTGGGCTGGAACATGGTGGTTGGAAAGTGAATGCATTAGTGTTACCTAAAGAGTTATCACAGCTGCTGTCTCCTGTAGCTCTTGAGGATTCTGGGGATTCTCCTGTAGCTCTTGAGGATTCTGGGGATTCCATAGGGACATGACGTAGTGGGGACCTGCTCCTTTCACTACTCGTCTCCTGTCTCCTATGCTGTGGAGGAGCTCTGTCCTGTCTCCTATGCTGTGAAGGAGTTCTGGCCTGTCTCCTATGCTGTGGAGGAGTTCTGGCCTGTCTCCTATGCTGTGCAGGAGCTCTGTCTTGTCTCCTATGCTGTGGAGGAGCTCTCGTCTGTCTCCTTCTTTCAATGATAGCATTACTGACACTCTCTTGTCCATGATTAGTTGAATGTCTTCTCTGATGATTTTCAGAAGATCTTAGTCTGTGGACAATTCTTGCCTGACCTATGAAGACATTAAACTATAAACATTTTGGACACTTGGGTGGTCCCTGCTGCTACTATGGGGTTTACAGAAAGGGGACCTCTAAGGCTGCTTTCACACATCCGGTTTTTGCTGAGCGGCACAATCCGGCTCAAAAACCTATGCAACGGATGCAGCGAAAAAAACGGATCCATTGCATAAGTTTTCCCATGCGGCCCGTCCATTTTTGATGGCTGCGGCTTGATACTGAGCATGCGCAGTTCAAAAAAACGCATCCGGCGGCCGGATGCGTTTTTTGCCGCAGGGCGTCCTAGGCTTGCATTGTAAATCGTGCCATATCCAGCGCAATGCGTTTTTTTCGCCGCCCAAAAAACGTGCCAGGCAACATTCCATCCGGCCGCCGCATGGGCTAAATATGCCGTATCCGGCAAAAAACGGACGCAATGCAAGGCCATGCGGCACAACACGGCGCTAATGCAAGTCTATGCGGGAAAAACGCAACCGGCGGCAAAAAAAACGGTTGTGTTTTTTCTGCAAAGCGCCGTATTGTGCCGCTCAGCAAAAACCGGATGTGTAAAAGCAAAACAAAGATTGTGTCCACTATGGTCATGAGTAACCTGCTCAGTGCAGAATGTGGACCTGCACCACCCAAACTGCTAAATGCCAAGAGAAAAAACAGTATAGGGAACAAGAAGAAAAATTATAGATATAACAAAAGCACCAGTGTCTGTATACAAGAATAATCACGTAGAATACTGAAAACTACATTTACAAAGCTTTATTCCATGACATAAGCAGGCAAAATGTAAAACCAATTAAAAAGCAAAAATACAAGAGTTCTTGTAGAGACACAATCTCCACAGAGAGATACAAATGTATAAGCTATCTCCATCAAAACTATCCAAGGGCAATACAATAAAGAATGGCAAAAGTATATAGTAAAAATAGCCTGATAATGGAAATCAAAAAGATCATGAAAAGCAAAAAAAATAAATTCAGTGACATAATAGAGTAGCAGATTAAAAAAATAAAGGCATATGACCCTTTAAGTATTATCCAGAATATAATGAATGGAAGGGGGAAGCTACAGACCCCACGTTTGACGTCTGCAAAATGTTGGTTCTTCAGGGGATGTCACCCTGCTCAGTGCATCCCTTTTCTGTTCACATTACATGACAGGGTTGGAACTACACCACTCCAGTCTCTACCCCCGATTTTATACTCACTCTCTGGCATTTTCACCTTATATCTCTGCTGCTCTAGTCCTTGGACTGCCAGAAGTGAGAAGTTACATCACAAGTTCTCAATGCAAGTCTATGGGAGCCAGAAGAAGGCTCTCATAGATTTGCATTGAACGGTGAGCTCTGGCTTGTTCCATAAAATACTGGAGCGATCTGTCAGGTTCTAAACTACCTGAGACCAATGGCGGCACTGCAGATAAAAGATGAAACTGTCGGATGGTGAGTATAAGCCTGGGAGCAGGTACCTTAGATTAGAAACACCACTCCAGAGGGAAAATAAAAACTAAAAATTCAGCAAACCCCAGGGATAACTCCTCCAGAAAAGCTCAGATATTGGGGAATATTTTCTTTTCCCCTCACATATTTCACTTACGTTGGTTTTCAGGGCATGTCAGCCATGCTTCATTGTCCTCAATCAGCCGCCTCAGCTCTCGGGAACCCATGTCCTGGTTAGAGGAGGTCGGGATGATAAGATATCAAAGAACTAATTTCTCTGATAGCACAGATGTTATGGTAAAAAATCAATAATTAAAAATAAGCAAAAGAACAAAACACTAGAAATGCAAAACAAACTAGTTTCTTTTCTCAAAACCAAAGATATGTCTCTGAAATAGTCAGATGACAAAATGGCGCTGATATCAGTGCTCAGTGATTCCATATCCTGAGGACATTCTAGAAGGCCATTATGGCATCACTGGTGAGTGAACTCTCAGTCCTGATCAGAGCTATGTGATATCATGGCAGTTGGCTTCCATGCTGCTTGCTGAAAACTGCTGAATATGGGAACAGGGTTGTAATACGTGCACTAATATATAATCTATGTATAGGAAATAAAATATTTCAATAAAAGCTGGCCCCAAGTTTATATAAAGCTTAAAGCAGATAAGAGCCTAAAACATAACCTTTAATATCAAAGTTATTAAAAAACCTATAATAGGTCGAAGTAACCAAAAGCATCTCCAGCCCCTAGCATAACACGTCAGGCATGAGTTTCACACCACATATAGCAGTAACAGCTCAGAGATGCCACTAGTATAACAAACAAACAACAAACAAACCAAACAAAAAAATAAAATGTGTTTCCAAGTGCTACAAAGGCAGTGGTCCTATCTAGATACACAACAAAATAGAAAAACACAATATACATAAATCACAAACAATCTGTGAGCTGGGATGCAGGACCTCTGCCCCTTTGTAGGACGATATCCGCTGATGAGTCTGGAATGACGAAACGCGTCGGGTGATATTAGGGAGAGCACAGGGGGTCCAGAATAGCTAGCTGTGGTCTGCCCTTGCTAGGGCGGAAGTTTGGGGTGACACTATAAGGTGATTTCCCAGTGAGAAATAGGGTCAGTGACGCCATGGCAACGTCAAGACCTATAGGAGGGAGAGACTGATTCACCCTGCATACCACCCATTCTGTGAGATTCCATTTTGTATATATCAATTGTACTACTACTATACTGGGTGCATTTGAACTGTTGACCGCTGTCAACAATCTGTATGATTTATGTAGATTGTGTTTTTCTATTTTGTTGTGTATCTAGATAGGACCACTGTCCTTTTAGCACTTGGAAACACATTTTGTTTTGTTTGTTGTTTGTTTGTTATACTAGTGGCATCTCTGAGCTGTTACTACTATATGTGGTGTGAAACTCTTGCCTGACGTGTTATGTTAGGGGCTGGAGATGCTTTTGGTTACTTCAACCTATTATAGGTTTTTTAATAACTTTGATATTAAAGGTTATGTTTTAGCCTTTTATCTGCTTTAGGGAATCCAATCAATAAGTGGCATTGTTATTTAATTGTGCTGTCTCATAACAAGTTTCTATAAAGCAGATAATTCACCTACTGGTGTCTATGATATATAGGATAATGCTCAGCTGTGTATTACATGAATATCATTATATTATTAGTGATGTAAATGCACAAAGCCCTAACTGACGCCTAAAATTCCTTACAATTTATAGCAAAGAGCTCAATTATTTATTAGCATTCACATAGCATATGTACAGCCCCGCGGGTTCGGCTGCGACCGTCGAGCCGCTCGGATCCGTGCTCGTACGGTGGGTGGCTCGAGCTCCTCACAGACCCGGGGGTCACGTCGCTCTGCAAGGGGGTTGGCGCTACACGCAGGGACCTCGGTGGGGAGTTCCACGGCCGGGGCCTCAGTGGTTTGGAAGGGATGTAAGTTCGTGACGCCACCCACGGGTTGTGGTGAATGGATGGACACCAGCACTGCCATTAACTAGGCTTCCCGGGGACGGTGTTGCGCATCTTGGTGTTGACCCCTCCGTGGGTAGGGGAGTGATGGTCCCGGGGGCCTGAGGGAGGTGCTGAGGCCTGGGGACAGGCGCGTGCTGGATGCTGGTGCGGTGCGGCACTTTGCGCGGCCCGAAGGCACTGGTGTAGTCACTATGACACAATACACTGGAGTCTCTGGTAAACCAAACGGGATAATGAACGGGGCCCGCAGCCGGCTGCAGCTTCTCCCTTAACAGGTCGGTGGTTTCTGCCTTTCTCCTGCACCTCTTTGTGTGAGTGTTTGGCTCCTATGCCTAAGCAATGGTAGTCTGCTCCTCGGCTTGCTGGGTGTCGGAAGAGCCCTGTTTTCCCGCAGACGCTGGCCCCTTGGGTCTCTATGCCTTGGCGATGGCTTTACCCTGTATGGTTGGGCTGTTGTCTTCTAACGGGTCTTGTGTGGGAAAGGTCCTTAAGTCCAGTCCTCAATCAGTTGATTTGACTCGGCCCTGTCGGTTCGGGGCTTCGTACTGGGTCTGAGTACCCCTCCTGGTGCTCCAGTTTCCAATTGGTTCCCCGGTTCGGTACCGGCGGGCCACCGCCTGACCCCGGTCCCTACGGTTCCACCGGCTGTAATCCCAGCTCCTGCAGGCGGCCACTACCGTCTGCCTCCTTGCCAGAGGTGACTGGCCTCCGACCCAGACACCTGAGTAGACTATTGGCAGGCCTGGTAACAGCTCTGCCCTTGAACTCGACCTCTCTCCTTCACTGTCAAGACTAGACTCCTGCACACTGCACTTGTGTCTTTTTCCCACCTCCAGGCCTGTGAACTCCTTGGTGGGTGGAGCCAACCACCTGGCTCTGCCCCCTGGTGTGGACATCAAACCTGGAGGGTGGTGACAAGGGTTTGAAGTTTGGCTGCTGTCACGTTTTTAGGGAGGGTGTGTGTGTGCTTGGGACTACCTGGGACGACCTGACTAGTCCAGGGCTTCACACATACACATATCAGAATATATATAAATATATATATATATATATATATATATATATATATACATATAATATGAGCATTCACATATCAGCATATACATATGAGCATACACAGTAGAAAAAAACACCAGCTCACCCACTTGGAGTTCCATAAGAATCAGTCGGTGCACGGACATCAGCAAGACCAGCAGTAGAAAGAAAACAAACAAACACACAAAACATGCACTTAATATTTTTAATAGTGGTTAAGATGCGACATCCAAAATCTATATACATCTATCCCCCATGACCTAGCCATTCTAGCCTTAACAAAATACATGTCAAAATATACTAATTATTCAATTTACCTACAAACCTATAGTATAGAGGTTGCGTTTTTTCTTCTTAAAAACAACTATTTTACTTTTTTGGATGAGTTTTTTGTTCAGACACAGGGTTGTTCGATGGGGTCCAAATTTTCCCCGTCTCTTGCCAATGTCTTTATGGCATGGTGGGAGGAAGAGTACATTTTTACTGATACAAACCCCTTTGAATCTAATATCAATATTTTCCTAAGGTATATTGATGACGTGATAATTGTCTGGGAGGGGGGATTGGAAGATATGGAAAGATTTATTTATTACATGAACAATAATCCCTGTAATATTTTTTTTACCCATCAAACTGATCCCACTTCAATTTCCTTCCTGGACCTTCAATTGACAGCTAATGCTGGTACTGATAGTGTGGATTGTGACCTATTCAGAAAGGCAACTGCTGGCAACTCCCTATTATATGCCTCCAGTTGCCATCCACGCCATGTCATCAATAATATACCTGTGGGAGAATTCATTAGGGCCAGACGCACATGCACTTCTGAAAACTCTTACCAGAAGCAATGTGATATTATTAAAAACAGATTCAAAAACAGGGGTTATTCCCCAAAGGTTATTGACCAAGGAAAGCTAAAATCTGAACAGAAAAATAGAGCGCAATATTTGGAACAAAAATCCACTTCTTTTCCTGTGTCTGCACAAACCTCTTCTCAGGTAGTTTTTTCAACCTGTGTTAGTAGTGATTATTATCATGTCATCGATATTGTCAAGAAATTTTTACCTATCTTATAGGTTGACAACACCTTAAAAAATATTTTGGCTAATGGCGTGAGATTTGTGTCTAAGCGCAATACTACAATAGCAAATTGCATCTCACCTAGTGACCACACAATGCTCAATAAGAATATAAGTCACTGTTCACAAAATTGGTTACCCACATTAGGCTCCTATAAATGTGCTCAAAAAAATTGTTGGTTTATGTAGGTTCATGCTTAATACCACCAAATTTACATCTTTGCTAATAACCGAGAATTTATAATTAAGTCCTTTATTAATTGCGGTACCGCTGCGGAGGTCTACATCATCACCTGCACGAGCTGCCATGTCCAGTATGTGGGAAATACCTCCCGTACATTACGCCGTCGCATCTCAGAGCACGTTTATGATGTAAACCATACCACTATACGGAGCTTGTCTGCCGCATCTAAACACTTTTTAAATGTGCATGCTGGCAATCTGACATCGCTCAAAGTGAATGCTGCAAAAAAAGTGATCCCCCCTAAAAGGGGTGGCGATTTGACAAAATTGTTACACCGCTGCAAAGCAAAATGGATAATTTTACTTAATAGCAGAATGCCGTATGGGCTCAATGTGAAAAATGAAATTTCAAATGTATTGTAAAAAGTCTATCTCATGTGCTACCTACTCAGTCGTGTTTCTACACATGTGATGTCATTTCTCTGTGATTTTCCCCTCCTCCTTGACCTTTTTATGGGCTTTTCATTTGAATGGTGTTGTCTCAGACTAAGGAGGTAGCCCTCCGAAACGCGTACCTGTTTGAATTTGCCACTTGTTTTTATACATATGGAATGACCTTTTAATAATTGTGGAATAAAGAAATTCGTTTTTTAAAATAATCTGAAACCTGGATGCTGGAATTTCCTTTCTTCATATGAGCATACACATATGAGCATATACATAGCATATCAGCATACACATATCAGCATACGCATACCTCCAAATCCAATAGAACCTGTTTCGGAAGCTTCAGGCTGAATTTATGCTGTGCAATACGGTCTGACTATGTGTGTAATGCCCAGACCGGTCTCAGGTCTCCTGATATGAAGCCAGCAGCCTCATAGTTACTTACACTCCTCAACATTGAAAATGGAACACCAAAAAGAAAATGTTGCGGGACTTTGATCACAGGATCCATAGACATGTTATTGATAAGCAAATGATGAAAAAAAGTAAACAAAATTTTCACAACCTCTCAATTTCTGTAGTATCGAGTATGAGTGCCAGACGTCCATGCACTTACAAGCATTGGCATGCTTTCAATGAGGATATTAATGGTAGTAAGAGAAATGGCTGCCATGCTGAATGCACTGTGGCAGCCACATCATCATGCTCCTCTACTGGCAGCTTCTTTGTAATTGTCGACCAATCATCTCCCAGATATTCTTAATAGGAGACAAGTCTGGAGACACTGCAGTTTATGGTAACACGTTTATGCCATGAAAGCTGCTCACAGTTCTACCAGCAACATGCAACCTGGCATTGTGAAGTTGAACAATTGCCTGTGAGACACTTTCTTTTTTTGCTGCTGCTCACGTGGTCTTCATATCAATCTCCAGCTATCATTGCACCAAGACAAAAGCTGAACTAGTTGCTGAAGTGGATAGGCCTCCATTCCAGTCTCAATTGCTGTTTTGCTCTGTAGTATGATTGCCTTTGATAGTCGTGGCTTGAGGTCAAAGGAACACCTGTAGCCCAATGTTGTGTTTGTTCCTTCTGATGATTTGTGTTGACGTGGTTTGATGTTTTAAGCTTGTTATGTGATGTCCAATTTCACTTGCAGTACAAAATACATCACTACACGTTATTATTCAAATTTGACAAGACATTATGGGCCATAAAGAGTTATTCATGAGGGAACATCACACTGGTGCTACTCCCGGTATTATGGTGTGGGGCGGCATAATGAATAGTAGCCATACCCCTCTAGTCTTCAATGAAGGTACACTTTAGGCCGCTAGCGATCGCACCCGCCCCCTTCGTTCATGTGTTCCGGGCAAATTGCTACCCGTGGCGAACAATATCGCAGGTACTCGTCACACGTACTTACCTTCCTAATGACGTCGCCGTGGCCGGCAAACAACCTCTTTTTTAAGGGGGCGGTTCATGCGGCGTCACAGCGAAGTCACACAGCAGGCCACCAATAGAAGCGGAAGGGCGGAGAGCAGCTGCATGAACGTCACTCCCACCTCGTTGCCGGAGGACGCAGGAACGCTGTTGTTCGTCATTCCTGGGGTGTCACACATAGCGAAGTGTGCTGCCTCAGGAACGACGAACAACCTGCATCCAGAGCGAGCAACGATATTTGGAAAATGAACGACATGTCAACAATCAGCGATTTTGTGAGTATTTGGGATTGTTAGCGGTCGCTCGTAAGTGTCCGTGACCCCAGCGATATCTCGTTAGCGATGTCGTTGCATGTAACGGGGCCTTAACTGCTCAGTGAAACCACACCAGGTCATATATTGTTGATTCTACTATTAGACTAAAGCTGCCATGCCCTTCAGCCTCTCAATTGAAGAGCGGGTTGTCAGAAGCACATCTTTATGATTTTCATGCTGAATTGTATTTCTGCCGCCCCCGTGTCAGCAGACGGGCTGCTCGGATCCGGATCCACAGTGGCTCGAGGGGTGTCTGGACCAGGGGTCGTGCGGCCACTCAAATGAAGGGGGTATTTACAGGGGATTGTGTTAAAGTTCGTGATGTCACCCGTGGTATGTGGTAATGTGGAGTACCATCGCTGAAGTTGGGAGTACCCAGGTGCGATTGAATGGGGCAGGCAGGTGTTAGAACCCTCCATGGGTAGGGGGAATGCCCCGGGACTCGGTGATGGGCTTTGGGGAGTGCCATTAGGTGCGAAGGGGTCACTTTTGTACTCACTCAGTCCAGTAAGCTGACAACGACAACTGGATAAACCAAAGTTATGGATACCGCTGCCGCTGAGGGGAGCTAGTTCGGGTCCCGTCCCCAATTGTGCTGCCTGGTGATCCACGACCTTCCTGCTGGCACTAAGTTTACTTTTCTGTTGGTCCCGGTAGTATGGAACTAGTCGAGTCCTACTCCCCACTATGGCTAAGTGTGGGAGCTTGCTCTCAGGGTTCACGCTTGGGATATTCTGGTCCGTTTTAGTGGAAAGTCCTATCCCCCTCATTGCGCTAGTACCCCGATTTTGGAGTGGGTGGAGAGCGGATCTTGAAGGCTCCGTTCTCGTCGGGTAAATTGTCAGATTGCCTGAAGCTAATCCCTGACCTAGGGTCCACGTACCCCGTCGTGCCCGGGTCCCAGCCCGATGATGGTCCAAGGCCGCCATCTGTCCTCCGCGACAGTTCCGTGCCCCTTGCCATGATCCCCTTCGACCGGGGGTCCAGCTTCTCTAGGCCCAGACCACCGTCTGCTACCTAGATGGCTTCCAAGGAGCCCAGCTCCTGACCTCCTCTCTCCTTCACTTCCAACACTTCACTCTCGACTCACTCTCCTGACACTCCTGACCTCCCCTTACCAACCCCCCCCCAAGTGGGCGACCCTATTCCACTCAGGCCGTCCACTGGTGTGTCTGGTGGGTGTGGTGCAGAGTGTACCTAGGATTTTAACTAGCTGTTGTATGCAACACCATGTAGTTGGGGACCCATAACCAAGAAGGATGTGGATATTGCATGGGAGGGCAGATTGTACAATACCCTGTGAAGACCTGATAGTCCAGGGGCGTCACATATTCAGTACGGCAGAGCAATCCTCATACAATCATTAGATCATCTCCATATGTTGTGTATTAGGTGAGTTTTTCACCTCCGTATTTGTAGCCAAAACCAGGAGTGGAACAATCAGAGGAAAAGAATAATAGAAATGTAGCGCCCCTAAAACCATCAGGGAGCTCCAAAGTTCTGCATCCCCACCAGGATGCAGGGTCTACCCCCTTAGGGATCCAGAACCCCAGTGCCAGTAACACCAAAAACCCTAGGTAATCCCAGTTTTTCACTAACAATCCCTCATACAATGGTATCCAGCTAAGGACTATTATTGGCGATATTTAAGCAAGTTGAAATGATCTCTAACAATTGCCTAAAATACAAGGAAATGTGTCATCGTTAACTTTATGCCTTTTTAGAGATCATTTCATCTTCAACTTGCTTAACTGTGCACATTAACAGAAATATTGACCAAGGGTGTCCAAACTTTTGCATACCACTGTATGATAGAAATACAGTTTTCCCTGCTGCAGATTGAGCAGAGCTCAGGTGTTGATCTGTGTATGACCCAGCCCACACCACAGCTTCCTATGTATATTGTATAGTGCCAAAGAGCTTCAAATCAGTGCTGGGGCAGGGTTATACTACTCTACACATGCAAAGTTGTCCTGTAACAATAATCTTCTGCGGATAAAACACTGATTTTATTGAAACAGCAAAACATAGCCCAGTAAGTGACAAATCAATCTCATCAGGTACTCTGCTCTGAGATTATGATGATCTCAGATTACACAGCACAAACGTCAGAGGATAGTCGCACTCAACTCTTTCTCCCAAATCCTGGATTTTGATTCAGCGATCTGGATCCCGGACTTTCGGACATGTGCACTACATAGATTTGAAGCCAGGACTTGTGCACCCAGCGGTCATGCGCACTATGAAACCGGGTGTACAAGTCCTGGCTTCAAACCCATGTAGTGCGCATGTCCGAAAATCCAAGATCATGCACACTGAACTGAAATCCAGTACTCGGATGCGATGGCAACAGAGAGGTGAGCGTGACCATCCTCTGATGCTGTGCATTCATTAGCATGGTAGCACGTCCACAGGGGTGTACTAACATGCTAATGGGGGCGACTACCCAGTAGAAATCACGCCCTTGTAACTAGTCCCTGCCCTCATTAGCATACGATAAAAGATCTTTAGAAACACTTTTTCTAAAGATGTCTTTATCTATGCTAGTGTATACAGGGACGGTTAGGCAGGAATTAGAAATATGCACCCAGAACTGCTCGTGGTTCTAGGTCCATACTGCACCTGACAGGTTCCCTTTAAGTTCTATTATACATTCCTATTTAGTGATTTCTTATTTTTATTTCCTTGGATGTGTATTTATAATGTAATTTATCCTATAATATGCTTCTATGGAGACTATTTACTTATTAATAGAGATGGGTGAATAGTCAAATATTCGAGTTCATATTATTCAAGCTGAATGATTATTATTTGCGTATTCGTCACAAATAACGAACCCCATGCAAGTCAATGGGAAACTCGAATAATTTTCAGGAGGATTTGAAAGTCGGTCTGGGAGGGCTGTAAAAATGCAGAAAAGGATGGAAAAGTGTTAAAACTGAATGGTAACAGCACGGGAAAGACACCTGGATGCATTTCTGACTCACATTTGGTTTTAGGAATAATATTGTCAGAGTATTACATGGATTAAAGCAGGAGAAATATACTTATCGAGATTCCCTGTGGCTGTCACACTAATTTCGGGTCCGCTCATTAGGTCTCATACATATGCACTACTTCCCTAGCCCACCCTCTCTGCTGGCGTCTGTGATTGGCTGCCTGTCGTATCGGCATCTCTGATTGGCTGCCCTCACACTAGCTGTCTCGGTCCCCTAATGGAGTGTTAAAATAAATAGATTTAAAATGTTGCAGGGTCCCCCATATATAGATACTCAGTACAGATAAAGCAGCCCCCAGCCATGTGCATTTTTTTGGCTGTGTATCAAAATAAGAGTTGACCCCATTTTTAAAAATAATTTAGATATTTTATTTTTTTTTTTTTTTTTTAAAGTGAGCAATACCCCCAATTTTGATACCCAGTCAAGATAAAGCTGACAGCTGGGAGCTGGTGTTCTCAGGCTTGGGAGGCCTATGGTAATTAGGGCCCCAGCCTAAAAATAGCAGCCTGCAGCAGCCCAAATTGTCGCAGCTATTAAATGCGAGAATTTCGGCACTTTTCCCGGCTCATCCCAATTACCCTGGTGTGGTGGCAATTGCGGAATTATAAGAGGTTAATAACCCCTCACAGCTGCCACTAAGCCCTAGATTAGTAATGGTGAGGGATTTATGAGACCCCCCGCCAGTACTAATCCTGTAAGTGAGAAAAACACACCCTTTACTCCAATTTATTAACCCGGCAAACACCCAGGACCAACGTAATCCACACGAGGACAATCCTGGCACTGTACATGCTGAAGTCGCAGCACACAGGCACAATACTAACTGAGCCGTAGCTGTGAGCAGTGGCATCAAAATGGTCACCTGCAGTCACAACTAGAGGCTCCCACGGTATGCCCCCTGTAACTGCAGGTAAACTCCCCTCAGGTGATCTCAGTGACCTCATCTCAGGTGAACTCATTGAGTTCAATGAGACCTCCTGATAGAAAACTGCATTTTTTTTGCCAAGATGGATATCTGCTGCTGGAATTTATACACCAAACTCCTGCACCAATACTGCAGCTCCTGGCAAAAAAAAGCATAAAAAATGATGCAGTTTCGATGCGTTTTTTGCCAAGAGATGCAGATTTGATGCACAAATTTGGTACATAAATCTAATGGATGTGATAATTCTGGGTGGCTGGAGGCTGCTATTTTTAGGCTGTGGAGGTTCCAATAACCATAGGCCTTCCAAGCCTGAAAATACCAGCCCCCCAGCTGTCGGCTTTATCTTGACTGGGTATCAAAATTGGAGGGACCGCACGCTTTTTTTTATAATTATTTATTTAAATAATTTTAAAAAAGCTGCTGAGGACTTCCGGTTCCGGCGCTGTGATGTGAGGACGCAGGAGACAGAGCTCCGCACCATACCCGGCCACAGACCGACTTTGAAGGCCACACAGCTGCTGGAAGAAGCGGGGAACGAGCGTCAGACAGCGGGGGACACTGGTACATGGAGCGCTACCTCCTCAGGAGTGGCAGCAGCCAGGCAGGTCACGGAGCGGCAGAGGGGGAGAGCGCAGAGCGGGATCCCAAGATGGCGGCTAGCACGGGGCATGGAGGCCGGCAAGAAGGTCAGCGCTGTATGATGGAGGAGGAGAGGGAGGCGCAGAGCATACCTGCATACCTGCCATGAATATTACGAAAAAGGAGATATTTAGCAATCGCATTGATCAATGTAACTGAGCCCCAAAACCTCGTCAAGGTATATCTCTATATTGGGGTCCCTAGCTCTATGACCCTAACTGTGTGTCATCTCATTGCAATTAAAAACTGCTGTGTGTGGAGAGGGGTAACCAAGGACTTTCTTATATAGAAGATGGAAAAAACATGGCCGAAAGGGACGGAGCTGTGTTCACATTCAGAAAAAAAACTTCATAATACTAAGGATAACTGAAGTGAGCACTATTATATTTGTATGAGTGCAAGCCAAAAAAATACATAGTACATAAGGATAAGGCTGCACATCAAAGTTAGATAATAGTATAATGCTATAAGTATACCGAAAAACATTGAAGCATACAATGAAAAATGCCACTTGCTAACTTGAAAGTGTGAATAATGAAATGCATACCTGCCATGAATATTAGGAGGCCCCACTGCTGCTGGAAGAAGCGGGGAACGAGCGTCAGACAGCGGGGGACACTGGTACATGGAGCGGTACCTCCTCAGGAGCGGCAGCAGGCAGGCAGGTCACGGAGCGGCAGAGGGGGAGAGCGCAGAGCGGGATCCCAAGATGGCAGCTAGCACGGGGCATGAGGCCGGCAAGAAGGTCAGCGCTGTATGATGGAGGAGGAGAGGGAGGCGCAGAGCGACAAACCGGCAGCACGGGAGCCCCACCAGATTACAAGCCTGCAAATAGATAACACGCGCCTTGCTGGGGAAGTGGCAGCTTACCTGGCAGATAAGATAAAACCATCCCTGGAGGACATGGTCCGGGCGGCACTCTCCTCCATACAGGAGCAGATTACACAGCAGGGAACCAGACTGTCAGAAATCGAGCAAAGACTCTCTGAGACAGAGGATGAGATGGCATCGCTAAAGGGACAATTGCAGGAAGTGATAGCAGGGTCCCAGGCTATGAAAGACAAAATGGAGGATTTGGAAAATCGCTCCAGAAGGAGTAACTTAAGACTTGTAGGTCTGCCAGAATCTATAACCGTGAAACAGTTGGACAGCATATGTGAATCAGAACTCCCTAAAGTGCTGGGCCTGACACACAGATGCAGGGTAGAAAGAGCACACAGGGTGGGCCCTATAAGAGATCAATCAGACCAACGGAAGGCAGCAGAAAGGGAGGATGGCACAGGGGCACTTGGATCAAACAGACCACGCCAAGTAATAGTAAAATACTTGGAATATAAAGACAAAGAGGAGCTTCTGCGAGCATTCAGGGGACGGAGAACCCCACTATTGATACATGGACATAAAGTGCTAATTTTTGGAGACTATTCAGTGGAGGTTACTCGCAAACGGAGGGCCTTTAGTAAAGTCTGCACTGAACTGTACCGCAGAAATATAAAATTCTAATTGCTATACCCGGCAATGCTGAGGGTGGGACAACAGGATGGATCCCTGTTTATAACCAAAGATTTGAAGGAGGCGGAGAGGTGGATGGGAGGCCTCGAGAAAGGTGAGTGCCCGAGGAGAACAGGAGAAAAGAGGAGTGGAGTGCCTGGAGGGAGAGAGGAGGAGGATCGAGCAACGAGACAGAGTGACTGGATGGATGGAGGGAGGGAGAGGAGAGATGGACACTCGGAGAGCCCCAAAGCTCAAAGACCATCAACGCACAAGTCTACACAGGAGAAGAAAGGGGACACTTGAATGAAAGTTCAGGAAGATCTGACATCATCTACTGAAGGGAATGACATTTTGGGGGGGGGGGAGGTGATGGAGCCTAGAGGACGTGCTATCACTATTGCCTTGATTTGGGAATGGGACTTACCGGCGCCTTCCCTCTTGCCTCGGCCCCGCCCCCCCTCTTTTTTTTTTTTTGTCTTCTCTTCTTTTTTCCTTTCCTTTCTCTCTCTCTCTATGCCATCTCTTTCTATATAGCTACCCTATTTCTTCCCAAGCGTTGAGGTAGTGGAAGACTCCCATGTCCATGGGGGTCTTGGTTCTGTTTTTCCTTCTTTCCTTCTCGCTATCCTTTCTATAGACCGGCGCATACTCCTCTAATAAGGTTGATTCTTGGCAAATATCATGCATAGATAATAGGAGAGGAGATATTGAATGTTGAAAAGAGTGTTAATTAAGAGGGCTGTATACTAACATGATTGTTAAAGGATCAAGAGATGACACATGGGAATTTACAACTGGCTGGGGAAGGGCTGCGGAGAAGAGAGCATCACAGAAAAAATGGAAGTATTATGGAAAATGACTAAAGTTGGGGGGCAGGTTAAAGGGTTTATAGTTGTTAAATGGGTTGGGGTGAATGGGTGGGTTCAGGTAAAACACCGTTACAGGCAAGAAAGAAATCTGGAGGAGACGTCAAGACACGCACACGAGAGAACACATAGCGACGTAAAATTCATTAGGAGTTGGGAAAATGGTTAAAATTGTAACATGGAACGTGAAAGGTTTAAAATCTCCACATAAGCGCATGATGATCTTACGACACCTTAAAAGACTGAAGGTAGATATCGCATTACTGCAAGAGACACATCTACAACAAGGGGACTTTTTCCGTATGCAAAAACTATGGGTGGGAGCGGTAGTCGGGTCAGGATCCCCGGGAAGGAAGGCAGGGGTAATGATCTTATTAAACAAGCACTTTAATCACAAAATAGTGTCCCAAGATAGTGACAAAGACGGGAGATACATACACATCAGATTAACTAGCCCGCAGGGAGAGTTCAGTATACGCAATGTTTATGCTCCCAATAACGAGCAAAACTCTTTCTTCAATTTTATCACAAGCAAATTGGGAATGGATGTAGAACCAAATAAGATAGTGGGGAGAGATTGTAATGCAGTAGTTTCAAAAGAGGAAGACAGGAGATATGGCAAGGACCAAGGTAGGCAGAACAGGAAGGCAAGGGGCTTGATGGCCAAACTGTTGGACGACACAAATTTACAAGATAGTTGGAGAATACAACATCCATATGATCGTGAATTTACACATTACTCACACCCCCACGACTCATGGTTAAGGATTGACTTTATATTGGTCGACCAAAACCTTTGGCACAGGGTCAAAGATGTAGACATAGAGAATATGGTCATATCGGGCCACAGCCCGGTGATCTTAGACATAAATGATACAATTCAGAGAGGGCCAGACTATCTGTGGTGATTTCCATCATTCTTACTCAAAGATACAGATTTTGTTAAAACATTGAAGGAATGGTGGGAGGAATACAGCAGAACAAACAATGGAAATAAGGAAGAGGTAATGTTATTCTGGGAAACAGCGAAAGTAGTATTAAGGGGGAGATTGATGGGGCATGTAGCCAAAATCAAGAAGCAGACGCAAAAACAATACCAAGACGCAAGTGCTATTCTCAAAGAGAAATACACAAGATACCTAGAAAACAAATCCCAGAGAGCAAAGGAAGAATGTAAGGAAGCAAAACAAGAATTTGACTTATGGGCAGGGAAAAGAGAAGAACTAGTTCGGTCACAACAGGAGGTTGACCTACACAGATTTCGAAACAAGGCGGGAAAATTACTGGCCAACTTAGCAAAGGGAAGACGACCAACGACATTGATAGCCAATATGACAAGACAAGACGGGACCAAATCTACAAACCCACAGGAGATTAATCGGATCTTGGGGGAATACTATGCTAAATTATATAGTAAAGGGGATGTGAATGGAGGTGGAGGGAAGGACTGGTTAAAGAAACTAGGGCTCACACAAATCACCACAGACGAACTGACCAGACTGAACGCAGACATCACAGTAGAGGAAGTGCAAACAGCAATAGGAGAACTGAGTATACACAAAACACCGGGTCCTGACGAGTTCAATGGGGAATTCTATAAAGCGCTGAAAGAGCAAATAGCACCGACGCTGACACATATGTTTAATAACATTTTGGGGGGTACGGGACTGTCTAGCCATCTCAATACTGCGTATATCAAACTTTTACCCAAGGGAGACAAAAATCTGGACAACCCAACAAATTATAGACCAATCTCCCTAATTAACCAAGACCTTAAGTTAGTGGCCAAATTGATGGCCAATAGATTGGCAGAAATATTACCAAGGTTAATCTCTCCTGCCCAATCAGGTTTTGTAAAGGGGAGAGCAGCGGTGACGAACGTAAGAAAGGCCATGTTAGTAATGGACGCCATTAGACATAGAGATCTTCAAGGAGGGGAGTTGCCAGCCATGATCACATTAGATGCTGAAAAAGCGTTTGATAACGTGCAGTGGTCATGGCTGGAAACGGTATGGGCATTAGGAGAGCATTCAGGACATTCATGGGAGTATTATATGCAAACCCTCAGGCTAGGGTGGCGACACCCGGGTTCTTGCCACGGCCATTTTCATTGACTAAGGGGACGAGGCAGGGATGCCCGTTGTCTCCGCTCTTGTTTAATTTAGCCATCGAGCCATTATCGAGATTGATCAATGGAGGATAATGTTTTGAAGGCATCAGCATTGGAACGGAAAAACACATTCAGCCCTATTTGCGGACAATATTATACTATCTATGAATAGACCACAGAATGATCTCTCGAAAGCAATACATCAGATAGAGAGATTTGGGGCCATGGCAGGTTTTAAACTGAACAAGGCAAAATGTGAAATATTGTTCCTGAATGAACGAACCATGCCATCTCTGAAAACTTTTGGGATAAGGGATAACATGTGTGGGATACCCATAGCAATAACCCACCTTAAATATCTGGGAATACAGATGGGACGACAGCCTGCTTCGATTTATGAACTAAACTACAAACCATTGATAAAGAAAATAGGCGGGAATTAAAGATGTGGGAGGGGCTGCCGCTATCTCTGTTAGGTAGAAACCACCTCTTAAAAATGATGAGTTTCTCGAAACTGTTGTATCCGATGCAGACTATTCCTATATTATTGAAGCATGCAGACGTAAATAGATTGAATAAGGCGTTTTCAGCTTTCCTATGGAGGGGAAAAAGACCAAGAATTAGGGCAGAAAAATTAATGCTACCACTGGAAAAGGGAGGAACCAAGCTACCAAATGTTAGAGGTTACAACCTCGCATGCCTAATGAGACATGTAATAGACTGGCTGAGGAAGACAAATAGCTATTCTGACATAAAAATAGAAAGTGAGTTCTGCAGACCTTGGGACTTGGGGGCAATGCTCCATACGTCACTTGCCAAGGAACATTAAACACTCCCTGGTATGTAGAGATACGATAATGGCATGGAAAGCAGTGAAGAAAAAATTTAGCCTACCCTGGCGAATTTCCAAGTACCTAAATATCTGGAACTTCCCAGAATTCCCAGCAGGGAGAGAAAATAAGCTATTTTTAGAATGGAAAAATAAAGGGATTGGAGGGGTGAAAGATCTGCTTCATGAAACGGAACATAGATGGTTATAATACAAGGAAATAGTGACCAGGTACAGGTTATCTCCATTCCAAATCATACAATACAAACAGGTAGAAAAGGGAATAATGGGGTTACTGAGGGATGTCAGAAAGGAGCAGGTAATGAATGAAATGGACCAGTTTATCATGAGGGATAAACAGGAGATTACTATCTCCTCACTATACAAAGATTTGAGAGCAGTATTGGTTCCATTGCACTCTGACCAGGTCTTGGGAGCATGGGCACGGCAATTGGAAGACACAGAAGCAGGGGATAAGATACTACAAGGATGGATGAGGATGAGGAAGGAGGTGATTAATGAGGGATGGAGGGACACACAATACCGGTTAATACATAGAGCAATTTATGGCTTTAACACCCCAAATAAGCAAAAGATGGATAAACTAGATCACTTCCCCAAATGTCAAAGGCCAAAAATGGATCTATACCATGGAATCTGGCAGTGTCCAGAAAGCCAGAAATTTTGGGGAAGGATACGGACACTCATAACGATCCATGATGGTCAGGTACTGAGCCCTGGCCAACTGATCAAGCAGGTCATCGATGCGTGGCATTGGGTACGCATTGGTGACCGTGACAGCATTGAGCCCGCTGTAGTCCACGCAGAACCGAGTGGTTCGGTCCTTCTTTGGGACAAGGACTACAGGCGAGGCCCAAGCGCTGCTGGTGCCTAGATCACCCCCAGCTTCAGCATTTCGTCAATCTCCTGGTGCATGTGCTGCTGCACCTCCAGGGAGACCCGATATGCTGAACGCCGGATCGGGGGGTGATTCCCCGTGTCCACGTGATGGACGACCAACTCAGTCCTTCCGGGCTGGTTGGTAAACAACTCCCAGAAGGGGTGTAGGGTGGACCGTTGGTCCTCCAAAAGCTGGTGGCCAACCTCCACATCCTTAATGGATCCACCTGCCCTAACCAGGGCGAGCATATCCAGGAGGGTTTCCACCTCTCCCTCCTCGGGCAGGTTGCACACGGGGAGTGCACGTGCCTCCCGCTCATAATGTGCCTTCATCATGTTCACATCGAAGGCCTTCCGCCTTCCACGGGCAGGGTCCAGGGTGACCAGGTACGTTACAGGGTTGAGCTGCTAGTACACGAGGTATGGGCCTTCCCAGGCTGCCTGAAGCTTATCCTGTGGTACGGGGACCAGTACCCACACCTTTTGACCCACTTGGTAGGTCCTCTCACAAGCATTCTGGTCATACCAACGCTTCTGATCGGCCTGAGCTTGAGCCATATTGTCGTGCACCAGCTGCGTCAAGGCCTGCATTTTGTCCCGGAAGCGCACGACATACTCGATGACCGACACTCCAGGGGTGTCCAAATCCCCTTCCCAAACCTCTTTCACCAGAGCCAGGGGGCCCCACACACGTCGCCCGTACAGGAGCTCAAATGGTGAGAATCCCGTTGAGGCCTGTGGAACCTCCCGATAAGCAAATAACAGGTGGGGGAGATACCGCTCCCAGTCATGCCCATGGAAGTCGACCAACATCTTAAGCATCTGCTTTAAGGTGCCATTGAACCGCTCAAACAGGCCATTAGTCTGTGGGTGGTACGGGCTGGTCACCAGATGTTGCACCTGGATTTGCTTACAGAGGGACTCCATCAGCTGTGAAATTAATTGGGTTCCCCGGTCAGTGAGCATTTCCTGGGGAAAACCCACTCAGGAGAAAATCTCCAGCAATGCGGTGGCCACCTTGTCGGCCCGAATGGATGACAAGGCTACCGCTTCAGGGTACCGGGTAGCATAATCTACTACCGTCAGTATGAAGCGTTTCCCGGAGCTGCTGGGGATGGCAAGCGGGCCGACCAGATCCACAGCCACCCTCCTGAAAGGCTCATCAATGATGGGCAAAGATACCAGTGGGGCTTTGGGGTGTGGCCCCGCCTTCCCCACTCAATGACAGGTGTCACACGAATGGCAGTAGGCAACCACATCGGCCCCAATCTTTGGCCAGTAGAAATGCTGGGTTAACCTGGCCTTGGTCTTAGCGATCCCTAGGTGTGCAGCTATTGGAATCTCATGTGCAGTCCGCAACAACTCCGTCCGGAATGGATAGAGTACCACCAACTGTCGGTCCCTGGACCACGCCTCTGGTAAACCCTGCTGGACCGTGACTCGGTACAGCCGTCCTTGGTCCCAAACCACTTGCTCTGGGTCCATGTCCGAGGGAGGCTGTGCCGCCTGCTCCTTGAGAGCTTTCAGGCTGTCGTCAGCTTCTAACGCTGCCTGAAACCCCTGACTAGATGTGGCCAGAATCGAGGAGACTGCCACGTCTTCAGTCAGTATCCCGGGACCTGTGTCCTGGCCTCTGCCTGACTCGGCTGCCACTTGGTCAGAAGGGGAAGAGCTATCGGACCTCTGGGAGGCCCTTGGGTTCCAGCACTCTTACTGTGGGTGACAGCAGCCACAACCGTGGGTCGTGCCTGCTTCTCATCCGTTCCTGACCAAGTAGCCGGTTCAGGCAGACCAACCTGGCTTCCTGTCACCTCAGTTGTGGTGGAACCCTGCACCGAGATCTTACCTGGGAGCACTTCCGCTCTTGGGCCAGCCCCAATCTCACCTGCCTGTTCCCCCCCTGCAGCAACAGAACCCCGCTGTGAAATCTCTGAGGACCCCGCATTTGCTGTGGTAGCCCACACTTCACGCACTCGCTCTTTCTCTGCAGTATCCTGCTCCCTACTTATCTCTGCAGAGGGCAACAGATCCCAGCTCACTGGCTGATCACTTGTAAAGACATTGTCACACCTTTCTCTTGCCCCCTTCCCTGTCACAGCTGCAACTGCGTAAGTGTCTATGGTGTCAGTGTAAGCAGAAGACCCAGAGCTCACTCCCTCCTCCCTGACATCATGCACAGATAGCACATCAACATCGCCAGGGAGTATGTCAGTACTGGCTGAAATATCAGCCCTTGGGGATTCAGGGGCCTCAAACTGGGAGGTTATCCGCCCCAAATCTGTCCCAAGTAACACTTTTGTGGGAATCCTATCAGTTATTGCCACTTCTCTTACCCCTCGTCCTGTGCCCCAATCCAAATAAACCTTGGCGACGGGCAGCGCCGATTCAATGCCTCTAATCCCGGAGACAGCGAGGGTTTTTCCGGGTACCAAGTCTTGGGGGACACCATCTCAGGCCATATGAGGGTTATCTCAGTGGCAGTGTCTCGGAGTTCCAGGGTCATAGACTGGCCGACGGTGACTGGTTGGAAGTTGTCCAGAGACCTACCACCACCCCCACCCACACACATCACCGTGGGCGGCCTTTGGGACGGGGACGGGGCCTTGGGGCGCTGAGGGCACATCGCCTTGAAGTGTCCAGTTTTGTTGCACTGGTGGCGCTGTCTTGGTTCTGCCGCTGGCCTGGAGAGGGGAGTCGAGGGGGACACCCCCTGCAGTCTAGGGGCAGGTGGGGCAGTCGCAGGATTCATCTTACCCCCTCTCTAGGTGCTGCTGGCGGCCACTCTCTTGGCCTCAGGGGCCCGATTGTTGGTGCAGTCATCCGCCAGGGCAACTGTAGCTGTGGACCCCTTTGGCTTCTGGTCTCGGATGAACTGGCGGAGATCCTCAGGGCAGTTCCACAAGAGTTGTTCCGTGATGAACAAATCCAGGATCTCCGGTCCGGTGGTAAGCTGCAGGCCTTGGGTCCAGTGGTCGGCAGCTCTGGCAAGGGCCTGCCGGTGGTCAGCCCGGGTGTCCTTTGGTCCCTTCTGCAGGCTTCGGAACTTCTTGCGGTAGGTCTCCGGAGTAAGGTTGTACCGTTGGATCAGGGCCCGCTTGATGGTGTAATAGCCCTGTTCTGCCTCAGCAGGCAAGTCCCCAAGGATATCCAGAGCCTTACCCCTTAAACGGGGGGTCAGGTACTTGGCCCACTGGTCCTTGTCCAGATGGTGCTGCAGGCAAGTCCGTTCAAAGGCCATCAGAAAAGAGTCCAAGTCTCCATCCTTCTCCAGCACTGGGAAGTCCTCAACATGGACCTTTGGAAGCTTGGTGTCTCGATTGTCACAGGTGGATGATGAGGGCTGGAGCTGAGCTAGCTGCAGCTGGTGGTCACGCTCTGCCTGTCGATCTTGCTCTGCAGCCTCACACTCTGCCCGTCGCTCCGCAGCCTCAGACACTGCCAGACGCCCATGCTCTGCCATGAGCATCTTGTAAGTGTTATGGTCTCCAGCTGTAAGACTGGCCACAGCGGCTTGAAGGAGGGTCTCTGAACCTCTCAGGCTGAAGGGATAGGCAAGTGGTGATCTGCGGCACGCTGCAGAGTGAGATCTATTTGTAACGAGGAAAGATTAAAATAATTAAGCTTATTTAGTCTTGAGTAGAGAAATCTAAGGAAGGACATGTACTTGTACAAGTACATAAATGGCCCATACAAAAAATATGGTAAATAGCTGTTTCATTTAAATACCCCCTAAAGATGGGGTACTCCCTATGCCTGGACAAAGAAAGGTTCAATCTCAAGAAGAGACAAGCTTTCTTAAGAACTCAATAAAAACTATTAATATGTGGAATAGTCTTCAGTATGCATTCAATAATTTGACTTATATACCTTGAAATCTGTGCCTTGTTTTTATTGTGTGTTTACTACCTCCCCGTCACTGGTCCCTAATAAAGCATATATATATATATATATATATATATATATATATATATATATATATATATATATATATATATCTTTGTAACTTGTGGACTGTTGGTCGCCTTTTTTTCTTTGCACTCCTGAAGGCCAAACAGTGCAAACAGCTTGTCGGTTGGATGGCAGATAATACCCAGTCTCGGAGTTCCCCTCTATGTCTCTTCTAAGGTGTACGGCAATGCCTACTTGTAAATATAGCTAGGCCTCTCACTGAGTGCATAGGCTTTCCAAGTTTGGGAGTCAGAATGTTTTTAAAATTGTAGCAGAATTGAATCACAGTCAATCCTCTATGTCTCTTCCAGGGTGTACTGCAATGCCTCCTTGTAATTTTAGCTCGCCTTGTACTGAGTGCATATGTGACGCCCCTGGACTATCAGGTCATCACAGGGTACTGCACAAGCTGCCAATCCATGCAGTATTCCACCTCCCTCTTGGTTCTGGGTCCCTACCTAATGGTGTTGCCTCCAACAGCAAATCAAATCCTAGATACACCCTGCACCACACCCACCAGGCACACCAGTGAACAGCTTGAGTGGAATAGAGTCGCCCACCTGGGGGGTCAGGGAGGGGAGGTGAGGTGTGTAGTCAGTAGAAGTAGTAGTGAGTAGTAGGAGTAGAGAGTAGAGAGAAGCCCTCGAGCTGTGAGGAGCTCAGAGGAGGTCAGGAGCGATGGCTCCTAGAGAAACTGTCTAGGTTGCAAACGGAGGTCTGTGCCTAGAGGAGTCGAACCCCCGGTCGCAGGGGATTGTGGCAAGGGGCCTGGATCTGTCAAGGAGAACAGACGGCAGCCTAGCACTGTCACCGGTTCAGGACCGAAGGCACGACGGGGTACACGGACTCTAAGTCGGGGGAGTAGCTTCAGGCAACCCGACAATTTACCTGAGGAGAACGGAGCCTTAATGATCCGTTCCCACCCGCTCCAGAATCGGTGCATTAGCGCAACGAGGGGGATAAGACTTTCCAACCCAAAACGGTCCAGAAAATCCCAAGCGTGAGCCCTGAGAGCAAGCTCCCACTCTTAGCCACAGTGGGGAGCGGGGCCCGGCAAGTTCCATACTACTGGGCCACTACGTTGAAGCTAAACTTAGTGCCAGGAGGCAGGTCACGGATCACCAGGCAACACTATAGGGGACGGGACCTGGACGAGCTCCCCTAGGCTTTTCCAGTTTGAGTGTCAGAATGTTTTTAAAATTGTACCTGAATTGAATTACAGTCTCTCCTCTACTTCTCTTCCAGGGTGTTGTGCAATGCCTCCTTTTCCTTTTAGCTCACCTTGCACTGAGTGCATAGGCTTTCCCAATTTGGGAGTCAGAATGTTCTTAAAATTGTACCAGAATTGAATCAGTGTCTCTCCTCTATGTATCTTTCTGGCTATCTCCTTATAATTTTAGATAGGTTTCACACTAAGTTGCCTAGGTCTTTCTCTGAGTGCATAAGCTTTCCCAGCTTGGGAACCAAAATGTTTTTACTGCAATTAAGATTGTTTTTAAGGTTTCTGCCACACTCACGTGAAAATCACGCACGTGCCGCGAGACACGTATTTTCCTTGCGTGTTGCATTAGGTAAGTACGTGTCTCCGGTACATGCAGGCCATGTGTTTTCTCCATGTGCTATCCGCGATAACACACGGAGAACCGGTAATTTACATACTCACGTGGTCTTTGCTGCTGTCCAGGGTACTGATCTTCGGCTCCAGCAACGCCCACTCCTCGCTGTTGCTGCTTCCGGCCGAGCGAAGGGGCGTAGATCAGCGCCCGTGACATCACGCCCACCTCCTTAACACGCTCATAATGAGCGCCGTCCGGCAGCAACTGTTTGCAGCGGAAGATTCTGCAGGGCTGAAGGAGGTGAGTATTTGTTTTTTTTATTGTAAAATAATGACACGTGTTTCTCCGGCGCGTGTCACACGGGACTGCATACACAACATCCGTGTGGTACGGGTGCGGGCTGTGTGACACCCGTGATGCCGGAGAAAAACGGACATGTCGGCGTTTTTTAAACACGTACAAACGTACAGTCCACACGGACACACGTTCCATGTGGATTTACGTTAATGTGCCTGTTACTATAGGGTAACATTGGTGTACGTGTGTACGTGTCTCCGGTACGTGAAAAAACTGCAAAAAACGTACCGGAGGCATGAACATCTGCCAGAGGCCTAAAATTGTACCTGATTTGAAAAACAGTTCCTCCTTTAAGGGTGTAATGCAATGCCTCTTTGTAATTTTATCTAGACTTCACACTGAGTGCATAGGCTTTCCCAATTTAGGAGTCATAATGTTTTTAAAATTGTACCAGAATTGAATCACACTCCCCCTCTATGGCTCTTCTAGGGTGTATTGCAATGCCTCTTTGTAATTTTAGGTAGGCCTTTCCCTAAGTGCATATGCTTTCCCAGTTTGGAAGTCAGAATGTTTTTTAAAAATGTACCAGAACTGAATTGAAGTTCGCCCTCTACATCTCTTCCAGAGTGTACTGCAATGCCTCCTTGTAATTTTACCTAGGCCTCGTACTGAGTACATTTATTTTACTAGTTTTGGAGTGAAAAAGTTTTTAAAACTGTACCAGAATTGAATCAGAGTATCTCCTCTACGGATCTTGCTGGCTGTATTGCAAATTTAGTTAGGCCTCACGCTGAGTGCATAGGCTTTCGAAGTTTTGAATTTTTTAAAATTGTACCAGAATTGAATAATAGATTCCTCCTCTATGTCTTGTCCAGGGTGTACTGCAATGCCTCCTTGTTATTTTAGCTAGGCCTGAGTTCATTTTCTTTTCCAGTTTCTGAGTCAGAATGTTTTTAGAATTGTATGATAATTGAATTACAGTTCCCCCTCTATGTCTCCTCCATGGTGTATTGCAACGCCTCCTTATAATTACAGCTAGGCCTCGCACTGAGTGCATCGGCTTTCCCAGTTTCAGAGTCAGAAAATTTTTAAAATTGTACCAGATTGAAATCACAGTTCCACCCACTATGTCTCTTCCATGGATTTGTAACCTTCAGATTGTTGATATTTTTCTACAATTTGTGTTCTCAAGGCCTCACACAGTTTTCTTCTTCTATTTCTGTTTTCCATGCCTAGTGTGGCACACACAGACACACAATGCAAAGATTGAGTCAGCTGCTCCCCTTTTGATTTGGTTTCTCGTGTGATTTTCATATTGCCCATACCTGCTACTTGCCACAAGTGAACGAGCATCACAGGTTGAAACTAAATTGTTTACCCACAATTTTGCAATTTTATCCAGTCCATTTTTGGGGGGTTTGTGTGAAATTATGTCCAATTTGACTTTATCTCTGTTTTTGTTATGTTGTTCCAATACTCACAAAGGAAATAAACATGCATATAACAAAACATGTACTTGCAATCATTTTCAGGGAGAAATACTTCATTTTTTGACACAATTTAGAGGGTGCCAACATTTTCGGCCATGACTTTATATGTGGTTTTGGTGTGGAGATCTCTATTACTCTTTGTAAAGTGAGAATTTCTGCCAACTGTTTGAATCATTCAGTTATACTTGATGGGTCAAACTATTTAGGGACCAGCTAATAAATTAATTTATGGATATGGATTCTTGGCCCCAAAGTGCTAATTTTCATTATACAATATTTTGTATGAATAGTGTATTGTTGATAGTGTGCACCTAGTTTGATAATTTTTTTTAATTTTATTTTTAATTGAGGGGAGGGGTGGCATTTGCTTTTGGGGTTGTTCAAATTTCCTTTCAGACATGCTGGAAAATGTAAGAACCAGAAGTCAATAAGTCTTCTTCTTTACATTAATTGCTTGTTTTGCCTTCCATGCTGACTGTAGAGAATTGCTGCTGTCCGTCAGCTCTAGATCATATCCTCTTCTAGTTCACCTCAACATTAGTTTCTGAAACAAGTGTAATAATACCATACTAAAGACTCAGAGTAACATGGATTGAGCAGGTTGAGATAATGGAAATATAATAGATACTTTATGATCACAGAGTATCTACAGTGTCTTTCAATTGAACGATGAACATAACATGACAAGAGATGGAAAGAATTTTGTAGTGCAAAAATATGAGTGGAAATTAAGTAATTTATTTAATTAGAATAGTCTGAAGTGTCAGCTCTGATCACACCATGTAATAATGAATTAGTATATTTCATTAATTTTACAGACTGCCCAATGATTTTTTACAGTAAGTGGTCAGAAAATTATTTTAGGCAAGACAGTAAGGCCTCCTTCAGACATCACTGATTTTTCTCATGTGCAAAAAACTGACCAATTTTCATAAACATTTTTCATCAGAGTTTCATCAGTTTTTCTAGAATGAAAAAAAACTCACTAGTGGTTTCTTAAGCTTGTGCTTTCAAACAGTCCATGAATAACAGACATCACACAGATAATATTCAAGTGCTGTCCGGACATGTCTCAGTTTTTTCTACACTTCATTCGATCCATAAAAACAAGTGGACATACAACAGCCCTTTAACCTAGCCTGCCCAAAATACAGCCCACTGGCTTCCAAAGGATGTGGTGCAGCCCCCGAAGAACCAGGAGACTCTGTTTCTCATCTTCATATAGATACAGTATTTACATCATTCAGACGCAAATACAGTTGAATACTTAGAACCGGGACAGTGGCAGTCACAATCGTTAGCCCCCGTCCCAAAATGCAGTGGTTCTGATGAGGTCAGTACGCTGCTGACTAGAGTTGAGCGCGGTTCGTGGTTCGAGGTTCTCCAGTTCTAGGCTCGAGTGATTTTGGGGCCTGTTCTAGATCGAACTAGAACTCGAGCTTTTTGCAAAAGCTCGATAGTTCTAGAAACGTTCGAGAACGGTTCTAGCAGCAAAAAAACAGCTAATTCCTAGCTTGGTTTCCGCTGTAATAGTGTAAGTCACTCTGTGAATCACACTATTATGACATTTCAGTGTATAGTGTGCGTGATCAGCGCCTTCAGATCACTGCTGTTTCTATAATGGCGATCTCCATTTTTTTTTTTTTCCTTGTCTTCCTTCCCTAAGCGCGCGCGTGTAGTGGGGCGGGCCAGCATGTCAGCCAATCCCAGACACACACACAGCTAAGTGGACTTTTAGCCAGAGAAGCAACGGCATGTGTGATAGGATGTCCATGTCACATGTCCCTGCATTATAAAACCGGACATTTTCCTCCAGGACGCCATTATCTCTTCTGCGTCTTTGGTGTCAGACATCACTGTCGCAGCTCCGTCCTCCTGAGTCCTATCGCCGATACAGCTGTATGCGCTCCATACACAGCGTTAGACAGCTTAGGGATAGCACTTTCTATCAGTCCTTTTAAGGGCTGAAACCGGTAGGGTCAGAGCCATAGGTGACAGGTCCTGAAAACAGAGACAGCGTCTGTGTAGCCAAGGTCAGGGATTTCGTCGCTGCATTTCCCCATTAGGAGGGAATAGAAAGGCAGGCTTCCATTCCTCTACCCAGAGCCCCACAATCCTGGCACTGTACCCTCCTGTCCTCTGCACACTCCAACTCTTTTTAACTAAGCCATTAAGCTAGCAAACAGTCAGTGTACCTAGTGGCATCCTAAACGTGGCTATTGTACTTTTGTCTATTCACACTATTGTAAAGATATTTGCATCACGTCTGCCTGCATTGCACACTCCAACTCTTTTTAACTAAGCCATTATACTAGCAAACAGTCAGTGTACCTAGTGGCATCCTAAACGTGGCTATTGTACTTTTGTCTAGTCACACTATTGCAAAGATATTTGCATCACGTCTGCCTGCATTGCACACTCCAACTCTTTTTAACTAAGCCATTATACTAGCAAACAGTCAGTGTACCTAGTGGCATCCTAAACGTGGCTATTGTACTTTTGTCTAGTCACACTATTGCAAAGATATTTGCATCACGTCTGCCTGCATTGCACAGTCCAACTCTTTTTAACTAAGCCATTATACTAGCAAACAGTCAGTGTACCTAGTGGCATCCTAAACGTGGCTATTGGACTTTTGTCTAGTCACACTAGTGCAAATCTATGTGCAGCACCTCTGCATGACACCCTCCTGCTCTGTTTTTAATAAGCTATAATGATAGCAAAAAATACTGCCATTTAGTGGCATTATAGAACTGGCTGTTGTATTCCATTAGTGCCCCACTGGTGACAAGCTATTTATAGCACCTCTACATGACACCCTCATGCACATTTTGCTACGCTAATGTTATAGCAAACTCATGGAATTCATTGCTGCATTTGATAATTCGGAGGGATAGAAAGTCAGGCTTCCTTTAGCTTTTCCTTCTGTTCATAGACAGCATCTCCAAGAGCAATTTCCCCTCCACGTCTAAGTGTGGAGAGGCAGCTAGTGCGCATGCGTGTGCCGATTTACCCCAGCTGCAGCCTAATTACAGTGTTTCGCCTAGTGAGTATGCTCAGCCTGACTGTGCTATTCCTGACGCTAAGTCTTCATTTCGGGATACAGCGCATGCTCCCACACTAAGTGTGAAAAGCCTCTTTGCACAGGTGCTTGCATTCCGTGCCGGGTCTAAGTCCTGTTTTGTGCCTAGACACCATGCTAAAGCTGATAGTCTTTTTTCAGAGACTGTATTTCATGCTACTGAGCATGCTCAGGCACTTACTGCATCAGAGACTAGGTCCGGTAATGAACTCTTTGGCCCTGCCCCTGATGTGGGGGGGCACATATAGACCACAGGGCATCAGGTGTCCTCCCAAATGGCTTGCAGAGGCCCACCCCTATGACTTGTCACCGCATTATTGATGGTCAGACGATGACTGGTGAGGTGTTTGGGTCATGGCAGCCATGAGGTCATCATTGAAGTTGCGGTTCCAAATAGGACGCTAGTTATGCCACTCATGACGTGTCACTCTACTTTTGTCTCCAGGAGGTGCATTGTGGTTCACCCTGGTTTGGGGCGGACCCAGGTTATAAAAGGGGCTGGAGCCAACAAGGAGGTGCGCAGTCTTCTATTATGCTCCGAAAGAGCACACCTCCATGTGTTGAACCCATTGCGGCTTTAGGCCAGAGGTAGGCAAGGATAGGGTGTCGATGCAGGCCACCACCACAGTTGGTAACGCAGAACGGTTAACACCAGCTCCTGTCCTACCAGTCCTGCTTGTGCAGCCCAGTGGCATTAACAGGCCTGCTGCTGCTGATGCGCATGCTGTCCACAGGTGTGCCCCTACGCACACGGTCAGCGTACTCAATGGCCCCTGTGTTGTTAACAGGGAGTTCCTGGGCTGGGTGGGCATGTGGACCCTGTGACGCTAACAGGGCTCACAGTCTCCAGATCCGAATGGCGTCTAACTCGGTTCAGGCTACTATTAGTTTCATAGCCACACAGCTCTGTATCCTCCACCAAACCTTCCAGTTGCCAACCTCTCCTTTTCCAACTGGGAGCACGGTGGACACTGACTGCTGATGGGGATATATACCTTTCTCTTTCTTTTCTTATTAATTTTCGTTATATAGCGGTAACATAGTATATACCACTTTATCCAAATCTGCCAGTCCCACTGTAACAGATGGTGTTTCTTCAGCAAATGTTACTGTTGCTTAACCACCAAATCCACGGACCAAAACTTTTTTCCCCTTTCCAACACACCTGTTCCCCTTTCCACCAGCATCTGTCCTTTTTCAACTCATTTTGGTATATGACCAAAAGTGCAACTCTGCAGGGACACCGTACTCAACGCCATCTCAGCACAGCAGCCAGCCCTCGGTCCCTCAGATGTGGACAAGTAAAAGACCATTTCCTCCTATCCATGACAAAGCGTTGAGATTCACTCTGTGCAGCACTGGTGTTTAGTGGAAAAGTAGATCTAAGATTGCGTACCACATTCTGCAGATACTCCTGTATACGTGCGTCCATTTCTATGGCAGGAATTATTTTGCCAAATTTTGTCTTGTACCGGGGATTTAACAGTGTGGCAACCCAGTATTCTGGATAACTTTGAATTCGTACAATCCGAGGGTCATGTTGTAGGTAGTGCAGCAAGAAGCCGCTCATGTGTCTTGTGCATCCAGGAGGACCAAGTCCTTGGTGTGTTGGTGGCAGAGAGGTGAGAATCGTGCCTCCTTCCTCTGCCCTCTCCCCACAACCTCGCACAACCGAAATGTGAGCAAGCTCTCACTCATCTGCTGAGTCTTCCATGCCCATCGCCAGTTCGTCCTCCATTTCTTCATGGGCTCCTGCACCTTCCTCAACACTTTTTGGTGATACTATGCGCCCTTGTTAATCCCTCTCCCTCACCATGACTGCCGCATAGGTGCCGCTGACCATCTGGACCTCGTAGATCTTGTTATCCCTTCCGCATATGACTCCTCCTGTACTTCCTCCCCTTCCTCTTGTCCCAACACCTGACTCCGAATAATAATTATAGTGTGCTCCATCATGTAGATGACCAGAATTGTCACGCTGAGAATGACATTGCCAGTGCTAAACATCTTCGTCGACATTTCAAAACTGTGTAGCAGGGTGCATAGGTCCTTGATCTGACACCACTCCAGCAGCGTGATCTGCACCACCTCTGGATCAAGTTATCCCAGGCTATATGTCATAACGTATTGCAGCTGGGTTCGGCGGTGCTGCCACAAACGCTGCAACATGTGCAGATTCAAATTCCTGCGTGTGGGCACATCGCATTTCAGGCGTTTAACCACCAGACCTAAAGACTTCTGTAGCGACGAAAGTTGTTGAGCTGCTGTGTGCGCACGATGGAAGTGAGCACATAGCGAGCGTGCACGCTGCACAAGGCCATGTAGGCCGTGATGGTGTTTTAAAAATTGCTGGAGAATTAGGTTCAACACGTGAGCCATACAAGGCACGTGTGTCACATTGCCCTGAGGATGGCCCGCAGCCAGGTTTGCATCATTGCCGCACACGGCTATTAAGTCACCAACGGAGTCCGCTCCGTCAATTTGTACTCCAGTCGCCAGGTGACAACGTGTTCCTTTCAGGAATAGTGCTGATGATGGGAGAGGAGTCGATGCCAGCGGCGCAGGTGGACGCAGGTTATGCTCACCCACTGGGCTGCATTACCTTGACAGATACAGAATCTCTGGCTGAATGTAGCTGGTGGGTATCTCACAGATGAAATACCATCATTCAGCTACAACCAATGGGAAGACACCACACCCTTTTTTATGCACATCCTGTCTGCAGACCACTGCCAGACATAGCTATGAACCTCTGGTTAATTTTTCCCCCAGTTCAGTTTTATGATTTTGTGTGCTTGTTACCTGACTACTTTTCCTGCTTGCTGTTTATGTACCTTGTTGGCCGATCCGCATTTCACCTCTGCTTGTTTTCTGATTAAGTCCTGGCCGTCCCATTCTGTTCCTGTTCCTCAATTAATGTTTTGACCCTGCCTGACTACTATTCTCTGGAACTGCAGCCTTCCACAGGTATTAATCACCTTGGGCCCTGTGCAATTCCTAATCCCTGTATAGGGGTTAAAGGGTTTCAGGGTTCTAGGGGTCCTGCTTGGTGAGTGGCTTCCCTCTAGCCTATCATTAACAGCCCATCTGAGTGTGTGGATCAAGGAAGGCGTTACACCGTGCTCTCTGCAGAAGGCCATGTGGGCCAGGATAGTGCTTTAAAAATTGCTGGACAACCAGGTTCAACACGTGAACCACACAAGGCACGTGTGTCACATTGTCACAGCGAAGGGCCGCACCCATGTTTGCATCATTGTCGCACCCGGCCTTCCCTGGCTGCTGGTTGAGTGGAGACAACCATTGATGAAACTCGGTATCCAGAGCTAACCGTCCACAACTTCTCAGCGGTGTGACTCACATTTCCCATACATTTCAAAGTAAAACTTTGACCGCCTGATGTCATTGAGCTCTGCTGCCAGCATAGTAAGGAGGTGTGTGGTAGTCCTTGTGCGCAGTTACAAGGAAGGGTGGCCTGACCACACAGGGTTTGCGCCAAGGTGGAGGACCCACACGAGGTTGAAGAGGCAGAAGCAGTGTATTAACTTCTACATACAGAAGAAGGATTTAAACAACTCGTGGGGACGGCAAGACTTGTACAGCAGACCCTTCTCCATCTCTCACCATAGTTTGCCAGTGCCCAGTCAGTGACATGTAATGACCCTGTCTATGCTTACTGGTCCAAGTATCTGTGTTGAAATGCACCCTGTCGCACACAGAGTTTCTCAAGGAAGTGGTGATGTTGTGTGCGACATGCTGGTGTAGCGCGGGCATGCTTTTCTTGGAGAAGCAGTGGTGATTGGGCATCTGGTACTGGGGCACAGCGACAGACATAAGGTCTCTAAAATCCTATGTGTCCACTAGGCGGAAAGGCAGCATTTCGGTAGCCAACAGCTTACAGAGGGATAGAGTCAACCTCTTAGCTTTGTCATGGGTCGCAGGAAGTGGCCTTTTATTTGACCACATCTGAGGGACAGAGATCTGGCTGCTGTGTGTAGACGGTGTTGAGTAGGGTGTCCCTGGAAAAATGCAGGTTTGTGAGGAAAGTGCAGGCGGAGACATGATGTTGCCTTCATCCAACGTTGGTGCTATCGATGTTTGAGAGAGCTGTACACACTCACTTGTTTCCCCTTCCAAAACAACTGACGACCTAACAAGCAAACTGCCTGTTGCGGTTACAGTGGTGGAAGTTGTGGGTGGAAAAACAGGTGTGACAGCTGTCCCCACAGTCCTAGAAGATGACGAGCGCGCGGATGCACTGGAAGGGGCAGGCGGTGGATGGTTCGCTCCGCTAGGCCGCATTGCAGCACGGTGAGCTTCCCACCAGGCCATATGATATTTGTTCATGTGACGATTCATGGAAGAAGTTGTCAAACTGCTGAGGTTTTGACCTCTACTAAGAGAACCATGACAAATTTTACAGATCACATAATTTGGGCGATCTTTTTCTATGTCAAAAAAGGACCAGGCTAGGCAAGGCTTAGAGGCCATGCGACCTGTTGATCCACCACGAATAATGCTCAGAGGCAGAGTGGTGGCTGAGGATGCAGTTGTAGACGTGCTACCAGTGCTCCGACTGTGTCCAGGAAGGCGCAAGGTAACTTCATCGTCGGTTGCATCCTCCTCCACCGCCTCTGTTGACCTCCTCGAGTGTCTGACTGTGGGTTGACAGTAGGTGGGATCTAGAACTTCATCATCAATTGTTGTGTTTGCACTCCCCTCCCCCTCAGACCGAGCCTCTTCTTGCCCTGACCGAATATTTAAGTTGTCATCCCAATCGGGTATCTGCGTCTCATCTTCATCAGTATGTTCCTCATTGTCTATAACCACAGGTGTTGGAAAGGCAGCATTTTGGTAGCCAACAGTTTGCAGATGCTGAAAGTCAACCTCCAAGCCATGTCATGCCCTTCTAAAAGCATGTAAAACACAGCGAGGGGACTCCAACCACAGTCTCCCTCGTTTCCACTAAATGGGCCACACACACCCCACTTGACTGACATCAGTTGATGCCCCTTTTCAAAATGAAAAAGATGCTTTGCATGAAGCACTCTCAAAAATACGCGTGCCTTTCCCGTCCCCTGGCTGACCCAGGGGAAGAAAAGTCCTCTGAGAGCCATGACTTGTTTATCTTGGTTCTTTTAGAAACACAGCGAGGGGACTCCAACCACAGTCTCCCTCGTTTCCACTAAATGGGCCACACATACCCCACTTGACTGGCATCAGTTGACCCAATTTTCAAGATGAAAAAGATGCTTTGCATGAAGCACTCTCAAAAATACGCATGCCTTTCCCGTCCCCTGGCTGACCCAGGGGAAGAAAAGTCCTCTGAGAGCCATGTCCACATTGTCAGTGGACAGACACGTGTGCTTATCTGCCAGCAGACCCCCAGCAGCACTGAAGACAGGTTCCGAGAGAACGCTGGCTGCAGGACACGACAAGATCCCCAAGGCGTACGTGTCGAGCTCAGGCAATTTATCCAGATTGGAAGCCTAAAATGAGCAGGGCTCAAGTTGCACATTAATGGAATCGATGTTTCCTTGCATATACTCATATATCTGTGTGTCCTCCTCTTTTTCCTTGTCCAGCTCTTTTGTTTTCGCATGAGTATATGTCCTTGTCACTTTCCCATGTGTTGTGAGTTGTTTGTCACCTTTTGGACACCTTTGAGGGTGTTTTCTAGGTGTTTTTCTGTGTTTGTGATTGCCTGCCATTGTTTCCTATGCAGTTCGAGTTCGGTTCGTCGAACATTCGACGAGCCGAACTCGAACGGGACGTCCGTTCGGCGAACCGACCTCGAGCCGAACCGGGACCGGTTCGCTCATCTCTACTGCTGACCTAAACACAGCACTGCCATCGACGGCGTGCAATGCAGAGGAGGTGAAGACACAGTTATAGCAGTCCATGCTAACAGTAAACACGCCATAAAAGAACCGAAGATTTAATATCTTGATTATTATGGTATGGGTGTTTTAGTGTTACTGTGATATTGTGAGGGTACATTATGGGTTAACGGGGGGAATTTTGAAAGGGCACACTAAGGGTATATTTTGGAGAGGGGCAGTGTGGGGGTAGACATTATAGAGACGGGCCTGTGTGGAATGGACATTATAAAGAAGGGCAGTGTAGGGGCAAATTATGGAGAGGTTCTGTGTGTGTTATAGAGAGGAGCAATGTGGGGGCAATATTTTGTGCAGGAAGCACCATGAAGGGCAATTATTTATTAAGGGATGCAGCAAGGGAGATATTTTGATGATACTTTTTTTATGGTCATTGTGTTCGGAAGTGCTGCAGAAGGCCAGACCAAAGCGAAGTCTGGAGAGATGAGCTCTGGGTGTGAAATCTCATCATGGCATCTGTACTATGACAAAAGGGATGGGAACAACATCAATCAGAAAAGTTGTTGTCTATAAAAAGTACATGGGTGTAAATGTTTATTTGTGATACTGACCACGTCTTATCAGTACTGTGATTCCAGTATGGGCTGCAGTCTGATTATGGCTGGTGACAAGAACTCCAAGTATCTCCTTACCATTATTAAGGACATATTGGAGGTTGCAAATTCACATGATACAATAATGTATGGGGCTGATCTGAAACTTCAATTGATCACTGTACTAAGCTTGAAAATGTAATAATGTATTTCTCTACTCATGGTGGTCTCTAGTGATGTATTTATTTACTGACAATGGGCTATAGTGATGTATTCATGTACTGATGGTGGTTCTGGCACTGCATTTATGTACTGATGGTGGTTCTGATCATGTAGCAATGCATAATCTGCTTCATGTTAATACTGAAAAATCCTCAAAAATAGGTTTTCAGATTGTGATCAGGATTTTTTTGAGTTTCTGCTGTAAACCTTAGTGTAAGTTTGAGTGTGTTCTCACTGATTTTTCGGAGAGCATAAACCGAGCAGAAACTATCCAAATCTGTCTCAAATACTCTAAACTTGATTCTGATGATGTTTAAATGTACTGACGATGGTTCTAGTGATGTATTCATGTAATTTCCCATTAAAAAAATTTGCAGCCCTTCGGATTGGTTGAGTATGACAATGTGGCCGTTGGACAAAAAAATGTTGTGCACCCCTGCTTTACATTATAATGGGTATATGTTTTAGCTATGAAAAATACATATAGAACTCCTGTAACGCCTCTTCTGGCATCCCCACATTATCTTGCTTCCCTCACCGGCGGGAAAGTCAGCCCTCTCACTCGTCTGGCCTTCCTGCTCTGGCTGCCTCATTCCTGTTCCATGCTGCTGTCTCCCGGCGGTTGTGTACACATCACAGGCTTCCAGGTTCTGCCCTAATAGCTTGTATGGCCACGCCCCCTTTTCTAAAGGGCCAACATCCCTTTACCCAGAAGTGCCTTTCAGGACAGCTGAGAGGCTGCAGCTATTTAAGGTACTTCATCCCCTTAGGAAGTGCCTGGGCAATGAGTCTTAAGGCCCCGTCACACACAGAGACAAATCTTTGGCAGATCTGTGGTTGCAGTGAAATCATGGACATATTGTTCCATTTGTACAGAGCCACAAACCTGGCACTGATTATCCACAATTTCACTACAACCACAGATCTGCCACAGATTTATCTTTATGTGTGACAGGGCCTTTATATGTTGCTAGTTCTCAGGTCTCCTAGCACTGTGCTGCTGTCCCTGATGCTGCTGTTGTATGGTGCTAGATTCTGCTGCTGACATTTGTTTGTGTTTCAGTATACTGCTGCTGTTATTCCTAACCTGCCACTGCTGCTACAAGCTGCCATGCCGGCTGCCAACCAAGGTACCCGCTGCCGCGAAGTATCCACAACAGCTACTGCTGCTGTATGCATCCATCCTGATTGAAACCTCGATACCTGCTGCCACTGTTACCTATCTCCAGAAACTGTCACTCCCGTATCCCTGGGGCCATCTGTCGCAGCACCTGTCTTCCCAAGTGGCACACGGTCTCACACCTGTAGTGTAACACCCTCACCGTTAGAGGCTGTGGTGAAAACCAGGTGTGGTTCTGCAGTCAAGCCCCTCTGGGTTTTCTGTGTGCTGTGACCCAGTGGGTTCGCTAAACCCCTACTCGCCCATCGGCATAATAACTCCTATGTGAAAAAACATCGTCTGAATGAGACCTAAAGGGTACTTTACACACTGTGACATCGCTAGCGATGTGAAATTCTGGATCGCAAGTGCAATCTTTCGAGATCGCACATAGGTCATTTTATGCATGCACTTGCGATCTAGAATTTCACATCGCTAATGAGATCGCTAGCGATGTCGCAGTGTGTAAAGTACCCTTTAGACACCAAACAGATTCAGCCATCCCCCAGATAATTGTGTTGGCTGAAGAAATTATCTATAATTGGTAATGACTGAACATAAGAAAAAACAAATTAAATGGATTCCTAAATGCTGTGAATAACTATAAAGCTAGTTTCATACATCCTTTTATTCTTCATGTGAAAAATGATCTCTGTTTTTTTCAGTGCTTGGAACCCATGTTTGATTAATGTGTGAGTTTCTAAGCTTTGATGCATCAGGTTTTCAAGATTGAAAAAAAAATATTAGCTTCTCAAACCCCATACACAGTAAAACATAAACATCACACAGATGTCATCTACTTTATCATAGGGCCATTGACTTTGGCAAGTTTGATCCACAACGCGGATCAAAGTAGGACATTTCCATTTTTTTTTTTTGCCGACCTTTGTCCTCAAAAAAGGACATTAGAACAGGCACATTCATTGTAATGGGTCCATGATATATCTAGCTATATAGCAAGGATTAAAATATAACTTTTTAATATTTGAAATCTAAAACAGACAATACATAATAGAATAGTAAAGTGCAGTGCATTAAAATGTAAACAAAAGGATAGATCTCACCCGATTCTTCTCCACAAGTAGATCATACACCGCCGGATATACAAAGGCGGAAGAGGGCCAGCTTGAAAAAAAGGGGGAACACGTTAGTAAATACTACCCCTGTTGTACCCATGCAATAACTTCCACCCTTAAAAGGGCAGCACCCAAGTCAGATAGGCTACCCCAAACAGAATTAACCCCTCCCAACGCGTTTCCCTCTCCAAATAATCAGAGAGTTCATCAGGGGAGAATAGGGACGTATACCCTGCAATGGCAGGTGGATATACACACAGCACATTTGTAGTCTATGTGTTTACATTTTAATGCACTGCACTTTATTATTCTATTATGTATTGTCTCTTTAAGATTTCAAATTTTAAAAGTTATATTTTAATCCTTGCTATATAGCTACAATTTACAGGATTTGGGTTGCACATTTTGCCTGCGTAGCAGGATTTGCTGTCTGTTTGTCCATGATATATCCACAAAATTAAAGGATAGTAGAAGTACCAAAAATCTAATTTATAAAACTAGCAAATCCAACAATATTTCTAATCATGGTAAATATGTATAGTTATACTATAATAGCAACAACTAGAAAGTCACAGTAGTACAGTCTCAGGTGTGCATTCGGCCTACAGATGCAACCAATCATGCCTCAGCATAAAAGAATGATGTTATAATAGTTTGGGGGGGGGGGTTCTGATTTTAAATGCAGAGTTAAATGCTCTTCCAAACTCATTGTGGTACATCTCCTTTAAAGGTTGCCGTTTAATTAGTTACACGGGAAAAAATTAAAAATGTTTGCAAAAAATTGAACATCAGTTAGGTTTATAGAACAAATTAGCTGTAGGTTACAGAGAAACAATTAGGAGCAAAATTAGTAATTTTCAAAAAAAAAAATTAGTTAAAAAATGATTACCTATGCAAATCTGTGTTTATATACCTACAATCCTGGTGAGTTCTTAGATATACTTACTAGAGATGAGGGAATAGTCAAATATTCGAATTCGGATTATTCGAGCCAAATCATTTCTATTATTCATACCGAATAACGAACCCAATGCAAGTCCATGGGAAACTCAATATTCTGCAGGACCTTGGAAGTAGGTCTGGCAAGGCTGTAAAAATGCTAAAATGGATGGAAAAATGCTGAAACTGAATGGGAACAGCAAGTGGAATATGCCTGGATTCATTTTTGACTCACACTTTGTTTCTGAGAATAATGTAAAAATATTACTGGTATTAAAAAAGGAATATTAGACTTTCTCAAATTATATTATAAAAATAGAAAAAACATTACCAAAAGCCAAAACAATCGTACATAACCTGAAATAAACAAAACAAAATATAATAAGATAAAGCATAATACAAAATAACAATTAATAAAACATATTCCTGACCCACCTAGCTCCTTTCACACATATTTTCACTACCATTATTTACCATCACTATTCCTGATTCTGCTGAGACAACACTCACCCCAACCCATACTAGAGAAAAGAAAACAACCTACAAGTGCATCTCAATAAATTAGAATATCATCAAAAAGTTAATTTATTTCAATAATTCAATACAAAAAGGAAAACACATATATTATATAGAGTCATTACAAAGAGAGTGATCTATTTCAATTGTTTCTTTCTGGTAATGTTGTTGATTATGGCTTACAGGCAATGAAAATTGAAAAGTCATTATCTCAGAAAATTAGAATAATTACCACAAAAAACCTGCAAAGCCTTCCTACGTGTTTAAAATGGTCCCTTAGTCTAGGTCAGTAGGCTACACAATCATGGGGAAGACTAGTGACTTGACAGATGTCCAGAAGGCAGTCATTGACACACTCCACAAAGAGGGTAAGCCACAAAAGGTAATTGTTAAAGAAGCTGTCTGTTCACAGAGTGCTGTATCCAAGCATATCAATGGAAAGTTGAATGGAAGGAAAAAGTGTGGTAGAAAAGGGTGCACAAGCAATCAGGATAACAGCAGTCTTGATAGGATTTGTTAACAAAAGGCCATTCAAAAATTTGGGGGAGATTCACAAAGACTGGACTGCTGCTGGAGTCAGTGCTTCAAGAGCCACCACCCACAGACGTATCCAGGACATGGGCTACAACTGTCGCATTCCTTGTGTAAAGCCACTCATGACCAATAGACAATGCCAGAAGCATCTTAGCTGGGCCATGGAGAAAAAGAACTTAACTGTTGCTCAGTGGTCTAAGGTGCTGTCCTCAGATGAAAGTAAATTTTGCATTTCATTTGGAAATCAAGGTCCTAGAGTCTGGAGGAAGAGTGAACAGGCACACAATCCAAGCTGTTTAAGGTCTAGTGTGAAGTTTCTACAATGAGTGATGATTTGAAGAGCCATGTCATGTGCTGGTACAGGTCCACTGGCAGCCGTCTACCAAGAATGTTAAGAGCACTTCATGTTTCCCTCTGCCGACAAGCTTTTTGGAGATGGAAATTTAATTTTCCATCAGGACATGGCACCTGTCCACACTGCCAAAAAGTACAAATACAATGTTTAATAACCACAATATCACTGTGCTTGATTGGCCAACAAACTTTCTTGACCTAAACCCCCTAGAGAATCTATGGGGTATTGTCAAGAGGAAGATGAAAGACACCAGACCCAAGAAATGCAGACAAGCTGAAAGCTGCTATCAAAGAAACCTGGGTGTTACGTGGGAGGACGGTTAGAGACAAAACTAATAAAAGCTCTAATGTCTCCCAAGGTCCTCTGAGCAGGCGGTAATGCTACCGATGGATGAGCGGACGGATTACACAGCTTCAGAAAAATTAAAAAACACAATCGGTGGTGTTAGCTGCGCACACATCAAAGACAGGACCTCTCCTTTTAACTGCACAGAGAGTCCTGAGGGTGATTGTCCGTGCACGAACAGGGCACACCGGGACAGGAGATGCAGCTCAGTTATCTCCATTGAGCTGCTATTGATGGGCCGGAACAGTGAAGGAGAACCGGAGTAACTGACATTGCAGTACCTCACCACATGATCTTGGCGTGATGCGTACCGATGTTTAACCCTTCCTACCGCTTCCAGATATGAATGTCGCTAAAGCTGCAGTATAGCTGCACTGCTCTATACCATGCCACAAAGCATATGTGACGCACGCTCAGCCATGATCGCCCTGCCCCAAACCATGTACCAGATGGCAATGGCACTGGCAGCGGCCAATCAGAGACTGCCACATCACCAGTGACGTCAGCAATGGCCAATCAAAAGCCGCCGTGTCACTGGTGACATTACAGCCATGCGCAGTAGCATGAATCCCGCACATAGAGCCAGAAAGGGCAGTGGGAACCCGCGCATGCTTGATAGGGCAAAGCAGGGACTTGTGACAGAAATTACCTACTTATTAAAAACTTTCTTTATTCATATGCATTAAAAACCAAAACAAAAACATAAACCAAATGTGGACTAAAAAATTCCTAAGGTAGCATAGACAATACCATGAGCCCAATTTGAAATTACTGAGACCCTTAAATATCAAATACCTCGTCAGATTAGGAGGAAAAAATAGGGGGGGGTGTTGGTGAACTTCCTTTCCTCTCACCCCAATTCAATAGTCACTGCCTGTCAATGGAGTACATCCTAATGTAAACGATGTCCCCATTCCTCGGCGGCTCTCCCTTCTCTGACCCTCACTTACTGCGTGCTAGGTCACCAAGGTCACACGTGAAAATTATCACTTAAGGTTCATAGGCAAAATATAACCACTACCACTTAAAAAACAGTGCACTCAAGAAAATCCTCATCTAGATAGCAGACATTTGTATAGACACATAAATCATGTCTCATAGAAGAGGAACCACATGCGATGATAGATATCCCTTTCTAGTTTACTGCTATTCCAGAAAGTGCTTAACAACTGTATTCAATCAGAAAATCGTGTCAACAAAGTTTTTCACCCAACCTAGAAAACGGATACTCCAGTGGTGACATTAAACCATATCTCGTATAGTACAGGGGGTTGTTTATAATAATAAATATCCCTAATAAGCTTTCCGCTACCTAGCAATGGAGCACACCCTCAGTTTTTTGGTGCCCCCATTCCTCGGCGGCTCTCCCTTCTGTACCCTAAAACTCCCTCTCAATTCATTTGGGATTATGGTTTCAAGATATGGAATAATAAGTTCCAAGTCACTTATCTGTCATTCTAGGAATTTCTCTGGGAACATATCATTTTCATGTCAGCATTAATTCCTATTTTATCTCGACGCGTTTCTCTCCGCCCCGATTGTGGATGGAGTTCATCAGGAGATTTTTGTTAAACAGCACAATGGCTTCCTCAGATGCATCACCTTCAAGAATCAAAGTGGTAGTGGTTATATTTTGCCTATGAACCCTAAGTGATAATTTTCACGTGTGACCCTGGTGACCTAGCACGCAGTAAGTGAGGGTCAGAGAAGGGAGAGCCGCCGAGGAATGGGGGCATCGTTTACATTAGGATGTACTCCATTGACAGGCAGTGACTATTGAATTGGGGTGAGAGGAAAGGAAGTTCACCAACTTCCCCCCCCCCTATTTTTTCCTCCTAATCTGACAAGGTATTTGATATTTAAGGGTCTCAGTAATTTCAAATTGGGCTCATGGTATTGTCTATGCTACCTTAGGAATTTTTTAGTCCACATTTGGTTTATGTTTTTGTTTTGGTTTTTAATGCATATGAATAAAGAAAGTTTTTAATAAGTAGGTAATTTCTGTCACAACACTTGTTAACTTCTTACCTATTGTCTATACAAATTCTCTGAATTTTTTAATTCAAAGCAGGGACTTAACCTCAGAACCAGAACCTCCTGACATTGTGCTGGTGTGTGTGGTTCTGCCACACACACTGGCACCTGGGCTGCCTTTATTCGCGGTTGTCAGTTCTGGCAGCATGGGAGCGGTCCAGACATGTCTCGGGTAAGTGGTGTTTTCATGTGGTCCTGCTCATTATATGAGACCTTATGGTACATAATAATTTATAATATAGCGTTAGGGACCCCCCTATAGAGATTTGCCGTGACGGGGCAGGGGGGCTCAAATCATTGATCAATCATTTGCAAAAAATCTCATTGAATTGTTACAGTAGGAATGAATTTGTGAATTTACACTTTTTATTTCTTTATTGTTGCATGCCATTCATGAGCAGTGCTGGCTCCCCCCTTCTTTTGCGTTTAGCTGGTCGGTGGTCGACCGCCACCATGCCGTGCACGCCCAGTGTGGTTTGCAAATTCCTCCTGTTGCCATCTAAATTCAGTTTGGTGCTTGTTCACACACAGCCACCACCTCCTGCTCCAAGGCATCATTATTTAAACACCACCTGCCTGAACCTTGTTCCGCCCTCATCCATGTTTGCTGGTCTGGCACTGTGAGGGCCAGTCCTGACATTGTGCTGGTGTGTGTGGTTCTGCCACACACACTGGCACCTGGGCTGCCTTTATTCGCGGTTGTCAGTTCTGGCAGCATGGGAGCGGTCCAGACATGTCTCGGGTAAGTGGTGTTTTCATGTGGTCCTGCTCATTATATGAGACCTTATGGTACATAATAATTTATAATCTAGCGTTCGGGACCCCCCTATAGAGATTTGCCGTGACGGGGCAGGGGGGCTCAAATCATTGATCAATCATTTGCAAAAAATCTCATTGAATTTTTACAGTAGGAATGAATTTGTGAATTTACACTTTTTATTTCTTTATTGTTGCATGCCATTCATGAGCAGTGCTGGCTCCCCCCTTCTTTTGCACTTAACCTCAGAATGCACAAAAATCCTGGACATCTGACGCCTGGCAACCAAGCGCCTGGAGTGGTGGAAAGGTGGCGCAGGAGGGCCAGCAGGCAGGCAACAGCAGGCTCGGGAGAACTCTGAATCATAACACTGAGTTTCCATAACACGTCAGCAGTGCCACAGGTTGATCGCCTCCATGCCACAATGCATTGATGCAGTAATTCATGCAAAAAGAGCCCCGACTGTATTGACTGTGTAGCGCCCCTGAAGCCATCAGGGAGCTACAAGGTACTGCATCCTGTCAAAGATGCAGGGCCTACCCCCAGGAACCTGGAAGATCAGTGTCGGTAACAGCAAAACACATTATAATCCCAGTTTTCCCCATCCCCAAGGACTGGTGACAGACTAGAGTTGGACCCAATAGATGGCCACCTAGGGGTGGAGCTGATCCAGTCCACTAGACGACAACCAGGTGGGAGGGGTCAAAAAAGACAGACAGTTAGTAAGTGGAAGAGAGAGGAGACGAACGTAACCGCACTGACAGGAGTGTGTAATGGTGACCTGAGGGCCCAGGTGTGTGGTTGCCGGTGGACTACGGTGAAGTACTCCCGGAATCATAGCACCGATGGGGTACAGAGCCCTAGGTCAGGCAAACGCTCCAGGCAGACCTGATAAAATCTGCACAGTGAGGGGAACATCCATGACCTCACTGACCGTAAAGTGCGGGGGCATCAGCAGTGACGGGAGAACCAGGGACCAGAATGGAATACCGACCCTACTGGGTTCAAACTGCTGCCGTACGGACTAAAAACGAAGAGAACCAAGCAATGGCCACCAGTGAACTGTTCCTCGTATATATACGGCCCGGGACCGAGTACCCCATAGCACTGGGGCAAGTCAGCTTTTTGGCATCACGAACAGGATTGGACGAGACCCGTTAATACCGGGTGGCGTGCGCCTTATAAACTGTTTTTGTGACTTGTGTAACTGTTGCCATTTTGTGTGAAAAACTAACTGCGCCATCGCTGTGCAGAAAAGCACGCGAACAGAAACCCCGCCCCCTGGGAGTGAGCAACATGTAAAACGAAACTGGAAGCAGGGAAACCAAAAACCCTGCGGCAGAATTCTCCCAGACTCACCAGGAGAATGTCGACTCCAAATGATCAGGAGAACAAACCAGGTCGCTCTGGCACCTGGACGGCAGAGAGGCTAGAAGCGGAGGTCCAGCGGCCTGTGCTGGATGATTCGGGCACAGCAGCTCCGGCAGATTGCAAAGTGGCAAACAGAGATGATGAAAGAGGTGGCCGCCATGCGGGCCCACGAGCACCGGGCATCGATGGCAGAAGTGGCACTAGGACCCTCCCAGACTGCTGCAACCCAAATGCTGACACAGTTTGTCAACCAGACCGCACCACCATCCAACCAGACCAGGCCGCATCGCCTTTCCCAGCCGAGAAGAACCGGGCTGCACCACCTTCCCCGGCACAACCAGACCAGGCCGCATCACCTTCTCCAGGACCAGGATGCATTGCCTTCCATGGCTGAGACCGATCAGGCGACACCTTCACCAGGAGCCGCGGAGGAGGACGCCGTCTCTGCCGACAATCACCAGGTACTGTTCCAAGCTGCTGTTGGGGACCCGGCAGCGAGCTGCCCGGTTGCAGATATAGAAACCTCTGAACCGGGCAATGATGGAGCAGCGATCGCCACCTGGGAGTGGGCCCGTGTTGAGGAGGATACCCATGGGGCATGTCAGACCATGAGTACCCAGTTGGCCCGAGAGCAGGAGCAGTGGGAGGCCCGGCAGGTGCAGGCGGAGGCCAAAGACCTCCAGGAAAAGCAGCGCCTGCGGCGTGCCAGCTACCGGGCACGGGGACTGTTATATTGAGGAGTGGTGGAGCAGTTCAGTCTAAAAAGGGGATGGGCTTTCATTGTGGAGCCTGATCTGAAGGAGGGGATCTTCATCTCTCTCCGGGATGTGAGACCCCATCTCCCTAAAGGACACCCTGGTCGTGATCTCCACTCAGGTGATGTGGTCACTAACACCCGCCACTATGGGGAGCCAGACTGGTACGCCCTGGATGTAGAAATATGTCCAGCAGGGACCGCTGCAAAAACACCAGCCCCCACTCCTACAACAGCACCAGTTCCCCAGCTGCCAGCAGGAGGCAGTAGAGGTGCACAGGACCAGTGTACCCAGACTGTGAGTGCTGATCCCAGTCGACCCAGATGGTTCCTTCCCAATTCCCTCGTAGCTGTAACCTGTTGTGCTACCAAATTTTTTTTGCTTATTCCAGTTCAAAGTTGAATTAACCTGATTTTGCAAAACTGCCTTGATAAATATGGACCAACACTGCAGGACTGGCAGCAATAAAAACTTTTGTTTGTAAATAGTTGCACCAGTTGTGCCTACTACCAGAGAACAACCTTGCAAAAATGACTCTCATTGACACCACCAGTAAGGAGAGGAAAAGGTAACAGGAAGGGTCTGCGGCAGAGGCGGCTAAGACCCAGTCACCATGGAAACTGGTGACATACCTCCCAGGGCTTTTGGGATCAGGACCTTTGGGTGGTGGTTGATGGGAAGGGTACTCTAGGTTTAGCAATGTTTAAGAAAATGTTTCCGGGGCGTAGGAAGAACGTTGTTTGAAAATGAAAATTAAAAATGTTAACCTGTGTCATCTTTGCAACCCGAGGACGTGTTGGAATTAACCAAAGGGGAATGTAGCACCCCTGAAGCCATCAAGTTGCCACAAGGTACTGTGTGTCACCCAGGGTTATGGGGAACTCGGTCTCGGGCGGTGTATAACTGGGGAATGTCACTTTGGTGACCGTGGCCTGGTCCCAAGCCCTGACTGCTTTTTGAAAAGGGGAATATTTACAGGGGATTTTGAATAAAGTTCACACAGGATGCCACTTGCGGTTTTGCGGCTATGGGGATGGAGCCGCCACTGCACAGTTCTGACTACTGGGCTGGTGTTAATGGCAGCCTGGATGTTAGGCCCTCCGCAAGCAGGGCCAGGCCCTAGAGGACAAGTGATGTAGATGGGTGTTGAAAGAAGGTGGGCCACACAAGGGGTTGCAGTGTAACAGGTTCAATTACTCACAGTAAGGTGTAAACTGGTCACCCGATGCAGGATGGACTTAACCGCAGGTCCCCTTAGTCCTAGTGCCGATTTAGTGACCTGGTGGCTTCTTTCCCCTTCACCTGTCTTTGGTTGGTGGGTCCCCGTGGCTTGGAGCGGCTGGGGGTCCCCTACTGGTTGTCTTTTACAGCAGTCCGTATGACGGTAGTGTGAACCCTGTGGGGTTGGAGTCTCTGGTCCTGTGCCCGGTTCTCCCATTGCTACTGTGTCCCGAACTTCAAGATCAGTGAGGTCCTTGATGGTCCCCTCACTGTACAGATTTTATCAGGTCTGCCTGGAGCATTTGCCTGACCTAGGATTCTGTACCCCATTGGTGCGTAGATCAGGGAGTACTCCACCGTACTCTACCGGCAACCACACGCCTGGGCCCTCAGGTCACCATCACACTCCTGTCAGTGCTTCCCCTCACTCTCCGTCTGTCACTGATGTCTCTCTCAACTCAACTCCGACTGTCCACTGTCTGCCCCTCCCACATGGTCGTCTAGTGAACGGATCGGCTCCACCTCTAAGTGACCATCCATTAGGTCCAACCCTAGTCTGGCACCAGTCTATGGGGAATTTGAGGATAAAACAGGGATTAACTGGAATGTTTTTGCTGTTACCGGCACTGGTCTTCTGGGTCCCTGGGGGTAGGCCCTGCATCCAGTACCTTGTAGCTCCCTGAAGGCTTCATGTGCGCTACAGACTATACGGCATTCGAGGATCTTGGTGGCTGGGACAAGACCACTTTATTTTCAGTCAGTGTAATGGTTTGCTGTCATGTACGATGCAGATCCACGTTTACGAATCACTACCTGTTTGAACTCCGTACACACTTCCAACAAGCAACCTGGTTTCTATAAGTAGCTCTGTTTGCCAGGTTGTTATTTCATCTCTGCTTCTCGCACTTCAGGAGTTAATTCCTCCTGGAGCAGTGGCTGGCTTCTCAGTGAACCAGGTCTGCTAATCAACATTTCCAGCTGGTCTCCTCCTACTTAAATCTGGGGAGTTTTCTGTACCATCACCGAAGAATAGTCTCTGCTTGCAGTTGCAAAATTACAGCGTCCATGGCATTCCTCTATTTGGTAACCAGCGAATCGCTGTTTGCTCAGTTTGAAACTTCCCTGGTGTGAGTTACTCCTACCCCTTTTCGGTTTAATACCTCCGTGTTGTTTTATCTCTCCTCTGTGGTTATATGTGGTGTGAGTGTGCCTCATTTCTATCCCCTTGTCCATGTCTTTGGGAGGTTGTTACTTTGTGTCCTACCTATCCCGGGGCTGGTGGTTTGGGGAAAGGTATAAGAACAGGCCCGGACAGGAGTCCGGGCTTAGGGTGGTGACCTGGACCTCCCTACAATCAAGGGTACCTCAGAGGTCAGGGTGAGCGCAGGGCCCAAAGTCTTAGGGCCAGCTTAGCACCCCCTTGATATTAGGTTGTTCACGTGGAATTCACAATGTTTAGTGTCAACACCTAGCCGGTTGAAGAAGTCTGTAGTAACATTGTGGGTAAAAGTGCATTCTTTGCAGTATGAACGGCTGTGAGCACAGACCTTGAAGTTCGGGATTCAGTAGCAACAGGTGAACCGGGGAACAGGACCAGAGACTCCAACCTCATAGGGTTCACGCTACCGTCATACGGACTACCGTTGAGAGACTACCATGAGGGGACCCCTAGATGCTCCAAGCCATGGGGACCCACCAACCAAAGACAGGTGCAGGGGAAAGACGCCACCAGGTCACTAAACTGGAACTGGGACTAAGGGGAACAGCGGTCAAGACCAATCTTCCTCGGGTGACCAGTTTCCATCTGACTGTGAGTAAAGGAAAAAGTTACACTGCAACCCCCTGTGTGATCTACCTTCTTTCTGCACCCATCTACATCACCTATCCTCTGGGGCCCGGCCCTGCTTGCGGAGGGTCTAACATCCAGGTTTCCACTAACACCAGCCCCAGTTGTGAGAACTGTGCAGTGGCGGCTCCATCTAAATAGCTGCAACCCCCAATTGGCGTCACATTATAAACTTTCATCTAATGTCCACTGTAAATATACCCCTTTTTAAAAAGCGTCCCCAGGGACACGGAATCGGGCAACGGCCACCAAATGACATCACCCAACAATATGCCGCCCGGGACCAAGTACCCCATAGCCCTGGGCGACACAGGTCCACTCAGCGTAGGACAGACTAGCCATCCAAGGCCAACCCACCCGTAGAAGCACCCACCCTCTTGTAAACCTCTGTATTAGAAGGAACATCGAAGGAGGAAGTGTCTCTGAGAGCCAGTGGTTTTTGGAAGTGTGTTGACAAGATCCTCTCATCACCTCCTTGACAGAGTTCCTATTTCCCACACTCATAAGCTCCACCGGCGAATCACCTTCAGGACCAGGGTAACATAAACCGGGAGATGTCCATGCGATGTCCTTCACATGCCTTCCTGTCTCCCATTCATGGAAATTGAGCTGAAGCTACCCCCTGCGGAAGAATAACCACTGAGGAGCCCTCTCTTTCCAGAGGTTTGAGATGTGTTCACATTCAAAAGGTGTTCACAAGGAACACCACATTGTTAACCATATTTAACCCCCCTAGTCTTCTTCTACGGTAAGTAACCTTTCCGCTTGACTAGGTTCAGTTTGTTTCCCCATAACAGCTGTAAAAACAGACTGTAAACCTGCGTTCAGAGCGCCTCTGGCAAGATGCACATACTGCCTAGATAGAATAACAAAGGCAGCAGAAAAGCTTTGCACAGACACCCTTTCCCTCAGACTCAAGTCCAATTCTTCTAGTGTTCCACTCCCTGCATGGTACATATAATTCTCCATCCCAGTTTCTAGCGGGGTAATCATTTGGCCCACATTCTATGCCTAGGACTTTGGCAAATGCCTGGAGTTCTTGGAAGCTGTCGGAAAGACTGAAATCAGTCACTTCTCCACTCAGCCAAAGACTTTCAGACTTGTCCTGGCTGACCTTGGACTCGGAAGCCTCGGAGCAGCACTGTATCTCTGACATTACTGCCAGCGCCTCCTCTCCCAAGGAAATGAAAACTGTGACCTCATCAGCATAGACCATTACTCTCAGGATGGTATACTACTGTCAAGGTAGAGATTTTTGGTGAAGACTGCTAATGGAGTCCTCGTATTAGCTATATATCAGAGCCGATATTAATCTATCAGACAATGAATACATGAGACATGTTCTCCTTTAGCCAGCATCACCAACTAACTTGTGTATTCCATAGATCTAATTATACAGTAAGCATGAATAACCTTGAAGATAAACAGGAAGTGCTTCACTCCCCAATTTCTCACAGCACATTGCCTGCCTCCCGTACATTCCTTCTGTGTGAACATTACTGATAACACTTTTGCAGCTTCATATTCTGGCTTCATTATTTTTGGTTAACTCCTTCATGACTTATACAGCTTAGAATTATATTATGGGTCTATGCGATGGCTACATAGACAGACAGATAATTATGCAACTACATCTACATTTTGATTATTTATATACACAGATATTCTTATTACATTTGAACAAACAAGCTATAGCTCAGACGACCTCCACAGTGTGTGCCAGTGTTGCCCATCTGTACCACTGCCAATGGTTCCACGATTTATCCTCCTAATGAAGGGGTCAGTCGCAAACATATACAGTAGAGGGCTAAGAAGACAACCCTGGCAAACACCGGACCTGAGCACAAAAGGTCATTCAATCCAACCATTCACCAGTGGGAAACTCTCGGCCCCTCCATGCAGCACCTTCAGCCAGGCCACAAATCCCCCCAGCAGACCATACCTCAGCAAAGTGGACCAGAGGTACTCGTGATCATCCTGGTCAAAGGCTTTTGACGGATCTAGAGACAGCATATACAGTCCCTGACAGAAGTTCTGTCGCTTATCCATTTTATGTAAATAAAAGCTTATAACCTGACTTTAAATTCATCCATTGGTTTCATAAATTACTCTTTTGAAAGCTGAAACCCTCCCAAATTTAGCTTAGTTTATGAAAATAAAGTTGCTGCAAAGCTGAAATGTTGATTATTTAATGAACACAGAAAGGTCAGATTTTGGCAAGACAAAAGTTTTGTCGCCTTGTCATATAATGTACCCAATCTTAGTTTACATCTTCACCTATGCTCACTAAATGATCGGTTAATTAGTGGGTGTGTATAAAAAGAAACCCAGCACCCCAGACCTTCAGTTGAACTGCAACTTGACTTCTTACAACATGCCAAAGATCCATCATGCAACAAAAGCCTTGATTATCAAGAGGCTCAAGAACAGATTCACTGCAGAGGTGGCTGGCACCTTTAATGTGTCTCAGCGTCAAGTACAAAGACTTAAAAAAAAAATTGAAGAGACTGGAGATGTTTTTGACAAGCCCAGGTCCGGCAGACCCCACAAGACAGCTGCTCAGGTGGAACGTTTGTTGGTTAGAAAAGCCAAAGCCAGACCCTCTTCCACTGCAGCAAAGCTCCAAAAGGCCTGTTCACCTCAAGTACCTGTGTCAACTAGAACAGTTTCAGAAGGTGGATTTCTCTGATGAATCTTCAGTTGAATTACACCACAGCTGCCGCAAAAACTTCAGGAGACCTACTGGAGCCTGAATGGATCCAGAAAACAGTTAAGTTTGGTGGTGAAAAGATCATGGTCTGGGGTTACATTCAGTATGGGGGTGTGCGAAACATTTGCAAGGTGGAAGGCAATATCAATAGCCTAAAATATCAAGAAGTATTAGCTACCTCTTACATTCCCAATCATAAAAGGGGTCAAATTCTGCAGCAGGACTGTGCTCCATCTCATACATCCATCTCTACAACAAAGTTCCTCCTGGCAAAAAAGATGAAGTTGCTCAAGGACTGGCCAGCATAAGGCACAAGACATGAACATCATTGAGCATGTCTGGGGTATGATGAAAGAGGAAGCTTGGAAGACAAAACCAAAGAATCTAGATGAATTCTAGGAGGCATGTAAGACCGCATTTTTTGCTATTCCTTATCACTTCATCAATAAATTGTATGAATCATTGTTGAACCGCATGGATGCAGTCCTTCAAGCTCATGGAAGTCACACAAAATATTAAATATGGCTCTAACAGCACCACAACTTCATTCACCAATGTTATGCAACATACAGTCATATGAAAAAGTTTGGGCACCCCTATTAATGTTAACCTTTTTTCTTTATAACAATTTGGATTTTTGCAACAGCTATTTCAGTTTCATATATCTAATAACTGATGGACTCAGTAATATTTCTGGATTGAAATGAGGTTTATTGTACTAACAGAAAATGTGCAATCCGCATTTAAACAAAATTTGACCGGTGCAAAAGTATGGGCACCCTTATCAATTTCTTGATTTGAACACTCCTAACTATTTTTTACTGACTTACTAAAGCACTAAATTGGTTTTGTAATCTCATTGAGCTTTGAACTTTATAGGCAGGTGTATCCAATCATGAGAAAATGTATTTAAGGTGGCCACTTGCAAGTTGTTCTCCTATTTGAATCTCCTATGAAGAGTGGCATCATGGTCTCCTCAAAACAACTCTAAAATGATCTGAAAACAAAGATTATTCAACATAGTTGTTCAGGGGAAGGATACAAAAAGTTGTCTCAGAGATTTAAACTGTCAGTTTCCACTGTGAGGAACATAGTAAGGAAATGGAAGAACACAGGTACAGTTCTTGTTAAGCCCAGAAGTGGCAGGCCAAGAAAAATATCAGAAAAGCAGAGAAGAAGAATGGTGAGAACAGTCAAGGACAATCCACAGACCACCTCCAAAGACCTGCAGCATCATTTTGCTGCAGATGATATCAATGTGCATCGGTCAACAATACAGCGCACTTTGCACAAGGAGAAGCTGTATGGCAGAGTGATGCGAAAGAAGCCGTTTCTGCAAGCACGCCACAAACAGAGTCGCCTGAGGTATGCAAAAGCACATTTGGACAAGCCAGTTACATTTTGGAAGAAGGTCCTGTGGACTGATGAAACAAAGATTGAGTTGTTTGGTCATACAAAAAGGCGTTATGCATGGAGGCAAAAAAACACAGCATTCCAAGAAAAGCACTTGCTACCCACAGTAAAATTTGGTGGAGGTTCCATCATGCTTTGGGACTGTGTGGCCAATACTGACACCGGGAATCTTGTTAAAGTTGAGGGTCGCATGGATTCAACTCAGTATCAGCAGATTCTTGACAATAATGTGCAAGAATCAGTAATGAAGTTGAAGTTACGCAGGGGATGGATATTTCAGCAAGACAATGATCCAAAACACCGCTCCAAATCTACTCAGGCATTCATGCAGGCAGAGGAACAATTACAATGTTCTGGAATGGCCATCCCAGTCCCCAGATGTGAATATCATTGAACATCTGTGGAATGATTTGAAGCGTGCTGTCCATGCTTGGCGACCATCAAACTTAACTGAACTGGAATTGTTTTGTAAACAGGAATGGTCAAATATACCTTCCTCCAGGATCCAGGAACTCATTAAAAGCTACAGGAAGCGACTAGAGGCTGTTATTTTTGCAAAAGGAGGATCTACAAAATATTAATGTCACTTTTATGTTGAGGTGCCCATACTTTTACACCGGTCAAATTTTGTTTAAATGTGTATTGCACATTTTCTGTTAGTACAATAAACCTCATTTCAATCCAGAAATATTACTCAGTCCATCAGTTATTAGATATACGAAACTGAAATAGCTGTTGCAAAAACCCAAATTGTTATAAAGAAAAAAGGTTAACATTAATAGGGGTGCCCAAACTTTTTCATATGACTGTATCTTTGTATTAGAAGTTAATTATTTGTTTGAATTTCACATTACTTTCTGTGGGCAAGAAAACGTTTGTCTTGCCAAAATCTGACCTTTCTGTGTTCATTAAATGATCAATATTTCAGCTTTGCAGCAACTTTATTTTCATAACATAAACCAAATTTGGGAGGGTTTCAGCTTTCAAAAGAGTAATTTATAAAACCAATGGATGAATGTAAATTCAGGTTATAAGCTTTTATTTACATAACATGGATAAACGACCTCACTTCTGTCAGGGACTGTACCCCTTCCACAGGCCTGCCCTACCCTGCTCCATTGTGTCCCAAACACCAAGAACAGCGCTAAAAGTGCTATGGCCAGTGTTGTACAGTGTTTGTTCACTGTATCTTACCCTTCTGGCCAGTAGCAGTGCAGTGCTTGGCTTCCGAAAGGAGTTGTGGTGCAAATTTTACCAGTCTGTTGAAAAGCACCTTAGCCAGAACCTTTTTGTCCACATTGAGAAGTGCTATGGGCCTCCAATTCTTATTGTACAACTGATCCTTACCTTTTGACAGAAGAATCAAAGCTGATCTCCTCATTGACTTCAGCAGAGTGTCCAATGAAAGACACTCATTAAACAACCGAGTCAACAAAAGGACCAAACAGTCCTTAACACTCTTATAGAACTTGAATGTTAAGCCCTCTGGACCTGATGACTTTTTCGGCCCATCAGTTGCCAGTCTCACTTCTCCTTCTTTGATCTCCTCCACCATGACATCAAGTGAGGGGTCCTCTCCTGGCATAGGGGCCGCCTCAGCCAGGCAAGCTTATATCTTTTCTCGATGTTGCTCCTTCCTCCCCAAGAGGTGAGAGTAGTAGGATCTGATGATTTCCAGGGTCCCTGATTTGGACCTTATCAGAGATGCCATACCACCCTTCAGATCCAACACCATCTTACCACTCATTGACATATTGTAGTTTCTGTAAGGGTCAGCCAAGTGGTACTTCCTGAAATCCTGCTCAAAAACCAAAGATGTGTGCCTATCATACTGACACCTCTTTGGCAAGGATTTCACTCTGAAGCTGTCCTCACGGTCACCTCCACCCGAAACAAGGTTCTCAGGCTTCCTCATCAGGCTCTGATACAGGTGCTCTCAGTTCAGTCTTCTGAGATTGAAGAGCTATTGGAAGAACTTAGTACCTGGCACTTAAACATCTCCCACCACTCAGACTCATTGTTACAAAAGTCCACCAATGGACCTAGGTCCCTCTAATTCAACCATCCTCCACAAATTATACATTTTGACAGTAAATTCTTTATAACCGACAATGTTGTGTGCACTGAGGAAATCATCCAGGCCTTTTTTTTTTTTTTTTTTAAAGTTGTTATAGTGTCAGCCATTACTACTAGTGTTGAGTGAGTAGTTAACAATTCATACTCACTATGCTGTCAATGGGAAATACTCGCTAAGTAGCGAGTAACCCAAAAGCCGTACTTTTCGTTACGAGTAGAGAATAGTACGGCTTTCGGGTTATTCGCTACTTAGCAAGTATTTCCCATTGAGTTACATTGCACCTGCTACTCGTAACGAATATGCGAGTAGCGGACAGTACTCGCTAGCAGCATAGCGAGTACGAATAATTAACTACTCGCTCAACACTAATTACTACCTTTTGTGGTAGGGCATTCCATAATCTGACTGCTCTAACTGTAAAGAACCCTCTCCTATTTAGATGCCGGAATCTCTTTTCTTCAACTTGCAGTGAGTGCCCCCTGGTCCTTAGTATTGTCTATAGAAGAAATGTCATGTGCCCGTCCTTTATATTGACCACACATGTATATAAATGAGATCTCCTCTGAGACGTCTTTATTCTAAGCTAAACAAATCCAACTTTTTCAACCTGTCATCGTATGGGAACTCTTCCATTCCTTGCAATAAACTGGTTGCCTGCCTGTGCCCTCACTATCTGAATATATCTTAATATTGGTGTGAGTAACGAATAGTGCCCAGTATATTCGCTCAACATTAATACTTACTGAATATATACAACCCCTGGCAAAAATTATGGAATCACCTGGCTCTGAGGATGTTCATTCAGGTGTTTACTTTTGTTTAAGAAATGCAGATCACAGACATGGCACAAAATTAAAGTCATTTCAAATGGCAACTTTCTGGCTTTAAGAAACACTAAAAAAAATCATGAAAACATAATGTGCTAGCCAGTAACTGTTACTTTTCAAGATCAAACAGGGGGAAAAATTATGGAATCACTCAATTATGAGGAAAAAATTATGGAATCACCCTGTAAATTTTCATTCCCAAAACTAGCACCTGCATCAAATAAGATCTGCTTGTTAGTCTGCATCTAAAAAGGAGTGATCACAGCTTGGAGAACTGTTGCACCAAGTGGACTGACATGAATCATGGCTCCAATATGTGAGCTGTCAATTGAAACAAAGGAGAAGATTTTCAAACTCTTAGGCTATGTGTCCACGGTAGAATGTACCTGCGGATTTTTCTGCATGAAAATCCGCGACTTTCGCGGCAAATCCGCACCTTATTTTTGCTGCGGATTTGCCGCAGATTTACCGCGGATTTACCGCAGAATTGTAGCGGATTTTGATGCGGATTTTTTTTTTTTCCCCATTCTATACCCAAAATCCGCACCAAAATCCGCAACAATAATTGACATGCTGCAGATTTTTCCGGATCAAAATCCGCGGCAAATCCGCCGCGGAAAAATCCGCAGCATGGACACATCATTTCCAAAATGCCATTGAAATGGCTTGGAAGTGCTGCTGCTGCAGATTTTCGGAAAATCCGCGGTAAATCCGCGGCAAATCCGCGGCAAAATCCGCGCAAAATCCGCAGCGTGGACACATAGCCTTAAAAGAGGGTATATCATCACACAATGTTGCAAAAGATGTTGGTTATTCAGTCAGCTGTGTCTAAAATCTGGACCAAATACAAACAACATAAGAAGGTTGTTAAAGGCAAACATACTGGTAGACCAAAGAAGACATCAAAGCGTCAAGACAGGAAACTTAAAACAATATGTCTCCAAAACAGGAAATGCACAACAAAACAAATGAGGAATGAAAGGAAGTGGAGTCAATGTCTGTGACCGAACTGTAAGAAACCGCCTAAAGGAAATGGGATTTTCATACAAAAAAGCTAAACGATAAAAAGATGATTGCCTGAAGAGAACATGTAAATTTCCACAGTCATGGATGATATGGAGCTGCATGTAAAGTAAAGGCAGTGGGGAGATGGCTGTCATTACAACTTCAATAAATGCCCAAGTTTACATTGAAATTTTGGACACTTGTCTTATTCCATCAATTAAAAGGATGTTTGGCGATGATGAAATAATGTATCAAGATGATAATGCATCTTGCCATAGAGGAAAAACTGTGAAAACATTCCTTGAAAGAAGACACAAAAGGTCAATGTCATGGCCTGCAAACAGTCCAGATCTCAATCTAATTGAAAATCTTTGGTGGAAGTTGAAGAAAATAGTCCATGACAAGGTTCCAACCTGCAAAGCTGATCTGGCAACAGCAATCAGAGAAAGTTGGAGCCAGATGGATAAATAGTACTGTTTGTCACTCATTAAGTCCATGCCTCAGAGACTGTATGTTGTTATAAATGCCAGAGGTGGTGCAACAAAATACTAGTGATGTATTGGAGAGTTCTTTTGTTTGTTTTTCATGATTCCATAATTTTTTCCTCATAATTGAGTGATTCCATAATGTTTTCCTCATAATTGCGTGATTCCATAATTGTTCCCCCTGTTTGGTCTTGAAAAGTAACCGTTACTGGCTAGCACATTATGTTTTCATGATTTTTTTTTTAGTGTTTCTTAAAGCCAGAAAGTTGGCATTTGAAATGACTTTAGTTTTGTGCCATGTCTGTGATCTGCTTTTTTTAAACAAAAGTAAACACCTGAATGAACATCCTCAGAGCCAGGTGATTCCATAGTTTTTGCCAGGGGTTGTAGATAAGGCATTTAATTTATTTTTTTCTCTTTTAATTACTTTGTTAATGCCTGTAAGCACCATATGCAGGCACATGGCTTCCTGCCCTGTTCACGTGGTGAAAATATGAGCCTGTAACTTAGAAGGGATAAGTTAGATGGCCAATAAAGAATCTTATTTGGCACAGAAGGAAAGTTCAGTGTACACCATAGCAGTAGGAAATATAATATGTATCCATTCTGATTGAATATCACATTTAACAGCATTTTGTGTGATCTTAGATTTTCCCTTGTGCTTTACTAAGGAATGAAGAACAGTCAAGATCTCATCTACTCACAAGCAGCATTACCTTGGGGGAGCAAGCAGTCTTATACAAACGTAAAAATGAATTTCAATGATGGCAAAAAGTTATTAAAATACAAGAAAACCAAACAGTATCTGTGCCAGATGCTTTCCTAATTTTTTAACCTCTTAATGAGCAGGCATGGAAAGGATAGCAATTTTTTTTTTTGTCTCTCCACATTTCAGTAAGCCATAACATTTTAATTGTTTCAAGTACCTAGTTATATGAGGCTTTGTTTTATGCTGGAGAAAAGTATTATATTAGGGGGTCATATAAATTACTATTTACAGACAACCCGTCATTATATTCATGGTGCCTTAACCATGGACAGCATGAGTCAGAGCCCGGCTGTGCGATTCCAGCAAGGTATATTTTCTCTGTAAGGCTATGTGCACACACTGCGTTTTTTTGACGCTGCGTTTTTGTGAGTTTTTTAGCGCTAAAAACGCACAGAAACGCAGCGTCTTTAAAAAACGCATGAAAAAAACGCAACGTTTTTACCACGTTTTGGTGCGTTTTTGGCTGCGTTTTGCTGCGTTTTTGCTCACTGCGCTTTTGTGTTTTTTTATCAGTGAACATTGCCATTAAAGATTGTTGAAAAAAAAAAAAAAAAGGTCTGATGTCATTTCCTTCTTCCATATGTTCTTCATTCTCCACTAGTGTATGCAGGAGAGCAGACAGTTGCAGAACTACAAGGCTCAGCATGCTCCATCCAGGACTGTGTGCTGGAGGGAGAGTCAGGGGAAGCAGACCTACAAGGCTCAGCCTACTCCATCCACTAGTGGATGCAGGAGAGCAAACAGCAGCTGCAGAACTACAAGGCTCAGCATCCTCCTTCCAGGACTGTATGCAGGATTTCTTTGCCCCCCCAAACAAAAAAATGATGTGGGCTTCGCCATATTTTTGTATGCTAGCCAGGTACAGCAGGCAGGTACGGGCTGCCCCAACCCCCAGCTGCTTTCTGGGCACCCCGCTGCGAATTGCAGTCCGCAGCCACCCCAGAAAATGGCACTTTCATAGAAGCGCCATCTTCTGGCGCTGTATCCAACTCTTCCAGCTGCCCTGGTGACGGGTGGCTCGCTGGGTAATAATGGGGTTATGGCTAGCTGTATATTATCAGCTGGCCCTAAGCCCGAAATTCATGGTGTCACGCCAATATTAGACATGGCCACCATGAATTTCTAGTAAAGCTAAAAAAAAAAACACAACACACACAAAAATATTTTTATTAGAAATAAAACACAACACAATTAAGTGACTCCATCTTTTTTGAAATAAAGAACCCCACTCCACAGTAATCCTGGGTCAAGGGTCCCGCGCCGTCCAATCTGGATCCAATATCATCTGATCGGTATGCTGGAAGGCAAAGCGATCAGATGATGTGTCAGGTTCTAGGATGTGAATCACATCACACAGCAGCTGATTGTATAAAAGCCGTTTATACAATCAGATGATGCATCAGTGCAAAAAAAAAAAATACTCACTTATGTGCTGATTACCGGCAGCTCCTGGAGTGGAGTTTGATCCCGTCCAATCGCTGCAGGAGCTGCCGGTAATCAGGGATGAAGTCTCCTGATGGCATCTGCTGACAGGTTAAGCCGGCCGGGCGCCGGCGTCACCGCGAGACTTATGATCAGCTGATGCATCAGGTGACCGCATCAGGTGATCAGCGCCAGGTCCTGCAGCTATCGGAGGTGTCCCGGCCGTCTGCACACAGCTGGAGCGGCGGGTACCGGGAGAGGAGCTGGGAGCGGACATGGCACCAGGAGTCTGCAGACAGGTTAATATGACATTTTTTTTTCTACTGTTCACTTTTGTTTTCGCAGCTGCCTCCACCTCCCGCCCAGACATGGCGCCTCACGGCAGCTGACATGCACAGGACTGGAGCATGGCGCCTCACAGCAGCTGACATGCACAGGACGCAGCGGTGGCGGTACCGGGAGGATTCACGCTTCTGTATTTACTGACAGAAGGAATCCTCTTCCTGTACATGTCACTTTACTGCCCACCCCTTGCGTTTATAGCTGCGTTTTTAGTCATGGAAACACACTAAAATGCAGCTATATTTGCAATTTGCTGTTTTCATTGCATTTTTGAACATCTCATTGAACTCAATGGGTGGAAAACGCAGTGAAAAACGCAAAAATAATTGATATGCTGCATTTTTGTGGGCACCACAAAAGCGCAGCTAAAAAAAAACGCTGTGTGCAGACAGCAAAAATGAAAACTCATAGACTTTGCTGGGGAAGCAAAGCCATGCAGTTTTCTGAGCAAAAACGCACCCAAAAAACGCACAAAAACGCCACGAAAAATGCACTGTGTGAACTTACTCTAATGCTGTAACAGCGGCAGCATAGCTATCTGGGACGGTAGAGTTAAGTTGTATGGTAGAGTAGGGAGACATGATCTACGACATAATCTACCTATGATTAAAATCTTCATCTTTATTCAGCAAATTTTTAAAACATCATGATGGTTGAATAAAGGCTACTTTACACACTGCGATATCGGTCCCGATATCGCTAGTGTGGGTACCCGCCCCCATCTGTTAGGCGACACGGGCAAATTGCTGCCCGTGCCGCACAACAGCCGTCACACATACTTACCTATCCAGCGACGTCGCTGTGACGGGCGAACCGCCTCCTTTCTAAGGGGGCGGTCCGTGCGGCGTCACAGAGACGTCACTGAAGCGTCACTGAACCGCCGCCCAATAGCAGCGGAGGGGCGGAGCTGAGCGGGACGTAACATCCCGCCCACCTCCTTCATTCCTCATAGCGGCCGGGAGGCAGGTAAGGGGAGCTTCCTCGTTCCTGCGGCGTCACACGCAGCGATGTGTGCTGCCGCAGGAACGAGGAACAACTTCGTTACTGCTGCAGTAACGATTTTTAAGAATGGACCCCCATGTCGCCGATTAGCGATTTTGCACGTTTTTGCAACGATGCAAAATCGCTTATAGGTGTCACACGCAACGGCATCGCTAATGCGGCTGGATGTGCATCACCAATTCCGTGACCCCAACGACTCCGCATTAGCGATGTCGCAGCGTGTAAAGCCCGCTTTAGTCTCAACATGTTTCAGGCAATCATGCCCTTAGTCACTGAGATACAAAATCACTATAACCCAAGGTTTAAAAGCACTAATTCAACAACCAATGATCATATAGACATCTGTTAGCAATAATTACACATATGAAGATCATTTACATAATCACAAGTCACTCCACGAATTTCTTCAAATGAATTAATACAGATACAACGTGTCATTCCTATAGTTCATTCACTTGGGGTATTTTGTATCCAATTTTATAATCCAATATAATTCTCTCAATAAAAGTTTTTTCATATATCTCCCCCTCTAACCTGAACATCCATTTTCTTTATACTATAAAACATAAAGTTGTGTAACTCACCATTATGCTTCTCCACAAAGTGTTTACATGCACCTGAATATCCAGAATTTTTATTTTTAATATTGGTAATGTGCTCCGCTATCCGTTTTTTTATTTTTCTTTATTGTACAACCAATATATTTAATTTCACATTATTTGCAGTATATGCAATAGACCACAAAATTCGTGTTGCAATTAATACATTTTTCATATCCATATTCGTGTCAATGATGAAAGATTGATGAAAAATAATCTGCTTATAATAAGGAAATTTCACAAGTCCACACGGTTTTATGTTTTTTTATTCTTGGTGTTTTTTTCCATATTGATCCATACCTCTACCCAACTCTGCTGAAACTTATACCCTTCTTCATGGAGTCCCGGCAAGAAAAGCTGCGATATGTATTTGGTGAATTAGCAAATAGCATTGATCCAGACCTTAAGGGGTTAATGCACAAGTTGGAGAAAATCTCTCATCAAGAACTAAGAACATGGTGGGATCATAAGGCTAAGACCGCACTTTGCAGTTGAATTCTGCAGCGTGTAAGTCACTGTGTGTGCGTCTCAGAAGGCAGCTGAAAAAGCTGTGTTCTGAGATGCATTCGGCAGAAGGCAAAGTGCGGACATTCCTGGTGAGAATTCATGCATTCTGGATGCTTTCTCTGCCATAGACAGATTGGGAAAAGCATCCAGAACGCACATTTTTCACAGAACGCACCCACTCGGCTCTGCAGCATCCCCATAGACTTGCAGTAGAGCCGAGTGGGACCACACTGTCACTGTCATGCCTGGCTGCGGACAGTGCCGCGCGATCAGAATGAACTCGGATGAACTTCACCCGACTTCATTGTGATCGCGCGGCTCTGTGCGTTCGCCTCGGCTTGATTTGCGGTCACACGTGAAGGACTCCCCTGTGATCGCCAATACCCTGAGTGACTGCAGTGAGCTGCGCAATCAGCAGTGCTTTCACTCAGGTTACACGCGGGCACAGCTGCAGTCCTCCACCGGAGAGCGGTGGCTGCGAGTAACCTCAGTGACAGCACAGCTGATCGCGCGACTCACTTCAGTTGCTGCATGGAGCTCACAGGAGCGGCGGTGTTCTACTGCCACTCCTGTCAGCTTCCGATGTAGCAGAGCTGGAAGCGTCGGAGGACCTTGCATGGATTACGTCGGACCTGGAGGTGTTTTTGAGGGGTTAATAAAGTAGTGAAAGAGGGTGTTTTTTTGTCTTTCATTACAAATAAATGATTTTTTGGATGTGTGTGTTTATTTACTTTAACTTACAGGTTCATCATGGAAGGTATCTCGGGGAGACGCCTCCCATGATTAACCTAGGACTTAGTGGCAGCTATGGGCTGCTGCCATTAACTCCTTATTACCCCATTTGCCACCGCACCAGGGCAATTCGGAATGAGCCGGTAAAGTCCCGGGACTGTTGCATCTAATGCATGCGGCAATTCCGGGCGGCTGCTGGCTGATATTGTTAGGCTGGGGAGCTCCCCATAATGTGGAACTTCCCATCCTGAGAATACCAGCCTTCAGCCGTGTGGCTTTACCCTGGCTGGTATCCAAATGGGGGGGGACCGCACGTCGTTTTTTTTCATTTATTTATTTTTTTTACTGCTCGATATAGACACACCCACCGGCGGCTGTGATTGGTTGCAGTGAGACAGCTGTCACTGGGGGCGTGTCTGACTGCAACCAATCATAGGCGCCGGTGGGCATGGAAAGCAGGGAATACGTGATGGCGTAATGAGCGGCCGGCATTTTCAAAAGAGAAGGGGCCGCCATAGTGTGAACGCCGTGCAGGTGATCGTGGATAAGTGAGTATGAGAGAGGGGGTGGGAGGGAGAGACAGACATGGACAGAGAGAGAGATAAAGACATAGAGAGAGAGAGACTGACCGACAGGCCGACCGACAGAGAGAGAAAGAAGAAAGAACTGCCTTTGTTATGTTAAAAAAAACATGTGGATCGCAATAATAATGCAATGCAAGCGCACTGCTTCACATTTTGGCAGAGATTTTCTACAACTCATTGATTTCAATGGGTGTAGAATGCAGCCAAAATGGCAAAAAAAAATTGACATGCTGCTTCTTTGAACGCATGGTTTTTGCCACAAAATATCCAAATTAAACGCTGCGTTTGGAAACGCAAAGTCCGGACTAGAAATCCACATTTTCCATAGACTTTGCTGGAAAATCAAAACGCATGCCTTTTGGCATGAAAACGCTGCAGTTCCAAACGGACCTGAAAAGCAGCTGAAAAGCAGGTGGAAACGCAAAGTGCGGTCTTAGCCTAATACTCTGAACACTTATGTGGAGAAAATGATGATACCGAGAGGACTCAGGATCAAAAACGTACCCACATATATTGTCTCTGACACATTCCTAAAGGCCCCGTCACACACAGAGATACATCTTTGGCAGATCTGTGGTTGCAGTGAAATCATGGACATATTGTTCCATTTGGACACAGCCACAAACCTGGCCCTGATTGTCCACAATCTCACTGCAACCACAGATCTGCCGCAGATTTATCTCTGTGTGTGACAGGGCCTTTAAACAATGGAATGAGATTCTGTCACAATGTTCTAATCAGTCTAATGAAATTAATTATCTCAGAGGAAGAAAAAAAGTTGGAACAGATTAAATTGGACATTGCACAAATCAAGACCTCTTTGGAGGGATTTGATAGAAACAAGGAATATGAATTGTTAAATAAAAAAATGAAAGAGAATCTGGATAAAATTGAGGAGAATATTACAACTATTGAAAAGATAAAATTTCAGAGACACTGTATAGACTATAAATATGATAAAATTTATGAATGGAGAAGGAAAAGGTTTGTTCCACGTAAATTGGACTTGAAAACTAAATTTGATCCAAAACCTATTCGTCAAGGAGACTGAAGCTCATCGAGGAATGTAACCTTCTGTCTGAAGATGGTTTCTCAGATGCTAATATAGAGGACTTTGTATCATCAATGGAGGAAGCAGTGGAAGAATGTAGCTTTTCCTCCTCAAAAACCGGGGGGGAAAGGAAAAGAGGAGAAGTAGGAAGAAATCTAGATCCTCACAGTTCAAATACAAGAAGAATGAAATAATGGATAATTTATGGGCAAGAGTTATTGTTCTCACCCCTACAATTTTATCGGAACATGAGATCAATGTATTAAATAAGGGAATTAATTTTGTTCCCAATTAAAATTTTGATTTATATCAAACGATTATGGATGTAAATAAATTAGCCAGAATGCTTAACGGTAAAAAAACATTTTTACATTGATCAAAATGTTCCGGATGAAGAAATAGTGGTTGAAGAAAACCCACACAATGTGCCACTGTTAATGTTTGATGAACAATGTTTACGGTTAGATTTGGAAGAACTAGAGAGGAATTCTGATAATGTAGATTTGATAAGTATGAAAGCTGGTGAATTCCGTATTGCTAATCCTGTTTTCTATCCTAAAGAATCAAGGGTTGAATGTGTCTCCACCTTCCAAACATTGGTTGAGAAGGATTTGAAGGAGTTATTTAGAAATACCAAGGATAACAGGTGGCGTGGTGGTGACAATTTAACCCTTGAGGAGAGAAAAGCGATAAGGCAGGATGTATTGTTATTATGGATAAAAAATATAATGAAAAATGTGTTTATGACATCTTGGACAATAATGAAACAAACAAAAAGATTCAATCAAATCCTACAGAATACTGTACTAGAATACTAAATCAATTGTTGGACTATGGGGAAAAATGGGAGTTTTTTTCTAAAAAAATGAGAGATAATATCAATTTTTTATAGATTACCAAAAACCCATAAAAATGAGTTTCCTATACCATTGCGCCCTATTATATCCAGTATTTCATCGCTAAATGAAAATCTAAGTAAATGGGTACGTTCTCATCTATAACCTCTGATTCCCAGAACCCAGGGATATTTGAAAGAAACCTCAACGATGATAGATTATATGAAGCAAACTAAATGGTCTGAGAAATCTAGATTTCTATCTTGTGATGTTATAAATCTGTTTCTTCTATCCCCCATGAATTAGCAGTATCGGCTGTGTATTATCACTTACAGAAATACAGTGGATATACTGGTGAAACTAAGGAAATACTTGTCCGCAGTATAGAGTATTTATTGAAAAATAATTTCTTCATGTTCAATGAGGAATATTATATGCAAATTGAGGGCTGCCCGATGGGCTCGTGTTTTTCGCCTTCATTGGCTATTCTTTTTATGTCCTGGTGTTAAGAGAACTCGATTTTCTCTGAAAAAAAAAAAACAACAATTTATAGAAGATATAGATCTATATTTAAGATATTTGGATGACATACTAGTAATATGGGTGGGAGAACTGGAGAGAGTCCCACTATTTATCAAATACATTAATATGAACGGTATCAATCTAAAATTTACATAAACTGAACCACAAAACCAAGTCAGTTTTTTAGATCTATACCCAATGGGCAAACAGGAAAAACATAAAATTAATTACCGCAACTATAGGAAACTGATTAGTGGGAACACAACCCTAAGAGCAGATAGCTGCCATCCAGGACATACCATTAATTCTATACCATATGGGAGATGAATAGAATCTATAGAAATTGTTCAAACGAAATCTGGTTTAAAGAACAAAGTGGTATAGCAAAAATGAGACTTTTGGAAAGGGGATATAAGAAAAGACAGGTGGATGAAGCCATTAAAAAAGAAATTGAAAAAAATACTATGAATAATAGAGAAAAAAGTATGGAATTAGACAAAAACACGAGATCGGGTAAATATAATAAATCCAATATTAAAGGGAACCAAACATCAGGATTTTCGTATATAAGGTAAAGCCAGTGCAGTACTGACACTATCAGGCACAGTCTGTACATAAAGGGGATATAGCAATCGCAGTATTAAGAAGGGCTACCTTAGGGCTAAAAATACTCCGAGATCCCAACTCCTCCTGGCAAGACAGAAGGATAAATTGGATGGCCCAGGGGTTAGGTTTATTACCACCTTTAACCACGAATGACATAATATTAGAGCCATTCTGACCCGACACTGGCCCATACTAACTACCGACCCATTTTTGAAGGACTCCCTCTCTGACTACCCCTTGATGACAGCCAGAAGATCGGCCAACCTCCGTGATGTGCTTGTCAGAAGCCATTATGTTCCACCAGTATCTGGCTTTTTGGGCCTGAGGAACCCTCGTGTTGGTTGTTTCCCGTGTGGCCACTGTCTGGCCTGCAGCAATGTCCTGCGGAGTTCGGTGTTTTCCTCAGCAACGGGACGTGTGAATTTCAGATCAGGAACTACGTGTCATGTGGCACCTCAAACGTTGTGTATTATGCCGTTTGTGGGTGCCCATTGATTTATATTGGTCTGACCTAGCGTGAGCTGCATGTCCGCGTCCGCGAACATGTAAGGGACATTGCTGCAGCCCAGACCGTGGACGATATTGCCTCTTTGAAGACCATCCCGCGCCACTTCAAGGTCCACCACAGGTGTGACCCGAAATCCCTATCTATACGTGGGATTGAGGTGGTCCATGGTGGCACTAGGGGAGGCAATATCAGGAGAAGGCTTGCCCAACGTGAGACAAGATGGATGGTGACACTTGGTACAGTCACCCCCTCGGGTCTCAATGACGCCTTAAGCTTTGCCTCCTTTTTCTCACATCGCCCCATTTGGTTATTTCCCTTCTATGTGAGGGAGCTATGTTTTTAGTGCTATATGTTTGTTTTTCTATCCATTATTTATTTATCCCTTTCCTTCTTTCACATGTCCCCTAAAAGCAGCTTGAATCCTGTCCTATTCCATCCTAATCAGCTGAAAGCCGACATATGGATATACTGAATAAACATTCTGATTGACGTATCTGCCATTGAAATGAACACAGAAACTGGACTGAATACAGATCATGTCACAATGTATCTTAATTCTATTTACTGAACTGTGTATGTCATTGGCAGTATTATTTTCGGTGTTTTTATCTAATTTAAAACAAATGTGCACTCTGCAGCACAAATACCTTGCTCTCCTTTATCTGTCATGGAATGTGCGCGCGCGCGCGTGCTGTGCCTCTGGCCCGTCCTCCTCCCGGCCGTCTCTGGGTGGCGTCGGCGCATGCTCGGGTGCTATGGTGATGCGTCCCCGCTCCCGCGCATGCACTGATGCCATGACGGCTTGTGAGGATCCTCGGGATCTGGAGGCGCCGCGCGCGCATGCGCCGTGATTATCCACTGACTGGACACAGCTGTTACAGGCTGCTTCCGGCTATTTAAACCTGCCAGTTACAGGGACTAATCACTCCCTGATGAAGCAATAGTACACATTCCTTGTGAAACGTACATTGGAGTCCATTCCTGGGGTTTAACTCCCTCCTCACCTGACTAACCTGTCTGCCTTTTTCTTCCGTGAAAACCAGTATACAGTATGTAGTGGTTCTTTCTTTGCATGTGCCTGTATTGCTGCAATGAAATATGTCCTTGGCATACTAACGTCATAGTTCATCTATTTGCATATTATTGCTATTTACCCTTCTGATTGTCATAGCAGCATTCTGGCACTATGCAGATAGGACCCTTGCATGACTGCTCTTGGCTACTGATTCATGTGATGTTCATTTTATGAGAGAAGCGCCAGCTGTGGGATTTTTTTCTTGATATGGCCAGCAGTATCTGCAATGTATGGTCTGAGCTTTATGCATAACCTCCTTTGGTGTAACAATCCAGAGTCAGTTTGTCTACACTGAATCAATCCCCTCCTGGTGTAACAATGTGTTTTGGTCATATTTACTCATGACTAAGGTTTTATCTTTTCTACGTGAATTTATTCTTACACTTGAATTCTTTCAATCTTTTTTAAAACACTAGGCGTACGAGTCAAGTGCCATCTGTGGGATTTTTTCACTGAGGTGTGTGGAGGCTTGTGTTCTACATATGTCTACACTGCCCTGCTGATCTAGTCTGTCTTACTCTTCTGTGGCATACTAATTCCACAGTTTGCTTATTCTTGTTACGTTCTACTAATTGATTTAACTTATGTAGATGTGGCGCCCTGGACAAGCCAGGACGTCACAGGTACTGCAACAACACACCCCACACCCCGGCTAGGCACATCAAAGTCAGACAAAAAATCCTTGTTGCCTCCCACCAGGGGCTGATGTCTACACCAGGGGGTGGAGCCAGGTGGTTGGCCCCACCCACCGAGGAGTTCACAGTCCTGGAGGCGGGAAAAGAAAGGCAGAGTAGTGCAGAGTAGTGCAGAGTAGTGCAGAGTAGTGCAGAGTAGGGCAGAGTGGTTGGAGAGTTCAAGAGTGAAGTGGTAGTGGAGCAGACTGACCGTGTCCGGGTGCGTGGCCCGGGCACATACAGCAAGGTTGGCAGACGGTGGTGACCGTCTGCAGGAGGGGCTGATTGACGTGAACCATAAGGACCGAAGGGCCCGGTCTACACCCGCTCGCCCTGCTACCTCCCCCACTACCCGTGTTGGCTGCTGCTGCCCCGTCACTAGGCCCGCTACCACCACAATCGGTAGCGGTACCCTGCCAATCCGCCCCGGTGGACCGACCTGCAGCAGAAGCCCGTGACCGCCCTGAACCGCTTCCATGGAAGAAGCCGAAGGCTGAGCCCATCAGCGAAGATACACAGGAGGCACCTGTGACCGTGCCTGGCCCCGTACCGCCTCCGGCAGCCCGTCTTGTGCAGGAGGAGTATATACATAAAATTGGCAACTGATTAATCCACATGATTATTCACAATTCATCATAATATATATATAACCATAGATTAGTGGATATCAAGGGACAGTCTAAGGACAATCGTAGTTACAAGAACAAAAAGGAGAGGAAAAGACGATCAAAGTCCAATTAAATGCAAATGATCTTTTTTTATTGATAAGGTAAGGAGGATAAAACACCACAATGTGCAATTTAATATAAAATCAATAACATGTGGACTGAGAATGGCTCAACAATCATAGTTACAAAAAATGTGCCATAATTCATAGCATATTATTTATATCTTACAATAGATAGAATGAAAAATACATATATAGCCTCAAGATAATGCATGGAAAAAACCTTTCAGTATGAAGGAATTATAATAATTATTTTATTCTTTACTAATTGGGAAATAGGGAGCAAGTATAATTCACCAATCTAATGGCACAATAACACATGCATAAGCCAAAGAGGACATTATCAATTGCATCATAATCGGACAGATCATACATGGAGAAGGGGATCCGCAGCTATAGAAGTGTACATCAGACCACAATGTGTCATATAGATATAGACCAACACGGATCCCATTAATCACCACATAGAAAACACTTCAAGTATATCGGCCATTCAAAGGATACATGTAGCCAGCCCAACCACTAGATGTCAGCAGAGGTCGGCATAATCACCCGTCCAAAATTCCCATAAGGATATACAGAAGAATATTGAAAGGTAATTTACCTGCAAGGATTGATGCCAAACAAGTCCACAAACACGCCCTACGCGCGTTTCGGCAACGCCTTCGTCCAGGGGCAATGTTCAGATGGTAACTGCAGCATTTTATACTAGCGCGCACAAATCAGGAAGCGGAAAACACCCATTGTGACGCATGCACTGCCATGGCAACCACTGACGCCAACCGCCCGCCGCGTCATGTCGGGGCGGCACCCGATAATATCACATGACCGGGATGACGTCCGTCCATAAAGATACGGCAGCCGGAGGGAGCCAGGGGAGCCACAGCCCGCATGCGTACTGAGTGTCCGCATACTGAGGGTAAATAAAGGCTGCACTAATTATGCAGCACATATACACATCACATATAATACAATATTGCAGTATCTTTGCATAGATATATAAATACATATAATCATTCAACAACTACAGCTAATAAAACAATTGGCAGAAATGGAAATCCCATCATCCATCATATTATATATATTCAACGAACAACAATAATAGTAGATATTACACATAGATATATCATATTAAAAATCAATATTCAAATAATCCATATAAATATCAACATATATATCTCTCAGTGTATTCCAATCTTCATAAGGACTGTATCCAATGATTAACAGTATTTGGGATGAAGATAATCCAGACCGGCCAATTATGTATATAATACAAAAAATATGAGCCCAAAACGAGTTACCACCCTAGAAAAATTAAAATATAGAAATATTAAAACCACAAAATTACACAATTACCGATATATTATTTATGCATACGCATATGCATATACCTACACATATCTATCAACTACATATAGATATCTGTACATACACATACTAAGCACACCATTATATAAAAGGGACAAAACTGATGTTTTCATTGAGACCAGATGGATACAGAGTGGACAGTGTCCATTTCCATCTGGTCTCAAGTTGGGCCAACCGCTTGCCCAAATTGCCCCCTCTAATGCCCAAATCGACCATATCGATGCCTCGGACCTTCAGAGGGGCTCCATTTGCCTGGTGATGTTCTAGAAAATGTCTAGGGATGGTTTTTAGTGTAGATGTGTCACAAACCTCGGGTGCCGCCAAAATCCCCAACACATGTTCTCTTACACGGACTTTTAGCTGTCTCGTTGTTAGTCCAATGTAGATTTTGGAACAGGGACAAGTGGCGTAGTAAATTACGCCCCGAGTATTACAATTAATCGTCTTAGTGATATTAAAAGTTTTTGTCCCACTTGAATCTGTAAAAGATTCACCATGAATTTTGGATGGGAGGAGGATGGGGGCTGTGGGAGAGGGACCTCCTCCTGTCGGATCGGGAGTCGTTGATGGACCGCGTCCTTTTTTGGGAGCGGTACATCGGCGACATTTTCCTGATCTGGAAGGGGACTGTTGATGAATTACATCAATTTATGATTTTTCTTAATACTAATGAATTGAATATTAAAATTACGTATCAATGGTCATATGATTTAATTGAGTTCTTGGATGTGACATTAAAGAGAGATGAACAGGATGTTATACAAACAGACCTGTATAGGAAACCTACGTCCACCAATGTATTGCTTCATGCATCCTCCTCCCATCCAAAATTCATGGTGAATGCGGTTCCTATTGGACAATGTCTGCGTTTACGGCGTGTATGTTCCACAGATGCCAACTTTGAAAGGCAGTCAGTGGATCTTATTGCCCGCTTTAGAGAACGGGGAAATGGTAGGAGGGCACTTAAACGTGCCTATCATAGAGCAAAATATTCTACTAGACATTCCCTACTATATTCCCAGAAAAAGGAAAAATCTAACGATACTGTTCGATTTATTACCAACTTTCACGCTGAATCTGATTCTATGCGTAAATGTCTTGAGCGGGCATGGCCAGTATTACTGGCCGATCCTATTTTGGCAAAAATTATTCCCAATAGACCTCTAATAATGTTTCGTAGGTCTAAGAATTTAAAAGACCATTTGGTGCATAGTCATCATGATGTAAGTTCACAGAGGACACTATGGGATTTAAATAGGAGAAAGGTGGGCAGTGGATGTGCTCCTTGCGGCGGATGTGTCGCCTGTCCCAACATTGAAAAATGTCAATCTTTTACAGATTCAAGTGGGACAAAAACTTTTAATATCACTAAGACGATTAATTGTAATACTCGGGGCGTAATTTACTACGCCACTTGTCCCTGTTCCAAAATCTACATTGGACTAACAACGAGACAGCTATAAGTCCGTGTAAGAGAACATGTGTTGGGGATTTTGGCGGCACCCGAGGTTTGTGACACATCTACACTGAAAACCATGCCTAGACATTTTCTAGAACATCACCAGGCAAATGGAGCCCCTCTGAAGGTCCGAGGCATCGATATGGTCGATTTGGGCATTAGAGGGGGCAATTTGGGCAAGCGGTTGGCCCAACTTGAGACCAGATGGAAATGGACACTGTCCACTCTGTATCCATCTGGTCTCAATGAAAACATCAGTTTTGTCCCTTTTATATAATGGTGTGCTGAGTATGTGAATGTACAGATATCTATATGTAGTTGATAGATATGTGTAGGTATATGCATATGCGTATGCATAAATAATATATCGGTAATAATTGTGTAATTTTGTGGTTTTAATATTTCTATATTTTAATTTTTCTAGGGTGGTAACTCATTTTGGGCTCATATTTTTTGTATTATATACATAATTGGCCGGTCTGGATTATCTTCATCCCAAATGCTGTTAATCATTGGATACAGTCCTTATGAAGATTGGAATACACTGAGAGATATATATGTTGATATTTATATGGATTATTTGAATATTGATTTTTAATATGATATATCTATGTGTAATATCTACTATTATTGTTGTTCGTTGAATATATATAATATGATGGATGATGGGATTTCCATTTCTGCCAATTGTTTCACTAGCTGTAGTTGTCGAATGATTATATGTATTTATATATCTATGCAAAGATACTGCAATATTGTATTATATGTGATGTGTATATGTGATGCATAATTAGTGCAGCCTTTATTTACCATCAGTATGCGGACACTCAGTACGCATGCGGGCTGTGGCTCCCCTGGCTCCCTCCGGCTGCCGTATCTTTATGGACGGACGTCATCCCGGTCATGTGATATTATCGGGTGCCGCCCCGACATGACGCGGCGGGCTGCGGGTGGCAGTGGTTGCCATGGCAGTGCATGCGTCACAATGGGTGTTTTCCGCTTCCTGATTTGTGCGCGCTAGTATAAAATGCTGCAGTTACCATCTGAACATTGCCCCTGGACGAAGGCGTTGCCGAAACGCGCGTAGGGCGTGTTTGTGGACTTGTTTGGCATCAATCCTTGCAGGTAAATTACCTTTCAATATTCTTCTGTATATCCTTATGGGAATTTTGGACGGGTGGTTATGCCGACCTCTGCTGATATCTAGTGGTTTGGCTGGCTACATGCATCCTTTGAATGGCCGATATACTTGAAGTGTTTTCTATGTGGTGATTAATGGGATCCGTGTTGGTCTATATCTATATGACACATTGTGGTCTGATGTACACTTCTATAGCTGCGGATCCCCTTCTCCATGTATGATCTGTCCGATTATGATGCAATTGATAATGTCCTTTTTGGCTTATGCATGTGTTATTGTGCCATTAGATTGGTGAATTATACTTGCTCCCTATTTCCCAATGAGTAAAGAATAAAATAATTATTATAATTCCTTCATACTGAAAGGTTTTTTCCATGCATTATCTTGAGGCTGTATATGTATTTTTCATTCTATTGTAAGATATAAATAATATGCTATGAATTATGGCACATTTTTTGTAACTATGATTATTGAGCCATTCTCAGTCCACATGTTATTGATTTTATATTAAATTGCACATTGTGGTGTTTTATCCTCCTTACCTTATCAATAAAAAAAGATCATTTGCATTTAATTGGACTTTGATCATCTTTTCCTCTCCTTTTTGTTCGTGCAGGAGGAGGCAGAGGCTCAGCGGGAGAGGACCCCTGTACCCGTTCCCCATGACTCGGCTGAGGCTGTGCCGGGTCGCCGCTGTAAGGCAGCACCCCAGGCCATGACACCGCGGGACCTGCCGCCCAGAACGCTAGTAGTGGGCAGTGTGAAGGAGGTCTCGCGGGGCCCGATACGCTCGCAGGGGCCCACCGTAGCCCCTTACTGGGACAGGAAACAGACCCCGCTGGGCCAGGAAATCGAGGAGAGGGAGAGGAGGAAGGCGGAGCTGGTAGCCCGCACGATTAGAGAAAAGGAGAGCCTCCGCGAGGCCACCTTCCGTGTACGGGGCCCGATCTATGAGGGGCAAGTGAGGAGGTTTGACGTCCGTCGGGGGTACGGATTCATATGTGAGCCGGGCCTGGAGGCCGAAGTCTTTATAGCCCGACGGGATGTCAATGCCCACCTGCCGGAGGACCACCCGGGCCGCAACCTGATGCCGGGGGATTTGGTCCAGTACACTAGGCATTGCAGGGAGAGGGGTTGGTTTGCTCTGGACGCTAAGCTGAGGGGCAGTCAAGAGGCCCGAGTACCAGCCCAGCCCCCTCCTCCGGCCGACACCGTGGCTTTGAAGTGAGTCAGCGGTCCACCGTTGCCGGCAGTTGTCCCCGTTGGGACCACCAGTACCGTTAAAAGTTTGAATGATAAGATTGAATCAACCGAACAAGTTTATCTGATTGGAACCGTGATTGAACCGGCCGTTGCCGGCAACTAGTCCCCGTAGGGACTGTCTGCAACCATTGGGTAAGGAACTGCTTACGGACAAGCCCGAGAACTTGCAGGGCAACCACAAACTTGTGTGATGTAAATAGTTGGCTTAAACCGTTGCCGCCTTCGGAGAGGCAGATTTGGAGGATGGGCCTGGAGGAAAGGGATGGCCCAGGCCCGCCACTACCGGAACCGGTGGCGATCCTCCGGGGGTTCAGGGGTCCTCATGGACGCGGGTCCCCTGAAAGAGACTGTACCCGCTCGGGCAACTTGGTTCTGGACTGGGGTCAAGGGGTGCTGCCCACTTCTTAGGGGCAGCATCAGGGCCAGGTTGTTTGGGTGGGAGAAGAGCGGAAGCCGTTACCGTTTAATAAACATATACCGTTAGCAACGTTTAAGAATGTGCCTCCCATTATGAGAAGTTTGACTAAAAATGCTTGTGTTTTAAATGTTTTTACTCTTTTGCAGTTAACAAAAATAAAACCGGTGATGGACAGGCTGCCCGCGGACGGTCTGCATTTTACTAAGGGGGAATGTGGTGCCCTGGACAAGCCAGGACGTCACAGGTACTGCAAAAACACACCCCACACCCCGGCTAGGCACATCAAAGTCAGACAAAAATCCTTGTTGCCTCCCTCCAGGGGCTGATGTCCACACCAGGGGGTGGAGCCAGGCAGTTGGCCCCACCCACCAAGGAGTTCACAGTTTTGGAGGCGGGAAAAGGAAGGCAGAGTAGTGCAGAGTAGTGCAGAGTAGGGCAGAGTGGTTGGAGAGTTGAAGAGTGAAGTGGTAGTGGAGCAGACTGACCGTGTCCGGGTGCGTGGCCCGGGCACATACAGCAAGGTTGGCAGACGGTGGTGACTGTCTGCAGGAGGGGCTGATTGACGTGAACCATAAGGACCGGGGACGGGCGGTGGCCCGCCGGTACCGGACCGTGGAGCGAAGAGAAGCCAGCACCTTTCGGCAGGGCCTACGGACCCCGACCAGGCTTGGAGTTGCCGTAAAACCGGTCAAATCCGTTAGCGAAGGGAACCTCCGGGGTTTCTCAGCAGTCAAGACCCGATTGAAGGCAACCGCTCAAACCGTGAAGGGAAATACAGTCACCGCCAAGGCTACAGTTCCCAGGGCCAGAGCCTGAAGGCAAAAGGGGCTCCCTCAGCATCCATCCAAGCTGGGGAGCGGGTTACCAGTGGGAAGCCATCAGAACCGAGAACATAACACAGGTGCAGGGAAAGGCAGTCACCGCCAACCTACCGGGAGAAGAACCACCGCAGCCGTCTGTGGGACCCGTCCATCCAGCCGTTTGTTTTACCGGAGACTTTGCATTCATCATTGGCTGAGTGAGTACCACCGTGCCGTGCGGCACCGCGCTGCCCCAGCGACCCTGCACCTCACCAGGCCCCGTAACCCACCTGCCATTCCTCCCTCACCGGGCCCCGGGACAAACAACCCCCCTACCCACGGAGGGGAAAAACAACATCTAAGCTGCTCCCTGTCATCGCTCTCGGGATCCCCGTCCAGAGCTGCGGTGGTGTCACAACCTTACCACAACCATGGGTGGCGTCACGGACAATAAATCCCCAAAACCATTCCCCTTTTCACTCACGGGCGAGGAGCGCCGCTCGATTCCCTGGATCCGGCCCACCGCTCGAGCCACCGAGCAGCCAGCGAAGCAGCAGCAGTGCCGGACCCGAGCGTGGTGAGCGCAGCGTCCCCTCCCCGCCCGCGACATAGACAACAGGGTCTGTAGCATGCGGTTTGAGCTCCTGCACAACCTCTTTGGTGCAATAATTCTGAGCCAGTCTTTTGTCCATACTGAACTAATCCCCACCTGGTGTAACAATGTGTTTTTGTTATTTTCACTTATGAATGAGATTTTACCTTTCTATGTGAATTACTCTCACACTTGAATCTCTTTACTGTTTGCAAATACCATGTACCATAGGTTTGGCAGGATATGCAAGTGCCTTTTTTATCATCCCTCCTCTTGGCCGCCCTTATCCATTTTGTAATGTTCTCATATATAGATATATATGTATTTTGACCTATTATGCTCTAGTTATTAAAATATATATATTACTAAAAAACATAAAAAATAAAAATACATATATTTTTTGAAGCAATTCTACTCGTTTCCTCCTGTTTTGTACAGTCTGTACATACCATTAGTGGGCAGCTCTGATGTTTAGGCTTTGAAATCCAAGTTTGTGAAGTATAAAAATTCATCATCTTTTTGACTGACAGCTGCACCTCTGCTGATAATACACGGATTCCCACCCACCCCCCCACTGCCTGTTCCTCCCTTTCTCTGGCTCTATGCAAATTTTTCAATTCAGTAACATGGCATCAGAGTTGGCGCCTGCGCATAGCGCTTATTTCCGGCGCCATGTTTCTGAAGCCCGCATTGCCTAGTCTTGTGCCTGAGAGGGTGGCGCATGCGCTCTCGTTTCTTCAGATCTCGTTGTAATCGCGGGAGCGCGCGCGGTCAGAACAGTACTGGAGAACAGCTGATCTTACCGATTAGCTGCAGCACACTATATCGTAGCAGACGTCTGCTGCAGCTAATCGGTAAGATCAGCTGTTCTCCAGTCCTGTTGTGACCGCGCATGCTCCCACGGTCACAACGAGATCTGATGAAGCGAGGGCGCATGCGCCGCCCTCTCAGGCACAAGACTAGGTAATGCGGGCTTCAGAAACATGGCACCAGAGATAAGCGCTATGCGCAGGCAGCAACTCCTACACCATGTTACTGAATAGAAAAAATTGCATAGAGCCAGAGAGAGAAAGGAACAGGCGGCGTGGGGGGGAATCCAAGTGCATAACCCGCCTGGACATTATCAGCAGAGGTGCAACTGTCAGTCAAAAAGATGATGAATTTTTATACTTCACAAACTTGGATTTCAAAGCCTAAACATCCGAGCTGCCCACTAATGGTATATACAGACTGTGCCTGATAAACACAACTTCACTTTGTCCCGCTCACCTGCTTGCTACCAGAGATTGCTTATCCAGGACTGTGCACGGAAAGGAAGGTAGCAGAACTCATTTCATGTGTATAGAAAAAATTCCAGCACCAAGTCCATAGGAAATCTTCATTAAAAATTCATCTTTTATTTATCAAAACTTATAAAAATCCATGTTAGCAATTGCCCCAACAGAGGACGCGTTTCGAACGACAAAGTTCTTAATCCGTCTCTAATTCCTCTAAGAAAAAATGGACTCATTAAAAAGGGCTGAAACCCCAACATGAACCTAATTAACCAGTAGAAGGTTTCGAACGTGAAGCAAAGAAATCCTCCCATTAACCCTTCATATTCGAAGTCCCAAAAGAAGATCAAACATGGTATAATCAAAGAGAAAAAACACCAAACAATGGGATTTATTATCCCAGGGGTTTTCCTCTATAGTATGTTATTTTTATGAATATTTTCTAGCACACTTTCCATGGAGTCCATATTTTCTTAATCAGAACCGGGACAATGGAGAATGATAAACATTTCATTTCTATCCGATCTTATATTCATAATCACATGAAAACGAAATTATAAAAATTTACAACAAAATTACAAAAAACAAAATCCAAAAAAATCAAAAATTATTTTTACACTAAGCATGTTATTTCCTCTAATATGCATATAACACATCATTCCTCCCGTTTAACCCCATTGAATACCCACACCAGGGGTTCTTTGTTTTTTCTCTCTTTTTCTCTATAGTGTGTTATTTTTATGAATATTTTCTAGCACCCTTTCCATAGAGTCCACTTTTTCTCAATCAAAAACGTGACAGTGGAGAATGATAAACATTTCATTTCTATCCGATCTCATATTCATAGTTACATAAAAAACAAAATTATAAAAATTTCCAACAAAATTTCAAAAAACAGAAAATCAAAAAATCAAAAATTATTTTTACATTCCGAATGTCATTTCCCTTAATATGCATATAACACATCATTCCTCCTGTTCAACCCCATTGGATACCTAGTTCCCATCAAGAAAATCCACTTGATCTCTCTATGCAGCAATAACTTCTTCAGATCACCTCCCCTTTTAGGCAGTTTTACTTTCTCTATCGCATTTACTCTCATATCTGTCAAAACTCCCGCATGTACGTCCCTAAAATGTTGCGATACTGCAGATAAACTCCTCGTTGTTACATTACTTGTGTCATACACATGCTCTGAAATTCTCCTTCTCAAAGCACGTGATGTACTCCCAATATATTGCAATCGGCAGGTCACACAAGAGACCAAGTACACTACATAATCCGTACCACAGTTTATCATAGTATTTATTTCATAACTTTTACCTTGACTGAATGAAGAAAAACTCTTGGTACCATGCATAAAAACGCAGGAACCGCACGATCTATGTCCACACTTATAAGATCCTCTTGTTGGAAGCCAGTTCCCTGTGGGTCCCTCCACTCTACTCAAATCAGACCTATTCCTGTGGTCACTCGGTGACAATAATGTATTCAAAGCTGTATTCCTTTTAGACACAAACTTCACTCCTTTTTTAAGAATTTTATACAATGTCTCATCAGTTGTTAATATCGGCAAATATTTTTTGACCACATGTACCACTTCATGATAGTTCTTACTGAATTTTGTGGAGAAAACCACAGGAAACTCAGACCTCCTCACTACCTCTTTCGTCTCCAAATACTGCGACCTGCTTTTTAAGTTAGTTTTCTCTTTGGCTCTTTCCAAATTATCTCGACGGTATCCTCGGGCCACAAATCTTTCATCAATAATTCCACATTCAAGTTGATAACCCTCCTCACTCGTACAACATCTCTTTGCTCGTATGTATTCACCTGTTGGGATGTTTTCAATAATATGCCTAGGGTGACAACTCCCTGCATGAAGCAGAGAATTCCCTGCTGACGGTTTCCGATACAATTTGCATTCTATCATTCCCTTATCATGATCTCCCTTCAAATTCATATCCAAGAAATTTATTTCTTCATTCTCATGCTGGTGGGTAAAAAATAAATTATGAGCATTATTACTAATATAGGATAAAAAATCCTTCACTCCATCCTTCTCTCCTTTCCATATAATAACTATATCGTCTATATACCTAAGGTATATAGCCAGATCTTGTGAGAAAGGATTAGAGTGATTAAAAATATATTGCTCCTCCCACCAGAACATGAATATTCCTGCCAAAGATGGTGAAAATTTGGAACCTATGGAACATCCCTGCAGTTGAACATATCGGTTATTCAAAAATGAAAAATAATTATTCTTTAACAGGAAACCAGTCACTTCCAATATAAATTCCTGTAAGTCCGGCGTGTAGCCAGAATACCGCTCGAGCTGATTTTTCAGAGCCAAAATCGCAAGATAATGTGGGATCGACGTGTAAAGCGTCTGTACATCACATGCCAACCAGCTATAATTTTTCCTCCATTCTACTTTTGACAATATATTCAACACTTGTTTTCCATCCAAGACAAAACTTGGAGATACCTTTGCTAGTGCCTGTAGATGGTCATCAAGCCATTCCGACAAATGCTCTGTCATTGACCCAATACCCGAAATTATAGGTCTAAAACTAGGTGGAAATAAATTCTTATGTGATTTGGGGAGAGCATGTAGTAGTGATGTACGTGGACATGAGGGAACAAAATACTCTTTTTGCCTAGCATTAATCAATCCCAATTGCAAGCCCTCATCAGTTAACCTCTCCAGGGCCACTCTAACTCTTTCTACAGGATCATAATCTATGCTTTTATATGTTTCACTATCCTTAAGCAATTTCAAAATTTCTCTCTCATATAGTCCCACGTCCATCACCACTACCGCTCCCCCTTTATCAGAATTTTTTATAATAATATTCGGGTTATTCTGCAGTGTTTTTATAGCCTCCTTCTCTTTCTTCGAAAGATTCTGCGCCATGGTTTTTTTCTGGTTATACAAAATTGTAAGCTCTTTCTCAACAATATTTTGAAAATCTGTCATTTGATCTGTTCTAGAAACAATCGGATAAAAATCTGGGTTAGGTATCTTCCTATTCCTAATCATCTCATTATGAACATTAGGTTCCAAAATATCTGCAGAGAGATCTCTCAAATCCTGCAATGCTAATTGCTCACGGAATGAGGAGGGGGAAAAAAACGCATCAGTTTGATGCGGTTCCTCCAGCTCCTCATTCCGATCGCAAAAGAAATGTCTCCTAACCGTCAACTTTCTAACAAATCTGTTTACATCAAGTATAGTTTCAAATAAATCGAAACCCCTATTCGGTACAAAATTTAAACCTTTTTCCAAGACTTTGATCTCATTTTCATTCAAAATACAAGCTGAAATATTTATTACAGACTGCACCTTTTCTTCTATTTTTTCTTCCCTCTCGTAAAGTGTCCATGCTGATACTCCTTTCCTTCTATGCCTGCAGCCGGCCCTCCTTGTTTTTTTCTTTGGTTTCTCTGGAAAAAATATTGGTTTTTTGAAATCCCCATGGAAATCGATGGGTCCTCCACATTATTTTCAGATGCATCCGTATTATAATCTGTGGATTCTAAGTCCGTTGTTTCAGGGTCCGTTGAAGAAAAGCTCACTTTATTCTGGTTCCCTCTATTTCTTGTTTTTAAGATAGATTTTGGACCGTCTCGAGGATATCTCCGATAACCATGCCATGTATAAACTCGATCATTCTCATAGTCCCTTGAATCTCTACTAAACTTTTTTTCTTTAAAGGCTGTGATCTTGTCCTCCAATGCAGTGATTTTTTTATTTACTTGTTCCTTCATGACTTTATATGACTCCAAGCTGTTATATTGTGTCAATGAGTTCTCCACTTCTCTCATTCTACCTTCCAAATCCGTTAATTTGCACTGTTCCTGTTCAATAATAAGCTTGATCAATTTTCCTGAACATTCTGACAAAATCAGATTCCACTTAGTCATAAATTCCTGATTAAACTCAGTGGTAGGTCTCTTGCTCATGCGGAGCCCCCTGGGAATCATCCCTTTATCCAGGTATGCCTGTAAGGTCTTACTGTCCCACCATGTGCGGATTCTAGAAGACATAATCCTCTCCAGATCCCACATGAGTTTACTCAACTCCACATGCTCCTCCACAGGAATATCTTGTGCATTTATGGAAAAAATCTTCGCTGCTTTTTCCATCCTTCTCTGGTTATTAATGTTAAAAAAATCATCATCTTGTACATATGTATCACTTTGAGCAATCTCCATCTTCTTAACAAAGTCACTGACTAATTTTTATCAATGAACTAAGAAATCCACATTCATTTATAGTATATATATGACTATACCAAATATCTTGCAGGGAGCACGGACACACCTGCCCAAGAACTCCTGACAAACACAACTTCACTTTGTCCCGCTCACCTGCTTGCTACCAGAGATTGCTTATCCAGGACTGTGCACGGAAAGGAAGGTAGCAGAACTCATTTCATGTGTATAGAAAAAATTCCAGCACCAAGTCCATAGGAAATCTTCATTAAAAATTCATCTTTTATTTATCAAAACTTATAAAAATCCATGTTAGCAATTGCCCCAACAGAGGACGCGTTTCGAACGACAAAGTTCTTAATCCGTCTCTAATTCCTCTAAGAAAAAATGGACTCATTAAAAAGGGCTGAAACCCCAACATGAACCTAATTAACCAGTAGAAGGTTTCGAACGTGAAGCAAAGAAATCCTCCCATTAACCCTTCATATTCGAAGTCCCAAAAGAAGATCAAACATGGTATAATCAAAGAGAAAAAACACCAAACAATGGGATTTATTATCCCAGGGGTTTTCCTCTATAGTATGTTATTTTTATGAATATTTTCTAGCACACTTTCCATGGAGTCCATATTTTCTTAATCAGAACCGGGACAATGGAGAATGATAAACATTTCATTTCTATCCGATCTTATATTCATAATCACATGAAAACGAAATTATAAAAATTTACAACAAAATTACAAAAAACAAAATCCAAAAAAATCAAAAATTATTTTTACACTAAGCATGTTATTTCCTCTAATATGCATATAACACATCATTCCTCCCGTTTAACCCCATTGAATACCCACACCAGGGGTTCTTTGTTTTTTCTCTCTTTTTCTCTATAGTGTGTTATTTTTATGAATATTTTCTAGCACCCTTTCCATAGAGTCCACTTTTTCTCAATCAAAAACGTGACAGTGGAGAATGATAAACATTTCATTTCTATCCGATCTCATATTCATAGTTACATAAAAAACAAAATTATAAAAATTTCCAACAAAATTTCAAAAAACAGAAAATCAAAAAATCAAAAATTATTTTTACATTCCGAATGTCATTTCCCTTAATATGCATATAACACATCATTCCTCCTGTTCAACCCCATTGGATACCTAGTTCCCATCAAGAAAATCCACTTGATCTCTCTATGCAGCAATAACTTCTTCAGATCACCTCCCCTTTTAGGCAGTTTTACTTTCTCTATCGCATTTACTCTCATATCTGTCAAAACTCCCGCATGTACGTCCCTAAAATGTTGCGATACTGCAGATAAACTCCTCGTTGTTACATTACTTGTGTCATACACATGCTCTGAAATTCTCCTTCTCAAAGCACGTGATGTACTCCCAATATATTGCAATCGGCAGGTCACACAAGAGACCAAGTACACTACATAATCCGTACCACAGTTTATCATAGTATTTATTTCATAACTTTTACCTTGACTGAATGAAGAAAAACTCTTGGTACCATGCATAAAAACGCAGGAACCGCACGATCTATGTCCACACTTATAAGATCCTCTTGTTGGAAGCCAGTTCCCTGTGGGTCCCTCCACTCTACTCAAATCAGACCTATTCCTGTGGTCACTCGGTGACAATAATGTATTCAAAGCTGTATTCCTTTTAGACACAAACTTCACTCCTTTTTTAAGAATTTTATACAATGTCTCATCAGTTGTTAATATCGGCAAATATTTTTTGACCACATGTACCACTTCATGATAGTTCTTACTGAATTTTGTGGAGAAAACCACAGGAAACTCAGACCTCCTCACTACCTCTTTCGTCTCCAAATACTGCGACCTGCTTTTTAAGTTAGTTTTCTCTTTGGCTCTTTCCAAATTATCTCGACGGTATCCTCGGGCCACAAATCTTTCATCAATAATTCCACATTCAAGTTGATAACCCTCCTCACTCGTACAACATCTCTTTGCTCGTATGTATTCACCTGTTGGGATGTTTTCAATAATATGCCTAGGGTGACAACTCCCTGCATGAAGCAGAGAATTCCCTGCTGACGGTTTCCGATACAATTTGCATTCTATCATTCCCTTATCATGATCTCCCTTCAAATTCATATCCAAGAAATTTATTTCTTCATTCTCATGCTGGTGGGTAAAAAATAAATTATGAGCATTATTACTAATATAGGATAAAAAATCCTTCACTCCATCCTTCTCTCCTTTCCATATAATAAGCTAATTGCTAATTGCTCACGGAATGAGGAGGGGGAAAAAAACGCATCAGTTTGGATATGAATTTGAAGGGAGATCATGATAAGGGAATGATAGAATGCAAATTGTATCGGAAACCGTCAGCAGGGAATTCTCTGCTTCATGCAGGGAGTTGTCACCCTAGGCATATTATTGAAAACATCCCAACAGGTGAATACATACGAGCAAAGAGATGTTGTACGAGTGAGGAGGGTTATCAACTTGAATGTGGAATTATTGATGAAAGATTTGTGGCCCGAGGATACCGTCGAGATAATTTGGAAAGAGCCAAAGAGAAAACTAACTTAAAAAGCAGGTCGCAGTATTTGGAGACGAAAGAGGTAGTGAGGAGGTCTGAGTTTCCTGTGGTTTTCTCCACAAAATTCAGTAAGAACTATCATGAAGTGGTACATGTGGTCAAAAAATATTTGCCGATATTAACAACTGATGAGACATTGTATAAAATTCTTAAAAAAGGAGTGAAGTTTGTGTCTAAAAGGAATACAGCTTTGAATACATTATTGTCACCGAGTGACCACAGGAATAGGTCTGATTTGAGTAGAGTGGAGGGACCCACAGGGAACTGGCTTCCAACAAGAGGATCTTATAAGTGTGGACATAGATCGTGCGGTTCCTGCGTTTTTATGCATGGTACCAAGAGTTTTTCTTCATTCAGTCAAGGTAAAAGTTATGAAATAAATACTATGATAAACTGTGGTACGGATTATGTAGTGTACTTGGTCTCTTGTGTGACCTGCCGATTGCAATATATTGGGAGTACATCACGTGCTTTGAGAAGGAGAATTTCAGAGCATGTGTATGACACAAGTAATGTAACAACGAGGAGTTTATCTGCAGTATCGCAACATTTTAGGGACGTACATGCGGGAGTTTTGACAGATATGAGAGTAAATGCGATAGAGAAAGTAAAACTGCCTAAAAGGGGAGGTGATCTGAAGAAGTTATTGCTGCATAGAGAGATCAAGTGGATTTTCTTGATGGGAACTAGGTATCCAATGGGGTTGAACAGGAGGAATGATGTGTTATATGCATATTAAGGGAAATGACATTCGGAATGTAAAAATAATTTTTGATTTTTTGATTTTCTGTTTTTTGAAATTTTGTTGGAAATTTTTATAATTTTGTTTTTTATGTAACTATGAATATGAGATCGGATAGAAATGAAATGTTTATCATTCTCCACTGTCACGTTTTTGATTGAGAAAAAGTGGACTCTATGGAAAGGGTGCTAGAAAATATTCATAAAAATAACACACTATAGAGAAAAAGAGAGAAAAAACAAAGAACCCCTGGTGTGGGTATTCAATGGGGTTAAACGGGAGGAATGATGTGTTATATGCATATTAGAGGAAATAACATGCTTAGTGTAAAAATAATTTTTGATTTTTTTGGATTTTGTTTTTTGTAATTTTGTTGTAAATTTTTATAATTTCGTTTTCATGTGATTATGAATATAAGATCGGATAGAAATGAAATGTTTATCATTCTCCATTGTCCCGGTTCTGATTAAGAAAATATGGACTCCATGGAAAGTGTGCTAGAAAATATTCATAAAAATAACATACTATAGAGGAAAACCCCTGGGATAATAAATCCCATTGTTTGGTGTTTTTTCTCTTTGATTATACCATGTTTGATCTTCTTTTGGGACTTCGAATATGAAGGGTTAATGGGAGGATTTCTTTGCTTCACGTTCGAAACCTTCTACTGGTTAATTAGGTTCATGTTGGGGTTTCAGCCCTTTTTAATGAGTCCATTTTTTCTTAGAGGAATTAGAGACGGATTAAGAACTTTGTCGTTCGAAACGCGTCCTCTGTTGGGGCAATTGCTAACATGGATTTTTATAAGTTTTGATAAATAAAAGATGAATTTTTAATGAAGATTTCCTATGGACTTGGTGCTGGAATTTTTTCTATACACATGAAATGAGTTCTGCTACCTTCCTTTCCGTGCACAGTCCTGGATAAGCAATCTCTGGTAGCAAGCAGGTGAGCGGGACAAAGTGAAGTTGTGTTTGTCAGGAGTTCTTGGGCAGGTGTGTCCGTGCTCCCTGCAAGATATTTGGTATAGTCATATATATACTATAAATGAATGTGGATTTCTTAGTTCATTGATAAAAATTAGTCAGTGACTTTGTTAAGAAGATGGAGATTGCTCAAAGTGATACATATGTACAAGATGATGATTTTTTTAACATTAATAACCAGAGAAGGATGGAAAAAGCAGCGAAGATTTTTTCCATAAATGCACAAGATATTCCTGTGGAGGAGCATGTGGAGTTGAGTAAACTCATGTGGGATCTGGAGAGGATTATGTCTTCTAGAATCCGCACATGGTGGGACAGTAAGACCTTACAGGCATACCTGGATAAAGGGATGATTCCCAGGGGGCTCCGCATGAGCAAGAGACCTACCACTGAGTTTAATCAGGAATTTATGACTAAGTGGAATCTGATTTTGTCAGAATGTTCAGGAAAATTGATCAAGCTTATTATTGAACAGGAACAGTGCAAATTAACGGATTTGGAAGGTAGAATGAGAGAAGTGGAGAACTCATTGACACAATATAACAGCTTGGAGTCATATAAAGTCATGAAGGAACAAGTAAATAAAAAAATCACTGCATTGGAGGACAAGATCACAGCCTTTAAAGAAAAAAAGTTTAGTAGAGATTCAAGGGACTATGAGAATGATCGAGTTTATACATGGCATGGTTATCGGAGATATCCTCGAGACGGTCCAAAATCTATCTTAAAAACAAGAAATAGAGGGAACCAGAATAAAGTGAGCTTTTCTTCAACGGACCCTGAAACAACGGACTTAGAATCCACAGATTATAATACGGATGCATCTGAAAATAATGTGGAGGACCCATCGATTTCCATGGGGATTTCAAAAAACCAATATTTTTTCCAGAGAAACCAAAGAAAAAAACAAGGAGGGCCGGCTGCAGGCATAGAAGGAAAGGAGTATCAGCATGGACACTTTACGAGAGGGAAGAAAAAATAGAAGAAAAGGTGCAGTCTGTAATAAATATTTCAGCTTGTATTTTGAATGAAAATGAGATCAAAGTCTTGGAAAAAGGTTTAAATTTTGTACCGAATAGGGGTTTCGATTTATTTGAAACTATACTTGATGTAAACAGATTTGTTAGAAAGTTGACGGTTAGGAGACATTTCTTTTGCGATCGGAATGAGGAGCTGGAGGAACCGCATCAAACTGATGCGTTTTTTTCCCCCTCCTCATTCCGTGAGCAATTAGCATTGCAGGATTTGAGAGATCTCTCTGCAGATATTTTGGAACCTAATGTTCATAATGAGATGATTAGGAATAGGAAGATACCTAACCCAGATTTTTATCCGATTGTTTCTAGAACAGATCAAATGACAGATTTTCAAAATATTGTTGAGAAAGAGCTTACAATTTTGTATAACCAGAAAAAAACCATGGCGCAGAATCTTTCGAAGAAAGAGAAGGAGGCTATAAAAACACTGCAGAATAACCCGAATATTATTATAAAAAATTCTGATAAAGGGGGAGCGGTAGTGGTGATGGACGTGGGACTATATGAGAGAGAAATTTTGAAATTGCTTAAGGATAGTGAAACATATAAAAGCATAGATTATGATCCTGTAGAAAGAGTTAGAGTGGCCCTGGAGAGGTTAACTGATGAGGGCTTGCAATTGGGATTGATTAATGCTAGGCAAAAAGAGTATTTTGTTCCCTCATGTCCACGTACATCACTACTACATGCTCTCCCCAAATCACATAAGAATTTATTTCCACCTAGTTTTAGACCTATAATTTCGGGTATTGGGTCAATGACAGAGCATTTGTCGGAATGGCTTGATGACCATCTACAGGCACTAGCAAAGGTATCTCCAAGTTTTGTCTTGGATGGAAAACAAGTGTTGAATATATTGTCAAAAGTAGAATGGAGGAAAAATTATAGCTGGTTGGCATGTGATGTACAGACGCTTTACACGTCGATCCCACATTATCTTGCGATTTTGGCTCTGAAAAATCAGCTCGAGCGGTATTCTGGCTACACGCCGGACTTACAGGAATTTATATTGGAAGTGACAGGTTTCCTGTTAAAGAATAATTATTTTTCATTTTTGAATAACCGATATGTTCAACTGCAGGGATGTTCCATAGGTTCCAAATTTTCACCATCTTTGGCAGGAATATTCATGTTCTGGTGGGAGGAGCAATATATTTTTAATCACTCTAATCCTTTCTCACAAGATCTGGCTATATACCTTAGGTATATAGACGATATAGTTATTATATGGAAAGGAGAGAAGGATGGAGTGAAGGATTTTTTATCCTATATTAGTAATAATGCTCATAATTTATTTTTTACCCACCAGCATGAGAATGAAGAAATAAATTTCTTGGATATGAATTTGAAGGGAGATCATGATAAGGGAATGATAGAATGCAAATTGTATCGGAAACCGTCAGCAGGGAATTCTCTGCTTCATGCAGGGAGTTGTCACCCTAGGCATATTATTGAAAACATCCCAACAGGTGAATACATACGAGCAAAGAGATGTTGTACGAGTGAGGAGGGTTATCAACTTGAATGTGGAATTATTGATGAAAGATTTGTGGCCCGAGGATACCGTCGAGATAATTTGGAAAGAGCCAAAGAGAAAACTAACTTAAAAAGCAGGTCGCAGTATTTGGAGACGAAAGAGGTAGTGAGGAGGTCTGAGTTTCCTGTGGTTTTCTCCACAAAATTCAGTAAGAACTATCATGAAGTGGTACATGTGGTCAAAAAATATTTGCCGATATTAACAACTGATGAGACATTGTATAAAATTCTTAAAAAAGGAGTGAAGTTTGTGTCTAAAAGGAATACAGCTTTGAATACATTATTGTCACCGAGTGACCACAGGAATAGGTCTGATTTGAGTAGAGTGGAGGGACCCACAGGGAACTGGCTTCCAACAAGAGGATCTTATAAGTGTGGACATAGATCGTGCGGTTCCTGCGTTTTTATGCATGGTACCAAGAGTTTTTCTTCATTCAGTCAAGGTAAAAGTTATGAAATAAATACTATGATAAACTGTGGTACGGATTATGTAGTGTACTTGGTCTCTTGTGTGACCTGCCGATTGCAATATATTGGGAGTACATCACGTGCTTTGAGAAGGAGAATTTCAGAGCATGTGTATGACACAAGTAATGTAACAACGAGGAGTTTATCTGCAGTATCGCAACATTTTAGGGACGTACATGCGGGAGTTTTGACAGATATGAGAGTAAATGCGATAGAGAAAGTAAAACTGCCTAAAAGGGGAGGTGATCTGAAGAAGTTATTGCTGCATAGAGAGATCAAGTGGATTTTCTTGATGGGAACTAGGTATCCAATGGGGTTGAACAGGAGGAATGATGTGTTATATGCATATTAAGGGAAATGACATTCGGAATGTAAAAATAATTTTTGATTTTTTGATTTTCTGTTTTTTGAAATTTTGTTGGAAATTTTTATAATTTTGTTTTTTATGTAACTATGAATATGAGATCGGATAGAAATGAAATGTTTATCATTCTCCACTGTCACGTTTTTGATTGAGAAAAAGTGGACTCTATGGAAAGGGTGCTAGAAAATATTCATAAAAATAACACACTATAGAGAAAAAGAGAGAAAAAACAAAGAACCCCTGGTGTGGGTATTCAATGGGGTTAAACGGGAGGAATGATGTGTTATATGCATATTAGAGGAAATAACATGCTTAGTGTAAAAATAATTTTTGATTTTTTTGGATTTTGTTTTTTGTAATTTTGTTGTAAATTTTTATAATTTCGTTTTCATGTGATTATGAATATAAGATCGGATAGAAATGAAATGTTTATCATTCTCCATTGTCCCGGTTCTGATTAAGAAAATATGGACTCCATGGAAAGTGTGCTAGAAAATATTCATAAAAATAACATACTATAGAGGAAAACCCCTGGGATAATAAATCCCATTGTTTGGTGTTTTTTCTCTTTGATTATACCATGTTTGATCTTCTTTTGGGACTTCGAATATGAAGGGTTAATGGGAGGATTTCTTTGCTTCACGTTCGAAACCTTCTACTGGTTAATTAGGTTCATGTTGGGGTTTCAGCCCTTTTTAATGAGTCCATTTTTTCTTAGAGGAATTAGAGACGGATTAAGAACTTTGTCGTTCGAAACGCGTCCTCTGTTGGGGCAATTGCTAACATGGATTTTTATAAGTTTTGATAAATAAAAGATGAATTTTTAATGAAGATTTCCTATGGACTTGGTGCTGGAATTTTTTCTATAGACTGTGCCTGATAGTGCCAGAATAGCACTGGCTTTACCTTATATACGAAAATCCTGATGTTTGGTTCCCTTTAATGTAGTTTTCAGTACTCCCTACAGTCGTCAGTTTTATGACATAAAAAGAATTATCAATATAGCTACTGGTATGGTATTAATGGATCATTAAATCTGTATACAGCAAAAAAATACACTTAAAAATTAACCTTTAATTAGTCTCTTTAAAAAGAGGATTCATCATACCCCTATAAAATCAGTATCTGCCACAGAAAATGCCGTACTATGATACCCACTTTTCCCAGAGGGATCCAAGCACTCTGCCGCAGAAAGTAAATATATATATAAAAAGTGACCACCAAGCCACAGATTAAGTGCTGTTCTCTTCACTGACAACACACTAGGGAAAAGAATAAGCTACCCCCACCAATGTGTTGTTTCATAAATATATGCAACAGTCCTTGATTAGGGGACAAAGCAAATAAGTGCACAACCTGTTGATCAGGTAATAATCATTACCTTTCTGACCAATAGGCGTCAGTGGTTCAAAAGAACATGTCAATGCTCCCAAACATCAAGATTCACTGGGGCAATAATACATGTAGATAAGTGGAACAATCTCACCACTGCTGGTGCATTCACTTTCCACAATCATCCAGCGGACAGTTTCTAATCCTTATAGGCGTTTCCACAGTTCCTTTAGACTAAGATCTGGGATCCCTCTGGATTATAAGTTACTGTCCTTCCCAAGTTCTCCTTCTCCCGACGCGTTTCATATGTCCCATAATCATCAGGGGAGGCTTGAAAGCGGAGAATTAGGTTCCAGTTATGAAACCTTACCAGGGTTTACTAAAAGCAAAACAAAAACCATAGGGAGTGAACAGAGGATGCAAGCATAAATAAACTCCTCTTACAGCAAACTTGCCAAGTAAAGGTATACAAGAGCGGTCGACTTACCTAGTGGTGACAGCATACATCATCCAGGCTGCACACCACTACTCTATGATCGCCATGTTTAAATAGTCACCGCTCCTATGCCAGCGTGTGACCTCACATCCGCACATGCGCTCCCGGTCTCTATGTTAAACCGTGGAACGCACCATGGAACGCAAGGTCCCTCCGGAAGTGACGATCACTATCCTGGCGCTCTAATGACGTTTCCTTACCCACACGTCTGAGCCGAGCGCACAAGCGTCCACAGTGTCCGCCCCCATTATGCAAACATAGCCAGGACGTCACTATGACACGCTCATGCGTCTCCAAGGTCCGCCCCATTCATAGATTAGCAGCCACGCTTAGCCAGCATTCCACTGCGCATGCGTGATGCCCTTTATACAAATGAACGCTGCCATCCACGTTACAAAAACCGCCCTATTAATAAGCGGAAAATAGAAGAATGGGGGCGAAGTTGCTACCAGATAATATGTGCTGATTATTAAAAACCAGGGCTTATCAAATAAAGCTAGATCTCAATAGAAATACCATCCCAGAGAGTACAAAGGAGGGGGGGGGGAGGGGGGAAGGGGGGGAAGGTGTATTTCAAAACACGATCCTTGGGGACACAAACAAAAAACAACCACTAGAAGAACTGTTAAAAATACTAGAGGAAAAAAGGCTTACGACCAGGAAGGAACCCAGAGGCTGACAATGAGACCCCTAATTAAACTAAAAAGAGGCAAGAAGGAACAGTCACTCTACCAACTCCACCACCAACTATTCTTTCTTAAAACCAGCTTGCCCTACCTGACCGCGGAGGTTGGCACCCTAAAGAAACGGTGTGTGGCGCCCCCGCTCGTGCGATGGCTCTCCCTCCTAACTACCACTGATCCTACACCTAAAGAAACGGTGCAAAGGAAAGGGTCTCATTTAGGCCAAGGGGATAGACCGTTTTTAACCTAAATATCCATCTTGATTCCTTTTGCAGGATTTTTTTATCCCAATCACCGCCTCGTTTAAGTGGGGGGACAATGTCTATTCCCTGAAAGGTCACATGACCCCCGGCCCCTCCATGGACACTGTTAACATGGTTGGCCAGCGGGGTGTCGTTTCTCAGTCTTATGTCCCTCAAATGCTCACCTATCCTCCGTCTGAATTCCCTCCTGGTCTTGCCTATATATTCCTTCCCACAAGAGCATGTGGCTTTATATATGACCCCCTTAGTTCTGCAGTTGACAAAGCAGCGAATATCAAATTCTTTACCAGTGTTATTGCTCAGGAACTTTTTCCCTACCTTTATAACACTGCACGCTAGGCAGCCACTACACCGAAAGCATCCTTTCAGGTTGTTTTTCAACCACTCACACCCCGCACCACCACCTTCAATAAAGTGGCTGTGCACCAACCTATCATGTAGTGATCTCGCTTTCCTGAACGTGATTTGGGGTTTGTCAGGAATAAGTTTACCAATATCGGAGTCCATTTTCAAGATGGATCAATGCCTCTCCAGTATTTCTCTCATGGCTTTTGAACCATTGTTGAAGGTTGTGACAAAACGTATTATTTCATCCGCATTCCTCTTTTCAAGAGGGGGGAATAGTAACTTTGATCTATCAATTTTGCTGATCTCATCCCATGCTTTCTTGATGATCTTATTGGGATAACCCCTTTCTCTAAATCTGTCTTCAAGGTCATCAAACTGAGATGCACACTTCGCTGTATCCGAGCAGTTTCTCTTGATTCTAGAGAACTGACCTTTAGGGATGCCCTTTTTCAATGCTATCGGATGACCACTTTCCCACCGCAGCAGTGAGTTAGTCGCCGTCTCCTTCCGATGGGTACTGGTGATGATATTTCCCTCACTAGTTTTTTCAATAAGGACATCCAAAAAGGGTAACCTCGAACTGTTCACCTCAAATGTAAAGAATAGACCCAAATTATTACTATTAAGTTCTTGTACCATTTGAGCCAATTCTACCTCTGAGCCCCTCCATAAGATGAAGATGTCGTCAATAAATCTGCACCATAGCAGAATCTTGTCTATGGGCAGAGTGGACTCATCACCGAACACCAACGCTTCCTCCCACCAGCCCAGGAGCAAATTAGCGTACGATGGCGCACAAGGGCTGCCCATCGCGGTGCCCCTGAGCTGGTGGTAAAGCTGGTTTCCAAAAGTGAAGATGTTCCGTGTGAGGCAAAACTCCAAGATCTCCACGAGGAAGGCGTTATGTTCACTAAATTGCCTACCTCTGCTATTCAGGAAGTGTGCAACAGCTTTTAACCCTACCTCGTGTCTAATTGAAGAATACAAAGATTCAACGTCAATACTAGCTAGTATTACATCACTCTCAATAGCAATATGTCACGCTCCCCGGGTCCTCGGCTCCCCCTCCCGGGTCCCCTGCCCCGCTCCCCGGCTCACCTGCCACGCTCCCCGCGTCCCAGTCCCTTGTGCCCGTCCTTCCTGGGCTTCCTGGCCGCCGATCCCGGCGCCCGACGGCCTCCCAGGCCCTGCTCGGCTCCCCTGCGTCCTCCTCTCAGCCTCCTTCCCTGGCTTCTGGCACCCGGGCCGCGCGCACGCGCATTAGGGCGCGCGCGCGGTCACTGACCCTTTCTTAAAGGGCCAGCGCCCATTAACAGGAAATGAGGTTAGACAGGTACGGGGTATAAAGGGGGTTCTTGTCCAAGGGGGCGGGGCCTGATCTTCGTGTTTTCTGAGCTAGGAGTCAGGTCTCCTTGTGTTTTCCTGCCATACTTACGTATCTCTCTTCTAGAGCTGATCCCGCCTCGCCATCCAGTCCTGCTGAATCCCGAGCCCCGCACGCTGTCCGTCTGCCATCTGACAGTCCGTACCATCTCGGATCCCTGCGGTGACCTGTCATCTCGCTCCCAAGGTTCCGGACCCCGCCTGACATCATCTCGGCCTCCGAACCTGAGCTACGTCACCCGGACTACCATCTGTGACTCCGTGGTCCCAGGGACTCCTTCGCTACCTTCACTTGCATGGACTGTTCTGCTGCCCATCAGTGCTTCAGCTACCGGACTCCCTACCACCATCTTAGAGTTCGGTCCAGTGGATCCACCTCCTGGGTCTGCCCGACCGCCCGGCCCTGACAGTAAGATCAGGCCATGGATCCCGCTGCAGCACTATTGGCCCTGCAAGAGGAACTCCAACGCCAGCGTGAAGTCCAGACCCGCATGCTGCAATTTATGACCTCCGTGGACACTCGCCTGTACACATTACAAGCATCAATGACGCCTGCAGCACCCAGGTCTCCCACTAGGCAATCCACGGCTCCCGCACCAGTGGCAGCCGCGTCGGATGCTTCCCGACTCCGTTTGGCGTCACCTCCTCGTTATGCTGGAGATCCCAAGACCTGCAGGGGCTTCATAAACCAATGCTCCCTTCACTTCACGCAGCTGCCCCATCTGTTCGCCTCCGACCAAGCCAAGGTCGCCTTTATAATGTCTCACCTGGAGGGCGAGGCACTGGCGTGGATGAACCCCTTGTGGGAGAAGGAGGACCCCATGACCAAGGATCTTCAAGAGTTCCTGCAGGCCTTTCGCAGTACCTTTGACGAGCCGGGACGCGCCTCTGCGTCTGCTTCATCACTTCTCCGCCTACGTCAAGGAACACTGACGGTGGGCCAATACGCCATCCGTTTCCGCACTTTGGCTTCTGAACTCGGGTGGAATAATGAGGCCCTGACAGCCGCCTTCTGGGAAGGACTGTCAAGTCGCATCAAAGATGAGTTGGCGGGTCGTGACATGCCCTCCACCCTAGATGCCCTGATTGCCCTAGCCACGCGAGTGGACATTCGTTTTCAGGAGCGCTCCAAAGAGCTGGTTCGTGAGCGACGTGCGGTACGGCACTCCTCTCCGCCACAGAAGTCCTCTGTGCCACAGTCATCTACAGCTGGGATTCCTGTCCACGAACCCATGCAGGTTGATCGAGTACGACAGTCTGACCAACGTCGAGCAGAGCGGCTCGCCAAGGGCCTCTGCTTTTACTGCGGAGGGGACACACATCTCCTACGCTCCTGTCCGGAAAGGCCGGGAAACTCCAAAGCCTAGGGTTGGTAGGAGAGGCCACCCTAGGTGCTGGGACTCTCTCCGACCCAGTTATGTGGACGGTACAAGTATCAACAGGAGAGACGCGCTTCACGGCTGAGGCATACCTCGACTCCGGAGCAGCAGGCAATTTTATCCAGCAGGCCACGGTGGACAAATACCAGCTGCCTGTTACTCTACTCGAGAAGCCCCTACTGATTGCCTCGGTGGATGGAAGACCCCTCTCTGATACCATCTCCTGGATCACGAAGCCGGTGGAACTGCGTATCGGTGCTCTGCACACCGAGAACATCGCTCTCTACGTCCTTCCACACATGTCCCACCAAGTCCTGCTGGGACTTCCTTGGTTGCGAACACACGAACCCTCAGTCAACTGGGGTACTGGCGAAATCACCCGTTGGGGCTCTGCCTGTCATGAGAGATGTCTAAAGTCTATACAACCAGTCCGACGACCTCCGGTTCCTGAGAACCTACCGGGTCTGCCCTCGGCCTATTGGTCCTTCACGGACGTTTTTGACAAGAAGGAGTCTGAGGTACTTCCGCCACACCGTCCCTACGATTGCGCCATCGACCTGCTCCCAGGAACAACACCACCTCGAGGACGGATATATCCGTTGTCTCCAGCCGAAACCAGGGCCATGTCCACCTACATCATGGAAAGCCTGGCAAAGGGATTCATCCGGAGATCCTCCTCTCCTGCGGGAGCAGGCTTCTTCTTCGTTAAGAAGAAAGAGGGTGACCTTCGCCCATGCATTGACTACCGGGGCTTGAATCAGATTACTATAAAAAACAAGTACCCCCTACCGCTCATCCCCGAACTGTTCGATCGGCTCAGAGGAGCCCGTGTGTTCACCAAACTGGATCTTCGGGGTGCCTACAACCTAGTTCGTATCCGCTCTGGGGACGAATGGAAGACCGCGTTTAATACTCGCGATGGGCACTACGAATACTGTGTGATGCCCTTCGGTCTGTGTAACGCTCCTGCCGTATTCCAAGAACTGGTGAACGACATTTTCCGGGACCTCCTCTACGTATGTGTAGTAGTTTATCTGGATGACATTCTTGTTTTCTCTCCGGACCTCCAGACCCACAGAGAGAACGTAAAGCTGGTTCTACAAAGACTGAGAGAGAATCGTCTCTACGCCAAATATGAGAAGTGCGTCTTTGAGCAGTCTTCTCTCCCTTTCCTGGGATACATCATCTCGGGGACTGGGCTGCAGATGGATCCCAAGAAGGTCTCCGCCATTCTCAACTGGCCTCCCCCTTCGGGACTGAAGGCAATCCAACGGTTCCTGGGATTTGCCAACTACTACCGCCAGTTTATTCCTCACTTCTCCGCCCTGACTGCTCCTCTCTCCGCTCTGACCAAAAAGGAGGCTAATCCAAAGGACTGGTCACCTGCGGCCGACGCCGCATTTTGCTCCCTGAAGCGAGCATTCGCCTCCTCTCCTGTACTCCACCGACCAGAGTTAAACCGCCAGTTCACCTTAGAGGTGGATGCTTCCTCCTCAGGAGCCGGAGCAGTGCTCATGCAAAAATCCTCCTCCGGGAAGATGGTGACTTGCGGTTTCTTCTCTAAAAGCTTCTCAGCACCTGAACGTAATTACACCATCGGTGACCGAGAGCTATTAGCGGTCAAACTGGCTCTGGAGGAGTGGCGCTACCTCCTGGAAGGAGCAGTGTACCCCGTGATTATCTACACGGACCACAAGAACCTGGAATACCTGCGGTCCGCTCAGCGACTGAACCCACGGCAAGCCAGGTGGTCCTTATTCTTTGCCAGGTTTGACTTCCAGCTTCATTTCCGACCCGCGGACAAGAATATACGCGCTGATGCCTTGTCTAGGTCTCTCATGCCCCTGGAGCAGGAGGAAGAGACTATCCAACCTATCATCTCTCCTAACAAGATTGTTCCGGTGGCTCCGGTCACTCTGGCCCAGATACCACCCGGGAAGACCTATGTCTCTGAGACCGACAGGGAAAAAGTGTTACACTGGGGTCATGCCTCGAAAACAGCCGGCCATGCAGGCCAGAAGAGAACATGGGGTGCGATTGTACGCCATTACTGGTGGCCATCCCTTCGCACGGACGTTGCCGCCTTTGTCTCTGCCTGCCCCTCTTGTGCCAGGAACAAGACGCCCAAACACCTGCCCTATGGCCGTCTTCTGCCTCTGCCGATACCCTCAGTTCCATGGCAACACATAGCAATGGACTTTATTACGGACTTGCCAGTATCCTCCGGACACACAGTCATATGGGTCGTGGTGGATCGGTTCTCCAAAATGGCTCACTTCGTCCCTATGCCCGGACTGCCCTCTGCTCAGGAACTCGCGGAAGCCTATATACAACACATCTTTCGCTTACATGGCTTTCCTTCCCACATCGTGTCCGACAGAGGAACTCAGTTCACCTCCCGCTTCTGGAGGGCTCTCTGCAAACATCTGGGAGTGACTCTGGACTTTTCTTCCGCTTACCATCCTCAGTCTAATGGCCAAGTGGAGAGGGTCAATCAAATCTTGACATCCTTCTTACGTCACTATGTCAACGCCCATCACGACGACTGGTCCACGCTTCTGCCTTGGGATGAGTTCTCCCATAACCACCACGTCAGTGAGTCGTCCTCCAAATCTCCCTTCCATGTCGTTTACGGACTACAGCCTTCCGTCCTGTTGCCTATATCCCCTTCTTCGGATGTCCCTGCTGCTGATACTGTAGCCCGTGACTTCGCTACCATTTGGGACTCTGTCAAGGCGTCCCTTGGGCGCGCTTCCCAGCGGATGAAGAAACACGCTGACAAAAGGCGTCTAGACCCTCCGTGTTTCTCTCCTGGTGACCTGGTCTGGCTTGCTTCCCAGTACATCCGACTGAAGATTCCTTCCTACAAGCTGGGTCCTCGCTACATCGGGCCGTTTAAGGTCCTCAGCAAGATCAATGAGGTCTCCTACAAACTGAAGCTTCCGGCCACGATGAGAATACCCAACTCCTTCCACGTCTCTCTCCTCAAGCCGGTGTTCCTTGGTCCCTTCTCCGCTGCTGCCAGCCCAGCTCCTCCTCCTATTGCTGAGGACGACATCTACGCGGTAAGAGATATCGTGGCCATGAAGACTGTTCGTGGCCGGCAGTTCTTCCTGGTGGACTGGGAGGGGTATGGTCCTGAGGATAGATCCTGGGATCCCAGGGAGAATGTGGGCACTCCTCTGATCCGTGCCTTCATGTCTCGGTTGCGGGGAGGGGGGCGTGGGGGGGGGGGGTACTGTCACGCTCCCCGGGTCCTCGGCTCCCCCTCCCGGGTCCCCTGCCCCGCTCCCCGGCTCACCTGCCACGCTCCCCGCGTCCCAGTCCCTTGTGCCCGTCCTTCCTGGGCTTCCTGGCCGCCGATCCCGGCGCCCGACGGCCTCCCAGGCCCTGCTCGGCTCCCCTGCGTCCTCCTCTCAGCCTCCTTCCCTGGCTTCTGGCACCCGGGCCGCGCGCACGCGCATTAGGGCGCGCGCGCGGTCACTGACCCTTTCTTAAAGGGCCAGCGCCCATTAACAGGAAATGAGGTTAGACAGGTACGGGGTATAAAGGGGGTTCTTGTCCAAGGGGGCGGGGCCTGATCTTCGTGTTTTCTGAGCTAGGAGTCAGGTCTCCTTGTGTTTTCCTGCCATACTTACGTATCTCTCTTCTAGAGCTGATCCCGCCTCGCCATCCAGTCCTGCTGAATCCCGAGCCCCGCACGCTGTCCGTCTGCCATCTGACAGTCCGTACCATCTCGGATCCCTGCGGTGACCTGTCATCTCGCTCCCAAGGTTCCGGACCCCGCCTGACATCATCTCGGCCTCCGAACCTGAGCTACGTCACCCGGACTACCATCTGTGACTCCGTGGTCCCAGGGACTCCTTCGCTACCTTCACTTGCATGGACTGTTCTGCTGCCCATCAGTGCTTCAGCTACCGGACTCCCTACCACCATCTTAGAGTTCGGTCCAGTGGATCCACCTCCTGGGTCTGCCCGACCGCCCGGCCCTGACACAATACCATCAAGTTTTTTCAACAGATCTGAGGTGTCTCTAAGGTGTGAATTGAGCGACACGACAAAGGGCTTCAAAAGTTCATCAATATACACACCTAGATTCTGAGTGAGACTCCCTACCCCTGATACTATTGGTCTCCCTTTAAGCGGGTTAATCCCCTTATGTATCTTAGGGAGACAATAGAAGGTGGCAGTCACTGGGAATCTAGGGAGTAAAAAATCAAACTCGCCTTTGTCTATCAGGTTCTTATCCTTGGCTTTCAATAGAATGTCTTTCAGCTCACGATGGAACAATTTTGTGGGATTGGCCGCAAGTCTACCATAACCATCACTGTCACCCAAAATATTCAGGCACATGTCCTTGCAGTTATCCACATCCATTAAAACAATGTTGCCACCTTTATCAGATTTCTTTATAATTAGATCAGAAGAGTGCTCAAGAGACATCAAGCTCGCCATTTCGGTCTTGGTGAGATTGAAGTCAACCGAGCGACCCCCACGGATTTTTTCAAGATCCCTGGTGACCAAGTTACAAAAAATATCTATGGAACCTACGTCACCCATTGATGGTGGCATTTTGTCACTTTTTACCTTCAATTGTGTAAATGGCCCCAAGCCATTCATGTTAGGATCAGTTTCTCCAATACTGTAAAGAAGTCTTACGTCCCCAAGGATATCTTCTGGTATACCCAACTCAGTGCTCTGTTTTCTATTCTCTCTTACAAAATTTTTTTTCCATTTTAGCTTCCTTGTGAAAAGATTTAGATCCTTCACACCTTCAAATGGATCAAAGTCGGTAGTCGGTACAAAACCCAGGCCTTTACTTAAAACTGACATCTCTGTGTCTGTGAGGGTATGCTTTGATAAATTAATTACTTGGGCTGACCTGCCTGTAGGGGGGTGTTGTGTTGCCGCTGTCTGTTTCTTAGGAAATAATTCGTTTGCTCTAAAAAACGACCATTACCCCTCCCCCTTCCTTTATTCTTCCCTTTCCCTCGAAAGGCCGTACCTCTACCTTCTAAGTCGGAAGCTTCTGTATCAGTGGAGGTACTTTCCGGCTCACTCTGTCTGATGGGTCTGCTGGAGAAGAAAGTATAGGCTTTATTATCTCTAAATTCTTGTAGGTCTCGTACATAAAACTTATGCTTTTTTTCTTTAAGATGATATTGGAATTTTTCGATAGTATTTTGCAGAGTCACCTCCTTCGCTGCAAACTCCTTATCGTTTGAAAATTTTTTTGTTATCTCAATTTGTTCCTTCAATCCTGCTTCGAGACCCGCTAAATTTTTCCTTTCCTCTTCCAGCAGCAATGTCATCAGTCTAAGTGAGCAATCTGTAACCTCCTTCTCCCACTTTAGGGCCAGATCCGAATTCTTATATCTGAAACCCGGTGTCAGTGAAATCCTCAAATATCTAGGGACTATTCTGTCCCTAAGATAGTTCTCGAGCGACTGCACCTCCCACCAGGAAATAGTTCGCTCCTTATAAATTTTAGTCAAATCACTGAAAGCACCATTAAGAGTTGGGGTATACTTTTTTTGAACAAAACATCTCTCTGAGAAGACCTCCTTGGCTTCTGAGATCCAGCTGTTAGTATCAATGCCTGCGGTCAAAAAACCGGCCATATCACTTCAAACAATCAATATAGCTACTGGTATGGTATTAATGGATCATTAAATCTGTATACAGCAAAAAAATACACTTAAAAATTAACCTTTAATTAGTCTCTTTAAAAAGAGGATTCATCATACCCCTATAAAATCAGTATCTGCCACAGAAAATGCCGTACTATGATACCCACTTTTCCCAGAGGGATCCAAGCACTCTGCCGCAGAAAGTAAATATATATATAAAAAGTGACCACCAAGCCACAGATTAAGTGCTGTTCTCTTCACTGACAACACACTAGGGAAAAGAATAAGCTACCCCCACCAATGTGTTGTTTCATAAATATATGCAACAGTCCTTGATTAGGGGACAAAGCAAATAAGTGCACAACCTGTTGATCAGGTAATAATCATTACCTTTCTGACCAATAGGCGTCAGTGGTTCAAAAGAACATGTCAATGCTCCCAAACATCAAGATTCACTGGGGCAATAATACATGTAGATAAGTGGAACAATCTCACCACTGCTGGTGCATTCACTTTCCACAATCATCCAGCGGACAGTTTCTAATCCTTATAGGCGTTTCCACAGTTCCTTTAGACTAAAATCTGGGATCCCTCTGGATTATAAGTTACTGTCCTTCCCAAGTTCTCCTTCTCCCGACGCGTTTCATATGTCCCATAATCATCAGGGGAGGCTTGAAAGCGGAGAATTAGGTTCCAGTTATGAAACCTTACCAGGGTTTACTAAAAGCAAAACAAAAACCATAGGGAGTGAACAGAGGATGCAAGCATAAATAAACTCCTCTTACAGCAAACTTGCCAAGTAAAGGTATACAAGAGCGGTCGACTTACCTAGTGGTGACAGCATACATCATCCAGGCTGCACACCACTACTCTATGATCGCCATGTTTAAATAGTCACCGCTCCTATGCCAGCGTGTGACCTCACATCCGCACATGCGCTCCCGGTCTCTATGTTAAACCGTGGAACGCACCATGGAACGCAAGGTCCCTCCGGAAGTGACGATCACTATCCTGGCGCTCTAATGACGTTTCCTTACCCACACGTCTGAGCCGAGCGCACAAGCGTCCACAGTGTCCGCCCCCATTATGCAAACATAGCCAGGACGTCACTATGACACGCTCATGCGTCTCCAAGGTCCGCCCCATTCATAGATTAGCAGCCACGCTTAGCCAGCATTCCACTGCGCATGCGTGATGCCCTTTATACAAATGAACGCTGCCATCCACGTTACAAAAACCGCCCTTTGTACTCTCTGGGATGGTATTTCTATTGAGATCTAGCTTTATTTGATAAGCCCTGGTTTTTAATAATCAGCACATATTATCTGGTAGCAACTTCGCCCCCATTCTTCTATTTTCCGCTTATTAATAGGGCGGTTTTTGTAACGTGGATGGCAGCGTTCATTTGTATAAAGGGCATCACGCATGCGCAGTGGAATGCTGGCTAAGCGTGGCTGCTAATCTATGAATGGGGCGGACCTTGGAGACGCATGAGCGTGTCATAGTGACGTCCTGGCTATGTTTGCATAATGGGGGCGGACACTGTGGACGCTTGTGCGCTCGGCTCAGACGTGTGGGTAAGGAAACGTCATTAGAGCGCCAGGATAGTGATCGTCACTTCCGGAGGGACCTTGCGTTCCATGGTGCGTTCCACGGTTTAACATAGAGACCGGGAGCGCATGTGCGGATGTGAGGTCACACGCTGGCATAGGAGCGGTGACTATTTAAACATGGCGATCATAGAGTAGTGGTGTGCAGCCTGGATGATGTATGCTGTCACCACTAGGTAAGTCGACCGCTCTTGTATACCTTTACTTGGCAAGTTTGCTGTAAGAGGAGTTTATTTATGCTTGCATCCTCTGTTCACTCCCTATGGTTTTTGTTTTGCTTTTAGTAAACCCTGGTAAGGTTTCATAACTGGAACCTAATTCTCCGCTTTCAAGCCTCCCCTGATGATTATGGGACATATGAAACGCGTCGGGAGAAGGAGAACTTGGGAAGGACAGTAACTTATAATCCAGAGGGATCCCAGATCTTAGTCTAAAGGAACTGTGGAAACGCCTATAAGGATTAGAAACTGTCCGCTGGATGATTGTGGAAAGTGAATGCACCAGCAGTGGTGAGATTGTTCCACTTATCTACATGTATTATTGCCCCAGTGAATCTTGATGTTTGGGAGCATTGACATGTTCTTTTGAACCACTGACGCCTATTGGTCAGAAAGGTAATGATTATTACCTGATCAACAGGTTGTGCACTTATTTGCTTTGTCCCCTAATCAAGGACTGTTGCATATATTTATGAAACAACACATTGGTGGGGGTAGCTTATTCTTTTCCCTAGTGTGTTGTCAGTGAAGAGAACAGCACTTAATCTGTGGCTTGGTGGTCACTTTTTATATATATATTTACTTTCTGCGGCAGAGTGCTTGGATCCCTCTGGGAAAAGTGGGTATCATAGTACGGCATTTTCTGTGGCAGATACTGATTTTATAGGGGTATGATGAATCCTCTTTTTAAAGAGACTAATTAAAGGTTAATTTTTAAGTGTATTTTTTTGCTGTATACACACATAAAAAGAATTATACAGAAATATATCCCAATTCTATATCAAGACCAACATTTGAATAAAATACTCAGTAAAAGGACCTGTGTCCTAAAAAGGTGAAAATCATTAGGTGCGATTTTGTCACCGAGTTTATATGTGCCACAGAAAAATAAAAAGACATGGTTAAGCTGCAAGGGCTTCTATAAATGCTCATGCCCGAAGTGTAATGTATGGCAATATGTTTTACAAACACAAAAATGGACACAAATATGGATATAAAATAATTTATTAATTGCAACACGAATTTTGTGGTTTAGCTGGAGGACTGCAGCTGTGGCCGCGTGTAACCTGAGTGAAAGCACAGCTGATCGCGCGGCTCACTGCAGTCACTCAGGGTATTGGCGATCACAGGTGAGTCCTTCACGTGTGACCGCAAATCAAGCCGCGGCAAACGCACAGAGACGCGCGATCACAATGAAGTCGGGTGAAGTTCATCCGAGTTCATTCTGATCGCGCGGCACTGTCCGCAGCCAGCCATGACAGTGACAGTGCGGTCCCACTCGGCTCTACTGCAAGTCTATGGGGATGCTGCAGAGCCGAGTGGGTGCGTTCTGTGAAAAATGTGAGTTCTGGATGCTTTTCCCACTTTGTCTATGGCAGAGAAAGCATCCAGAACACATGAATTCTCTCCAGGAATGTCCACACTTTGCGTTCTGCCGAATGCGTCTCAGAATGCAGCTTCTTCGGCTGCGTTCTGAGACGCACACTCAGTGACTTACACGCTGCAGAATTCAACTGCAAAGTGCGGTCTTAGCCTTACGATCCCACCATATTCTTAGTTCTTGATTAGAGATTTTCTCCAACTTGTGCATTAACCCCTTAAGGTCTGGATCAATGCTATTTGCTAATTCACCAAATACATATCGCAGCTTTTCTTGCCGGGACTCCATGAAGAAGGGTATAAGTTTCAGCAGAGTTGGGTAGAGGTATGAATCAATATGGAAAAAAAACACCCAAAAACTGTGTGGACTTGTGAAATTTCCTTATTATAAGCGGATTATTTTTCATCAATCTTTCATCATATAATGCACAGAGCAATAGGAGTCAGTCCAAACAGCAGCCAATATGTTTTACAAACAAAAACAATTGACACGAATATGGATATGAAAAATGTATTAATTGCAACACGAATTTTGTGGTTTATTGCATATACTGCAAATAATGTGAAATTAAATATATTGATTGTACAATAAAGAAAAATAAAAAAACGGATAGCGGAGCACATTACCAATATTAAAAATAAAAATTCTGGATATTCAGGTGCATGTAAACACTTTGTGGAGAAGCATAATGGTGAGCTACATAACTTTACATTTTATGGTATAGAGAAAATGGATGCTCAGGTTAGAGGGGGAGATGTACGAAAAAATTTTTATTGAGAGAATTATATTGGATTATAAAATTGGATACAAAATACCCCAAGGGAATGAACTATTGGAATGACACGTTGTATCTGTATTGATTCAGTCGAAGAAATTCGTGGAGTGACTTGTGATTATGTAAATGATCTTCATATGTGTAATTATTGCTAACAGATGTCTATATGATCATTGTTTGATGAATTAGTGCTTTTAAACCTTGGGTTATAGTGATTTTGTATCTCAGTGACTGAGGGCATGCTTGCCTGAAACATGTTGAGATTCAGCCATCATGATGTTTTAAAAATTTGCTGACTAAAGATGAAGATTTTAATTATGGGACTCGCCACTTTATCCTTTTTCATGAGAAGCTTCGGAGTCTAAGCTGTGGCTGGAGACCCAGAGAAACAAAGCGGACTACATCATTCAAATAAGACACGGTGAGGCACAGTTATATATATAATTTCTGATGATCTACCTACCCTACCGCTCTCCTTTCTGTAGAACACAGGTCCCTTTATGCCTGTGTAAAGCTACCGCTCCTATGAATGGTTTTAGAGCGCTGCGACTTTAAGAGACAATGCTCCCCTGTTTTCATTGTGTTATGGACTACCTGGCAACGCCGACACTCCCCTTCTAAACTGTGAGTTTGAACTAACCAGGCCCAAAAACTTTAGGAGAGAGGGGGAGAGGAGTTTAGGCGGGAACATGAGAAGTCGGTCGCCTGAAAGAGTGAGAGTCAAAAGACTCTGCCTGTGTTACTATCCGACAGTGGCAGTTTGTGAAGAGGTACGGTGACGGCTGCGAGAGTACCAGACAGAGATGCTCCTTAGGTTGGCGAATCCAAACAGAGGAAGAGATGTCATCCGGAGGAGTCGAGAGCCCCTGGATCCAGAGAAGAGGAAGCATCCACGCTGCCCGGCAAGGAGAAGTGCATACTGACGAGCTCCCGGAAGTGGACTTGTTCTCCCTCAACTGTACCATGAGTCTTTACTAGAGATGAGCCACCCCCCTGGAGTTCGAGATCGATTCGGTTCGTCGAACAGTGCCCCGTTCGACGAGCCATTCGACGAACCTCTCGAACCCCATTGAAAACAATGGGAGGCAATCACAAACACATAAAAACACATTATAAATTTACACATACAGTTAATAAACATTGCCATAACATTTACTGGTGCCCGCGATGTGTCCTGCACTCTGTCTCCCGCCGCTTTTCCATCGGTAATTGCTGCATCCTCCCGGTAACCAGCAGTGATGCAGAACCTATCGTGACGTCAAAATAGCCATGTGACCAGTCACGTCTCTATTATCTCATTGGCTACAGACTAGTCACATCGCTTTGACATCATGCTAGGTCCTGTCATTGCACTCTCCGGTACAAGGTGCACGTTTGTGTATCGCCGTGTACTGGCGACATGCTCTGGCACACGGTCGACTCCCCATTCTGCTTCCCCGTTCCATTATTGACCGACTGACACAGCTGGTAAATAACGGAGATCACCGTTGCCATAGCAACGTGCCTGTTAGCGGTGATGTCACCGCTAACAGCCGCAGCGGCACCGGGAATCACGTGATCAGAGCACCGTTACTATGGCAACCCGTCTGTCAGCGGTGATGGTACCGCTAACAGCCAGCAGCACTGATCACTCACGGAGTGAAAAGCCTGCACGGGGAGCACCGTCTTTCTCCCATGCAGTGCTGCTGATGGAGCAGAGCTACATGTGTTGAAGGAGAAAGAAGACCGAAGACCATGTATCGTGGAGGGATAAGAGGGAGAAATAAACATGGAGTCTCTAAGTGTGTCTGTGTATTTATTTCTATTAAAGTATTTTTTCTCTGTGTGGTGTCTTTTTTTTAACCCTTTATTGGAGATTCTTAATGGCCGGGTCAAACTTGCCTGATATTAAGAATCTCTGGCTTAATACTAGCTAGTAAAACAAAGCTAGTATTAACTCATTATTACCCAGCAAGCCACCGTCACCAGGGCAGCTGGAAGAGTTGGATACAGCGTCAGATGATGGTGCTTCTATGAGAGCGCCATTTTCTGGGGCGGCTGCGGACTGCAATTCACAGCAGAGGGGCCCAGAAACCTCGGGCTAACCTGTGCTGCGGATCCACTCCCCAGCTGCCTAGTTGTACCCGGCTGGACACAGAAATGGGGCGAAGCCCACGTGGTTTTTTTTTTTTTTTTTAATCATTTCATGAAATTCATGAAATAATTAAAAAAAAGGGCTTCCCTATATTTTTAGTTCCCTTGCGGGTACAAATAGGCAGCTGGGTGTTGGGGGCACCCGTACCTGTCTGCTGTACCTGGCTAGCATACAAAAATATGGCGAAGCTCATGTCATTTTTTTTTTTAGTTTTTTGGGAAAAAAAAATAAAAAATGCTTCCCTGGATTTTCCATTGACAGTAGGGGTTAGCTTAACACCAAGCAGTGGGGGTTAGCAGCCAGTAGCTGCTTGGATTACCCTTATCTAGCAATACAAAAAATGCAGCGGGAGCCCATATATTTTTTATTATTATTTATTTAAATAACTAAAAAAAATGGGCTTCCCTGTATTTTGATTGCCTGGCATGACAGTGATGTAAAATGAAATAATTAAAAAAAATGACGTAGCGCCCCGCGGTATTTTTGAGTCTCAGCGCAGTTAAAGCAGACAGCTACGGGTTGCCACACCCATCTACCTGGAGTTACCTTGGCTGGCAATCAAAATACTGGGATTATTAATTTTTTTTTTTTATTTAAAAAAATAGTTAAAAAAAAATGGCGTGGGGTCCCCCCATTGTTGATAGCCAGCTAGGGTAAAGCAGACGGCTGTGGCCTTAAAACCACAGCTGGCAGCTTTACCGTGGTTGGGGATCCAATGTGGAGGTCACCCCAGGCTCTTTTTTATAATTATTTTACAAATAATAATAATTACAAAAAAAGTAGGGTCCCCCCCAAATTGGATCACCAGCCAAGGTAAAGCGGACAGCTGTGGTCTGGTATTCTCAGGGTGGGAAGGTCCATAGTTATTGGCACTTCACAGCCTAAAAATAGCAGGCCACAGGTGCCCCAGAAGTGGCGCATCCACTAGATGCGCCAATCCTGGCGCTTTACCCCAGCTCATCCTGTGCCCTGGTGTAGTGGCAAACGGGGTAATAAATGGGGTTGATACTAGCTGTAAGGTCACATGACATCAAGCCCAGCAGTTTGTGATGTCATGGCATCTATCAGATACCCGACATCACAAACTGGCAGTACTAACAAAAAAATAGACAAAAAAATGTATTGAAAAAACACTCCCCAAAACATTCCCTCTTTCACCAATTTATTGTAAGGAAAAAAATAAGGGGGTCCCACGACGACGCTGGACAGTCTAGAATATGGGGGGACACGCTCAGGGAACATATCCCCGATTTTCTAGGAGTGCAGACCCTCCATGTGAGGAGTGTGGGTGCAATGAATCTCCACCCACTCTCCCCGGGTCCAAAGCAGCAGAGTGCATGTCATATGTGTTGCTACCAAAGCTGCAATGCCCTGCTCATGCCTAATCAGGGGAACTATTCTACATTTCCAAATATTGGTATTTGCTGATATTATTGATATTCCACCTACTATATTGGGAATAGGATCTTGGAGATGGAATACCCCTTTAAGTCCAGTTATCCAGCTGAATGAATACTAAAAAACAGAGCTTGCTCTTTAGACATGTTTTCTTGTGGTGTATAATGGACTCTCATGTTTGGTAGTCGTTCAGCAGGGCAACTATAAAATCAAATACCTCCATTTGGAAATATAGTATAGCTCTCCTGATCAACTATGTTCCTTACCTCATGAGCAGGGCATTGCAGTTGCTTACAGATGCATGGTGACCGCCACTCACTGTGTCTGAACACAGGAAGCTGAGCTGACAGCCGCTCTATGCATGCGGCAGCGTCTATTGTGAAGGAGGGGCCGCGGGGGATCAACGCTGCACAGGTATGGGGGTCACCGGGGAACACCGGTGGGGTTATAGGGGGTGACCTGGCAGGGCCTGGCGAGGAGTTTTCTGTCGCATGTGTCATGGCACATGCGACAGAAATCAGAGGAGTAGGGTGAATGCGGCCGGCGTGCTGCTGTGCACGTGGCCATCTTGGATTTCCGGGAGGGTGTCGGGGGGGCACTTTGTCGACACCGGGGGACCGGAGGGGACCGGGGAGGAGATTTGTCTCCCATCTGACATGTTTGTTCATGCCAGATGGAAGATAAATAATTTTTTACCGGCACTGTCATTTACTGTAACGTGATCATCGGTATACGGTGTACAGTTAGGTCCAGAAATATTTGGACAGTGACACAATTTTCGCGAGTTGGGCTCTGCATGCCACCATATTGGATTTCAAATAGAAATTGTAGGAATTGTACACATTTCTTTACAAACACTCCACATTTTAGGAGGTCAAAAGTAATTGGACAAATAAACCAAACCCAAACAAAATATTTTTATTTTCAATATTTTGTTGCGAATCCTTTGGAGGCAATCACTGCCTTAAGTCTGGAACCCATGGACATCACCAAACGCTGAGTTTCCTCCTTCTTAATGCTTTGCCAGGCCTTTACAACCGCAGCCTTCAGGTCTTGCTTGTTTGTGGGTCTTTCCGTCTTAAGTCTGGAATTGAGCAAGTGAAATGCATGCTCAATTGGGTTAAGATCTGGTGATTGACTTGGCCATTGCAGAATGTTCCACTTTTTTGCACTCATGAACTCCTGGGTAGCTTTGGCTGTATGCTTGGGGTCATTGTCCATCTGTACTATGAAGCGCCGTCCGATCAACTTTGCAGCATTTGGCTGAATCTGGACTGAAAGTATATCCCGGTACACTTCAGAATTCATCCGGCTACTCTTGTCTGCTGTTATGTCATCAATAAACACAAGTGACCCAGTGCCATTGAAAGCCATGCATGCCCATGCCATCACGTTGCCTCCACCATGTTTTACAGAGGATGTGGTGTGCCTTGGATCATGTGCCGTTCCCTTTCTTCTCCAAACTTTTTTCTTCCCATCATTCTGGTACAGGTTGATCTTTGTCTCATCTGTCCATAGAATACTTTTCCAGAACTGAGCTGGCTTCATGAGGTGTTTTTCAGCAAATTTAACTCTGGCCTGTCTATTTTTGGAATTGATGATTGGTTTGCATCTAGATGTGAACCTTTGTATTTACTTTCATGGAGTCTTCTCTTTACTGTTGACTTAGAGACAGATACACCTACTTCACTGAGAGTGTTCTGGACTTCAGTTGATGTTGTGAACGGGTTCTTCTTCACCAAAAAAAGTATGCGGCGATCATCCACCACTGTTGTCATCCGTGGACGCCCAGGCCTTTTTGAGTTCCCAAGCTCACCAGTCAATTCCTTTTTTCTCAGAATGTACCCAACTGTTGATTTTGCTACTCCAAGCATGTCTGCTATCTCTCTGATGGATTGTTTCTTTTTTTTCAGCCTCAGGATGTTCTGCTTCACCTCAATTGAGAGTTCCTTAGACCGCATGTTGTCTGGTCACAGCAACAGCTTCCAAATGCAAAACCACACACCTGTAATCAACCCCAGACCTTTTAACTACTTCATTGATTACAGGTTGCAGCTGGGAGTGTGCACTTTCAGCCCATATTATATATATAATTGTATTTCTGAACATGTTTTTGTAAACAGCTAAAATAACAAAACTTGTGTCACTGTTCAAATATTTCTGGACCTAACTGTATATCTGTGATCACGTGAGCGGGGACCGGAAAAAATAGCCTGAATCATGATCTCCAGGATCTCAGCTACCCCTGAAACCCCAGAGATTTCTGATGCTGGGGGGCGCTATTCACTTATTTCTGCCTGCTGTTTATAAATGGCAGATCAGAATAAGGCTACATTCACACGACCGATCCGTTTTTTTCATGGGTACATCCGTGTGGCATCCGTTTTTGTTCCGTATACGGTCTGAATGTCATCTGTTTGTCATCCATGTGCCTTCCATTTTCTACTGCTTTTCACAGCGTAGAGCGCTCTGGGGATTTTACTGTGCTTGTACACTTCATATCAGTCTTTTTTGTCATTATAATGGCAGAAAGACACATAATGTCTCACTCTCCTGCATTTTGTAATTGTGCACCCTTTGGTGCCTTTCATGTGGCACTAAGGGGTGCTTAGCCTTGTATTTACCAAAAAAAAACAAATTAAAAAAAAAATGACGTGGAGTACCCCCTATTTTTGTAGCCAGCTAGTGTAAAGCAGACAGCTGCAGCCTGCAGACCACAGCTGGCAGCTTCACCTTGGCTGGTAATCCAAAACTGAGGGCACCCCACGCTGTTATTTTAAATTAAATAAATAATTAAAAAAAAAAAAACACGTGGGGGTCCCCCCAAAATTGGATCACCAGCCAAGGTAAAGCGGACAGCTGGGGTCTGATATTCTCAGACTAGGGAGGTCCATGGTTATTGGACTCTCCCCAGCCTAAAAATAGCAGGCCGCAGCCGCCCCAGAAGTGGCGCATCCATTAGACGTGCCAATCCTGGTGCTTCACCCCAGCTCATCCCGTGCCCTGGTGCGGTGGCAAACGGGGTAATATATGGGGTTAATACCAGATGTGTAATGTCACCTGGCATCAAGCCCTGGGGTTCGGAAAGTCAGGCATCTATCAGATACCCGACATCACCAACCCAGTCAATAATAAAAAAAAATAGACGACAAATACATTTTTATTTGAAAAAACACTGCCCAAAACATTCCCTCTTTCACCAATTTATTAGAAAGAAAAATAAATCCATGTCTGCTGTAATCCAAGGGGTTCCCATGGCGATCCATACCATAGTCAATGTCTCAGTCAATGAAGAACAGAATGTTCCCCATTGGCTGGGAGAGCAATGCAGTGACCTGAGCTAACATCAATAGGTCAGCCCAGGTCACTGCAGGGCATGACAAGTGCTGCTGTCAGGAGCGAGGTACATTACCTGTGGTGACGATCTCCTCCTGCACTGCTGATACCAGAGCTGTCACTGACTTCAATGACCGCTGCCTTCATAGCCAAGTATCGCGGGAGCCTGTGACGTCTCCGCTAGTCACAGTCTCGGGTCGGCAGAGAGAGGAAATGTGAAGCGGCGGCCATGGAAGACAGTGACAGCGCTGAGGTCAGGAGGGCAGGACTTGATCACCGCAGGTAAGCCGAGCGGGGTAATGTGTGCAGAGTGCAAAGTGGGTGGAGCCTAGCGGGGCCATGTGTGCGGGTGGCAGAGTGTGAAGTGGGTGGAGCCTAGTGGGCCATGTGGCGCTGAGGACGTCAGTGCCGAAGACTGCATGGCTGGGGACAGGTGAGTGTGAGTGTGTGTGTGTGTGTGTACATGCCGAGTGCAGGAGGGGGCGGAGCCCAGCGGGGAAGTGTCGGCTCCCTGCACACGTAACTAGGGTAAATATCGGGTTATCAAGCAAAGCGCTTTGCTTGGATACCCGATATTTATCTTGGTTACCAGCTTCCTGCAGGCTGCCAGCGATGGCTCCCTGCACACTGTAGCTGTAAAAAGCCTTGCTTTTGCTGATCGAACCGTTCTCGAACGTAACTTGAACTGTCAAGCTTTTAGCAAAAAGCTCGAGTTCGAGTTTGATCTCGAGCACCCCCAAAATAACTCAAACATGAAGTTGGCGAACCTCGAACATCGCTCAACTCTAGTCTTTACTGCACTTAATAGTTGCAAAGCGCTGTCCTCCGTAAGCCAGAGCATGGTATCCTCACGGCTCGAGTAACAAAGGCGAGCTAGGTTGTTCGTGAATTATTTGTGCCTGCTGAAGGTACTGTTGTGGTTAACTGGAAACTGCAATGTGTTAGACTTAACTTTAGCCAGATTACATACCCCTATGCAGGAATGTTATTGTTAATGCTGACACTAATCCTTAATGGGGGTGCTGTAGGCAATAAGGGAACCCCTGCAAGGACCCTACGGATGAGTACAACATTCAATGTGCTACCTAAATTTGATGGTAATAATATTTACCGTGATTAGCAGGCAATCCCCACATGTTTAGAAGCTGAAAAACAGCGACGAAGCATGGCATGGCACCCGAGTAACTGGATAGTAAATCAAGTACCAAATGTCTGGAGCCCCCAGATGCTCAATCGAGTACCGAACAGTGCCAAACACGCTTGCCCATCACTAGTTATGACCTGTCCTATCATTTCCGGAAGTGAGAATCTTCAATTTGTGGTGCTGGTCTAAAGAATGACATGGATAAATTTAAGCTAGAAAAAGATATTTTAGATTTCAATTTTGCGAGCTTTGTTTCTTGAAGCTTTTTATTTTGGGTGGCATGCCAAATAAATATTTCTATAGTTGTTTTATCAATTATATTTGGACTAAAGTAATTTGTGCAAAGTCAATCACTTTTCGTTTTCCTACATTTCTGTATTTTCTATTTTCAACAGTAAAGCCCCTTCTTTTAATAAGGAACATTGTAAAAGATTTTGCCTATCCGTTTGTGATATATTATCACATTTTAATTCTGTAGAACTTTTGTCTTTGTATGTTGCAGAACATTTAAAATATAGGCTTTCAAATGATCATTCCAAATATAAATGCCATTTAACAAAAACAATAATTTTGTGTTCCATTGTTGTCCTTACTTCCAAGCCAGGTAAAGTTAATTCTGCTTGAAAAAACATGCCATATGAGTAGAATGAAAATAAGTTTAACTTGATCTGCATGAGCTTCTGAGCTAAGCCAATGTGCAAATCAACAAATCAACAGTGCCTCCTAGTGGCTTAAAGGGTGCTAGAACGTTTTACATTATTTTATCTTAAAATGTTGCTATTAATATTTCTTAATTATTTTTATTGTCATTACATTTTACAAATTAAAAAAAATCCATTAACCTAATATTAGAATAGAGGCATCAGTGGTAACCTAAAACGTTTATAGATACTAATCAAGATTCAAAATAAAATTAATTGAATCTACAGCTACTGTTTGGTGATGAAAACATTTTAGAAATTGATTTTCATAAGACCTTTAGGACCAGGTTTACATAACATAGAGCCCACAGGCTGCATGTGACCCACAAAAGGATTTCTGGTGGCCAGAGGAGTCGGGTCCCTTCTTTCTGTTTTTAATTGTATTTGCCTTGTTTAGATTCAAATACATTTGAACACATAGATGCTGGGACAGAAAAATAATAGCACTCATAAGCCCTCATCCTGATATGCAATGGAGTGATAAGATCATCAAGCTGCTGACCTCATAATGTGGCTGCTGACCTCAACATGCTGCTGCTGTCACTGCTTCGTCAAAGAGACAGTGAAAATGGCTGGAAAGGTAAGCATTCTATGGAGTTGAAGATTATACTGAATGTATGAACTTTTAATCTACATGGGGAATATAGTGTGTGGGCACAGTTTAGGGGGGTATTATATAGAGGCGAAAAGTGTAAGAGGGAGCACAGTATAAAAAGGGAGCAGTGTTGGAGAGGTTATGGAAAATGGGTAGTGTGGGGGCGATATGTTAAAGACCAGTGTGAGGGAACAGTTTGGAGAGCTAGTAGTGTGAGGAGCAGAATGAGAGGACAGCATGGAGAGTTGCAATCTGAAGGGACAGTACTGAAATGAGAGAATGGGGAGGCAATGTGGAGAGTGGCAATGTGAGAGGATTGTATGGGGAAGTAGGAGCATGATGGTGTAGTTAGGAGAAGGGGAATGTGAGGAGACAGTATGGATAAGTAGGAGAGTGAGATGAACAGTATGGAGAGGGGGAATATGAGAGGACCGTATGGAGAAGTGGGAATACCATGCAAATGGCAAAAGGGAAGGGAAACCCTTCATCTAGGGAAGGGGGAGATGGTGGCCCCCTGACCAGAACTACAGCTGGCCCCTGGGGTCCCTCACCACCTTAGATTCCGCACCTTTGTTCGGAGCCGCATACCTGACCCTAGGATTACCCTAGAGCTGTGCCATAGAAAGGGAACAGGTTGGAATGAGCTCTTCGTCAACCCCACTAAACACTTAAGAAGAAACAGGGAGCACACACACGGGGAAAGTGCATGAACAACTTATCTTCAGATGCCTCAGAAAAAGTTCAGTAAAGAGCAGCAAGGATCCACAGATGAGTACAAGCTGCCTGCTTGCATCCAGAGCTTGTGAAGGAACGCAATATCACCAGCACAAGTCCAGGGAAAATGAGAGTATTTAAAACCAAGGGGAAAAACTGATGATTAGCAGCTGAAGGGGAGTAGCTCCGCAGGGGCATAGAAGGAAAAGGATGAAACCCAGCAGAAGAGATACCTAGTACACTGAATACTAACAGCAGGAATAACAGAAAGTCAGGGAGCATTTTGTGCAGCCAAATGCTGTGACCGTTAATTGCGAGAAACCACAGGACTGGCTGTCACTCATGACACACCTGTGACAGCCTGCTAACATTCCTGATGTCTGTGATTAGTACAGGCAGACTCGGCCCAGAGACTTGTAGTTCATAGGCAGGCTAGCAAGAGTTAATCTCTGCTGGGCTGATTGTTAGTCTCCTTTGATCACATGCTATAGGGGAGCAAGTCACCTTCACTCCCCTCCTAAATATGCTGGCTGGACACTTCTTTTAATGCCTGCTATAGCTTCTCTATATTGGTCTGGTGAGGTGTTGTGATCCAGACTTACTGGTGGTTATAGTACTTTGTTGCTGTGAGCAGTTGTGGCATTAACCCTTGTTGTTCTTTTGTTGCTGCCTTACTTCTCATTTTTTTCTCCTCAGTTTCTTATGATTTGTTTCTGTGAGTTTGCAGTGTGTCTGAGTTTTGTTTTCACCCTGTCTATGTTAATCTGTGTTGCCATCACTTCTGCCCCTTTCTTCCCTGTGAGGGGGAACAGTTTAGTTCTGGTCAAGAGAATAATAAGGCACGAAACTCTGGCATTTCCACCATCAAGGGTAATCCAGAGATTAGGGATAGCCTAGGGCTCCCTAGCGTGAGGTACAGTATATGAGCCCCCTGTCCCTCACTATTTGTCATGTGTATAAGGACAGACTCAGGGTTAGCATCCTCATTTACCATCTGAGACCATGCACATTTAATTGTTGCTTTTTTCCTTTGGGCATTTAAGGGTTAATCCATTCCCTGTACAGCAGCAGACTTGCTCAGCTGTCTTAAGTTTAGCACTTCCGGGCTGTATTTAATCCCTCTGCTTCCTGGAGAGGTTGCTAGTTATTCTCTTCAGTTAGGAGCTAGCCAAGAAGCAGAGATGATATGTTCTTACAGCTGCTGCTATCATCTGTGATTGTTGTGAGATATTCTACTCCCCTCTTTCCTTTGTATACTTACTCGTACACCTTTGGTTATTCCCTGGTGCAGGTTTTTGGTGTGTATGAGTTTTCTTTTACCCCTGTTAGTCATTCCTGGTTGGTGGATTCTTGGGATCTCTGTACCGGTCTGTCCCCTGGGTGGTGGGGATAAAGTCATCAGGGCCAGAACAGGAGACAGGGCCACTTTGGAGGCTCGACCCTGACTACCTATATGTCTACCATCGGCATAAGGGACAGCACAGGGACCCCAGTCTTAAGCTCAGCCGAAGAGCCCCTGTACCATCCTTATTTCCCAGTTACATTATTGTACAGTTGCATTGTGACAGCTACTGTTCATTATCTTTAAAATATTTGGTCCTTTCTATGATCTGTTCCTATACACCCCATTAACTGAGTAGAACTATGCATCTGAACATAGAAAGATACTGGCTGATAAATGGTTCATGCAGATTTACAATACTCCTATTAATTATAATTATGTCTGAACCATATAATAGTAGCACTTTTAACTTATTGTGTCATCGCTACTACCTTATAACTTGGAAAGTGTAGGGCCCTCACTCCTCTTATTTTATGTGTGAATTCTGACACTCTAATGTCTGATCTAGTTTTTACATGTATCTTCTGAACTGTACTGTAATATGAAATACGTTGCTGCTATATAAATAACATTATTCTTATTATTGATTGGTATACTATTATAACAGAGCATCTGTAAGAATCATATAAAAACTAAGCTCCCAAATATTGTTACCCACATCATATCTGTTCACTCAGAATACATTGGCTAGTACTCATATTTTATTTTGTGCAATGCCTATAAATTGACAAAGTTATTCCTTTAATGTTTTCCAGTATTCAGAAAAAAGATAATTGAAAGAA